>NC_089203.1:9127275-9454210 GCF_963930695.1 Labrus bergylta | reverse complement strand
CATGGCATCTCTGGGCATTTAGCGGCAGCAAAATAACTTGTCTTAATCCCTTTAGTCTGAAGGTGTAAACTTATCCACGCGCCTGTCATGAAGAGCTTGTTACCGAGGAACAACATCCTCACCCAACTGCCAAGAAGGGATGAGCCGATTGTTCCACTTCTTGTAACTATAATGTCTGAAGGGAATGCTCCGAAAGACACTGTTAGCTTTAAACCAGAAGTTAAAACAATCCTTTCCAAGTTTCCTAAGCCAAAAATGAAAAGACTGCAGAATTTGCAGCGCTAACTGACAGCCAACTGTGGTGCTGATGTTCTAAACGTTCTCTGCAGCCGACTTTTAAAAACATGCTCAGAGACACTTTTGGATCTGTGTGTCGGTGCCTGTTTTTCTATGTGTGTGTCTGGATACATATTCAAAGCCTCCTGAATATTTGAGGTTGATGTTTAAGTGTGTATGTGTGTGTGTCCTCGGAACAAGACCAATCAGTGGCATGGAAATGATGAGGCCCACTCGTTTCTTAAAAGGGTTTATGTGTATAAAAGTGTACCTGATGGCACCCTCTGCTAAACACATTTAATGCATTCACACAATGCTCAAAGGCAATAGTACTGACAGGTGTGTGATAGTTCACCCACATACGCATGCAATGTGTGTACTTTGGCACGTTTGGTCAGAGAGGAGCACGTCTACAAGGATAATAGACGATTTCTAGGAGGTGTGTATGTGTGTCTGACTGTGCCTGGTGTGAAACACAATGCTTGGCTGGCAGCCCAGCAGATTTTAGCAGAAGCCCTGGATCCAGATCACACTCACACTGGGAGCGAGAATGATTCTGTGAACACACACCCACACAAGCACACACGCCGAACACGCATGCATGCATGCACATACTAAAGTGTGGGAGGAAAAACTTTGTCTTTGTTTTATTCTTTTCTCTTCTTCTTATTGTCTTTCCACACACATGGTCTTTTACTGCCTCTTCCTTTGGTTCATGTTTAACATCCTCGAACTCAGTAGCATAAATTATCTTGAGCTGTAACTTGTTGTCTCCTGATGAAACAAAATCAGTTTGAAAGAAATATGCATATCTGTAAGGAAGAATGTGCAACTTTTTGATCCAGTAGATGTCGCCCTTGAGCACCAG
Source organism: Labrus bergylta (assembly GCF_963930695.1). Classification (NCBI taxonomy): domain Eukaryota; kingdom Metazoa; phylum Chordata; class Actinopteri; order Labriformes; family Labridae; genus Labrus; species Labrus bergylta. The sequence goes on along the minus strand of NC_089203.1, from coordinate 9,453,066 downwards.
TAACTACTAACCACTGTTTGGCAACACCTTCGTTATTCTAAAGCCTCCGCTCTCCTCCAGCGAAACACCTCCAACCCCTCTCCACTCGCCTTCGCAGAAAGGAGTTAACCATTAGAACCAAGCGGCAACCTCTAGTCTTGAAAAATCATGCCAATGCAGAAGAGCATATTCCTGCAGTTTGCAGAGTGTCTGCTTCAGGCTGACTCCAGGGGCACCAGAAGTCATACACACAGCCAAAAGCCAGTTTTTACAGCAGAAAATTAACATTAAAGGAAGAATATGCAATTTTTCATACTTAAATAAAGCAGAAATCAAATATATCCTCTGAAAATAACTGTGAGTCATGACTGTCTATGATGAGTGAAACACCCGAGTCCCGCTGTCTGTGATGCTTTCGAAGCTTTCGAAGCTTTCGAAGCCGTAGCTACACATTGTTTACATCGCCGGGACGGTCGGCCGGCTCATCCCCTCGCGTATAAAAGTTGTTTAATTGAGGGACTAGAGAAAAGAAGAATAACATACTGTACTCACTGCTTATTTGAATGTCCCATAAGCGATTTAAGATCACGGTCATTTTGTGTAAATTTACATGTAGTGTGAAGATACGAGCAAACTAAAGATCACTAGCATTAGCATGCTAACACAACAATGCAGCGCACGTTTTTTTGGTTTCATGCTGGTACCCAAGGGCGACATCTACTGGATCAGAAAGTCGAATATTCTTCCTTTAACCACCGTGTTTGTCAGGAGGCTAAAAACCCGCCTCTGCTCCAGCTCTCAGCTTGTGTTTAGTTTGACTGATGTTAGGCTGAGACAGGATTTTCAGCATGCCGGCTGCTGCAGATGAGCCTCCAGAGCTCTCTGCTGTGACATACGCGTGACGTCACTCAGGCTGTCCATTAATATTTCTTTTCCATTTGAACATACATGTAGGTGAACACATGTTTCAGCCTTTACTCTGAACTGAATAAATCATAAGGACCTTTAGGCGAATATATACATTTGCATAATTAGGGGCGTGGTCAATTTCTTGTTCTGCTTGCAAAGAGGCTTAAGGCTTGTCTCAACTCAAGCTCTCTGTCTGGGCTCTAGGCTGTTCAAAAGTTAAGAGGGACTAACATTTTAAATATGGCAACCACCATCGATGGGCTTCAAAAGGCCTCTTAAAGGTCCCTTATTATGCTTTTTCTGGTTTTATATGCTCTTTAGTGTGTTTTCCAAGTGTCCTGTGCATGTTTAGGCACATCTATGTGCAAAAATTAAAAGTCCACGGAAACGCGGCTTCTTCTACCTCCTCCTGTTAGCTGTAGCATTAGCTGCATGTAACGCTCGGTTATAGCCCCCCTCAATAAAAAATTGTCAGTCCGACGTCATTGTCAGTGTGAGATCACTGATCTAAGCACATTGGCTCGCTGTGGCAAGCCACAGAACCATGATCCGAGAACCGTGCTGAGCAACTGACCAATAACGACAGAGCGGTTCGGCAGACCAATCAGATCAGACTTGGCAAACGTGGGGCTCTGCAGTGTGGGCTCAACAGAGCGTAGCTGACGGACTCAGAGCGTAGAGGGAGCAAGGAGGAGCAGTAAAACAGACTGACACTTTTTTAGAACTTTAGCTATCGTGAACGTACAAAAGTAGGTACATAGATTAAATATTCGAACCCCAAAAAGGGCATAATATGGGCTCTTTAACGTGTGATGTCACTGCCATGTTTAATACAAGCTACGATTTTGGTTCTTGGATTTATTTATTTCATTTGTAGACATAACTGTAAAGGAAAAGCCAGCAGCACTAGCTAGCAGCATGCCATGTTAGTGTGAGACACTATTATCCACTGTGGACCTATAGAAGTATTCACACTCAATATTGACTGTCAAAAAGAGAGGTTTAAAATATCCTTCTCACTGCTCTAATGGATCTGTGGATCTGGAAGTGGCTAAAGGAGTACTTCACACTGATACCATGGATGGATACATGTAGACACACACACACACTTGTGAGATCACACTGGTGTAAACAGCTTCCATTTTTAACTTGTCTGCCAGTCTGTCTCTGACTCGACAAGAAATACTGATTAGATTTGACATATAATCTCTCTGTGTTCAAAACACATACTCACACATGCTCGGTTCACAAGGTAACCAGAGTAAGTGACTTAAAATTAAACAAGCAGTAAGATCTTTGAAACTACTATGTATTAATTACAAAATAATATTACATTTGAAACCTTAATCAGTTAAGGTTACATATTGGTCTCAATGCCTACTTCCAAAACATATTTTTACTTTTTATCTGAACAACATTGGGGTGCTGTCAGTCAGTAGAGCAGGGCGCCCCATTAACAGTCTACAGTCCTTGTTGCACTGGTTGAAGGTTTGACTGATTTTATTTGGTTCAAGGCCTTTCCAACTCTATTATATTTCCTGTCTCTCTGAAGCTGTCCTATCTAATGCAGGCAAAAAATGAAGCCTTGGATTTATACTGTATTATTCCCTTTTTGGATTGTCCATTATTTGAAATGCATCTCTATTGTACAATTCATAGAAGTTAGCCAATAGTGAAGACATTCTGACCATTTCTTAAAGTTAGAATCCAGCGGAGATCCAGTAATTGTCACCAAAAGTTGGTCGAGACTAATGCACCTTAACAGGGGTTGCCACCCGCGATAAAATGACCTAAAACAGGAATAATAAATGTGAAGGTTGTTTTCCTGCTGCTAGTTTGCATTGCAGGACACAAAATACGACAACATATATTCATTGTTTTTTTATGTTAGGGACAGAATCCTTGCCTTCCTCCCACAGTCCAAAGACATGCTCGTTAGGTTAATTGGTGACTTGAAATTGTCCATAGGTGTGAGTGTGAGGCTGGTGGTCTGTCTCTATATGTCAGCCCTGTGATTGGCTGGGGTATGGATAATGGACGGATAGTTAGGGATAGCAATGAACAAAAAACCACAGTGTGGCACATTTACGTATAGTGCCGTCGAGACTGAATTGACAATTGCAAAACATAAAACTGCTTTTAGAAACAAACCTGTTTCAAAAAGGAACCCTAGCTCCCCAAAATGTGAAGTTTATTGCTATAAATCCACTCTGATCTTGTATTTGATCATGCCTATAAACTCCTCTATTTCAGCCCTGCTCTAAATGAAATAAATGCTAAATGCTTTAAATGAAAATATCTGTGTCTGATCACGCCCCTTTCTGGAAGGGCTTGGGTGTCTTCGGTTTTCTTGCACCATGCCCTACTTTTTATGGTGAGAAGGCAGACTCAGAGGGTAGAACAAACATCTAGCTGTGGGAGTGCCACCCACCTGGGTGAGGGGTTACTGCCCTTTGTGATGTCATGAAGGGTAAATCTCCAAAGAGCCTGTTTGGGCACACATTTTCTGAAAAGTGGAGCAGGCAAAAGACAGAGAGGATGGACTTTTCTCATTATTCGGGGGGTTTGTAGACAGACTAGGGACACATATGAGTGTTAGAAAAACATGTTAAAAGTGTATTTTGCAGAATATGTGGCCTTTAATCTTTGACAGGTTGAAAAATGTAAATACAAATTTAGGTCGTGATTTGTAAACAATGAAGTGATGGTGGTTCCAGTGGCCTGACCAGTCGAGAACCGCAGACCTAGATGACCTCATTAAAGAGTACTGACAGCAGAACTGAGCAGCTTCACATGTAAAAACTGTGACACGTTGGGAGATATAGCCTTTTCAGCTATTTTTTTGGCTCTGATGTCTCCTCCGTCACTTTCTGCCACGCACCACTTCACTTATCATCTGTGTCTGCTGGACTCAACTGAAACAATATGTGGCCGCAATCTGCTCCCACTTTGACACTCTCATTTAGCCAGGGGGCTACATGAGCTAAACTGACGAAGCGAGCGGTGGGGCTGCCCTTTTGAATGTTTCCCTTTGTAATGACATTCCATATCAAAGTAAATCCTGCGCTGAATTAATGACCCTGTGAATGATTGAGGTTGAGATGAATGAACACTGCATCTGGAGGTTTATTCACTGTTGCTAACCGGTTCTGATATCTCTTATTTAGCAGGAGGTGTGGAGGGATTTTTGTTAACCACCCGGTGTCGGATACCTGCACAAACATTAGAAAGAGATCTTAGCTTTGTCTTCTCCCTTACTACTTTACTGAACCTTTATTGTTTTGAAGCCGGCCTGCTTCATCTCCTCCTCTGTCTCAGTCTTTTCCTCTTAAACACCTGAGGGAGGCACAAATGTGACCATACTATTTTTCTACTCTTTTTTTTTTTTTCAGCCCAAGGTTTATATGCCAAAATAACACCTCCTTCGGTGTCAAAATGACCTTAGGTTTGGCAGAGAAAGCGCCTTTAAGTGCTTCCGTTTGTGTGCACAATGTGGCACCGATGAACACCTACAACCTGAGGCACTTTCTGTCATACTCCTGCCTTTTCTTTCCACAAATCAATGTCTTCACACCTTTTGCTCTGTCTGCCTCTTTCCTTCTCCTTTTTCCCCTTCTCTTCTGCATTCTATCTCCTTATCCGCTCCTAAACTTTGCCTTTCTTTTTTCTTTTCTCTCATCGCTTCTTAGCTGGAGTAATAGTCACAGCTTTCTATTTTTTCGGGGCCTTTTTGCTCTCTCTATTATCAGTGGGGAGTTAAACTCAGTTCACAGTTTTCTGCGATTTCTGACTCTTATCTCCTCCTCATAGCTGGAGGCTGCATTTCAAAACACAGCAATGCTTTGGCACCTTATGTGTTTGTGTGTAATCATGTGAATGATATGTGTGGACCCTGTTTAGTGACAATGCGTATAGCGATTGAAATTGTTTGTCAGTATGTGCAAGTGTGAGCCACTTTTGAATGCTTTGGTTGTATTTTTCTCTTACTTGACTGTCAAGTATGACTTTCCATGAACCTGTTCTCATGTTTCTATATTTCTGTGTGTGTACTCATCATTCTGACACGGTACAAGCTTGCTCTGTTAATGACTTCTTGTACCTGTGCAGCTCCTCTGTCGCGCAGCTCACTGTATTTCCCTCTGGTGTCTGAACTTTCTGAGACTTGTGTGAATGGTTTCAATGTCCAAATCTTCTTCTGATGCCACAGTATGACATTTCATTTTATGGCAACAAGCAATCCTGCTGCGCTCTGCTACCTCTGTTGCTTGAAATTGATGTCAAAACGTTTAAAAAAAAGGGTTTCAAATCCATTAAAGCTATACCTGTACAGTGTTGTTCTTCCTTTTCTGACAAAATGTGCAACGGCGTTACTGTAGAGTGCATCTGAGATGGAGATTGGAAACTGTAACAAAAGGCGGGTGTGACAGCTGACGGAATAAATAACAGATAAAACAATCATTCAATCAACGCATACAGACCAAAGCATTCTGTACTTAACATCTCCTTTAAGCTTCAATAGGGGACTTCAGGGGTTCGCATTGGTTTTGCAGTAAGCAGTAAGTCTCTTCGCTGACTTTGTCTTGCACATGTATGAGTAGATTTTTCTGACGGATAATCTAAACAGTGAATTCAATCGCTCAGTGTTAATCTTTGTCATTGAATATGTAAACAAAGGCTGCTCCGGCTGTGTGTAGTGACCAACCAGCAACTTCCGGTCTTGGAAAAAAAACAAGCCAATTCCGAAGTATAAAATCCAGCAGTTTAGTCCAAAAACCAAAAAGGTTTTGTCAAGGCTGAGACAGCATTTCCCGCATCGAGGCAGCTGCCGTTGAGTCTCCGGAGCCCCATGCATTAACAGATGTAACTCAGGCTTCAATCCATTAATATTTACAGTCTATGGTTGAGACTCATTTGATCTGACACCTACCCTGCAGCAGTTGTTACAACAATTAGAATTACTATATATTATCACAGGAGCTTTGAAGAAATACATATTTCAGTTAATCACCACTGAGACACCAAGAATACACCCTATAAAAAATCAAACCATCGCAAGTGTATCTGACTTATTTCTGGACTCAAATATTTCATTAAAACTAATTTAAGCCACATTCACCCGACAAGTCCAGATAAACATTTTATTTTAAAACATTACAATATTGAATACTGAATTATTTGCAATGAGTAAAATTATCTGCCAACACAGCAAGCCAATTTAACCTGTCAAGTGCTCTGGACTCTGATAAAGATCTAACAACAAATACATTTTGCCTTCTGCACTGGCAACTGTTTTTATTTAAGCAATTAGAGTCTTAGCTTTCACTTGTGATAATCTCGTAGGGTCCTCTGGATCATTAGTGGGGATGGCCTCCCCCTCCCCTGCATCTGTTTCTGTTTGTCTTATTCCTTCTTCCTGCATCTCCCTCTGTCCCATTTTTCAAGCCCAGCGCAGTTTCGGCAGATGGCTGTTCATCATGAGTCTGGTTTTGTCCAAGGTTTCTGCTTCTTAAAAGGATTTTTTTTTTCTTTCCACTGTAACTTTGCCTAAAAGGTTGCTAAGTAATCAGGATTAACATTGGGTCTCTTTAATATAACAAAGAGTACGGTCTTTTACCTGCTCTTTTGTAAAGTGCCTTGTGATAACATTTGGTGTGAAATGGCATTGTACAAATAAAGATTGATTCATTCATTCACATTAAGCTTAATGAGATAATATGACTTTATATTAGACAAACACTTGCTAAGATTTGAGTTTTTGTGGTCAATTGTTCTGTCTTCTATTTTGATATGTTCTTTCGAAATCTCTTTAATGGGAACAAGTAACTACCAACCCACAGAGCATCTTATCTGAAGACATTCGATGCCTTATAGAATATATGCTCATAGGCTACAATGGTTTACTCTTGGTTTTCATGTGGAGTTGCTACAAGGTGATGATGTCAGCAAAAATAAAATATTAAACATGTACTTTTATGCCATTGTAATTTCTGAAGGCGTCCCTCCTGTGTAAGTCAAGAGACACTTTGTAAAGAGCGCTAAAAGTCAGCGCCGGAGGAGGCTGAGTGGTAGGATGGGTCAAACAGAGGACTTCTACCCGGGAGACCTCCACTCTCTTTCCTGTGATACCAATAGTGTGTACACAACAAACACACACTTGGGGGGAGTGCAAGAAGATTCATAAATGACCCCCAGTGGATGCAGATAAGGAGCTCCAATTGTTCATACATTCAAACGTACAGTATCAGGTTTATACGCTATGCCTCTGTCTTAATGAGGAAGTGAGCTCAGCTTGAACAACCAATCGTATTCCTCTGCTGAGTACAAAAGAACATTCTAATTAGAGAGGCAGCATGCTGAGAGAAACCCGATAAATGTGCGATACAATGCAACCTGTCAGAGCTGTCAAGAGAAGGAAGAGAGAAAGGAGAGAGAGAGAGAGAGAAAGAGAGAGAGAGAGAGAGAGAGAAAATGTCTCCCTGTCTCCGCGGTGCTATTATAAGCTGTTAGTGTTTCCCTCCAGCCTCGCTCTGCTTCTGCAATTCCCCCCTCTTTGTTTTACACTCTGTTGTCCTGAAAGTAAACTGATGTGCCGCACATTTTTTTTCATAATTTAATTCTTATTTTCTCTGATATTGTGATCGATTGTATCCCTTCTATTGCTGTCCTTGTGTCCCTTACCCGATGACTTCCTCTCTCTTCTTTTCTCCCAGACTGTTCAGTTTAACACAGTTTTATTTAGGTTTGGATCTTTATGTAACATAGATGATATTATTCGTTTGTGGACTTTGCAAAGGCAACGTAGATCTTTGCAGTTCAGACGCTAACCACACTGCTCGAGGCTTGTGCCTTTAAAAAAACGTTTTCCTTGCTACCGGTACTTTGCTCAATGATTGATGAATGATTTGCTCATGGTGGATTCAATAAAATGTATTGATATGTTACTGCGGTCCGGTCATTAGAATATGAAGAAGATCTGAGCAGACATCTAGCATGTTTCTGTTTAATTTGTTTGTGGTGTTTTATCCCAGTTGCATTTGCATGTATACTCTGTGTGTGTGTGTGTTTGTGTTTGATATCTGCACTCAAAGCAGTATCTCAACCACTTCTAATTAACGTGCATGTGTGTTTTAAAAACCCTCTGAGCAGCTATAAGGACTTGCTGACCATTCCTCTGTGGGACTGTGGCGAGCTAATTAATCAGTTAAATTGGATACTGTTGATCAATAGCCAGCGGGGTGTAGACATTAGTTAGTTAATATGTTCTCATCTGTTGCAGTAACAGCGAGGGTGAGTGTGGGTTTATAGGTGTTCTTTAATGTGAACCAATAGCAGTTGACTAAAGACCAGATTAGAAAAAAAAGATTTGTTTGAACAAATGTACAGTAATGAATCACCCCTGAAGTTGTGACCTCTTAAAAATTAGCATTTAAGGGGCGCCAACACCCTAGCAGTTATGTATGTAGGCTTTAGTCCTCATAGCAGAGGCTGTGGGTTCGAATTGCTGCATGTCATCCCCCACTCTCTACTCCCAACACTTCCTGTCTCTCTTCAGCTGTCCTATCCAATAAAGGCAAAAGAATCGCTAGAAAATATAACTAACTAAAGAAAGAGAAAGAGCATTGGAGCAACATCAAGTGTTTTAAACATCATGAAGTCAAATGAGTTAAATGTGGCTCAGTTGGTAGAGTCGGTCATCTCTCAACTGGAAGGTTGGAGGTTCGAGTCCCAGTCAGGGATTAGTTACTTCTGATGGCCACTTTACATAGCAACATCTGCCATCAGTGGGAACGGGTAGGTGTGACATGCGGTGTAAAAGCACTCTGAGTAGTCTAGACTAGAAAAAGCTCAAGTTCAAATGCAATTGCTAAGATTTGAAAAAAGCAAATGAAACTCAGGATGTCTGTTGATACTCGTAGTAAAAGCATTGCCATGTTTTCACAGGAACTATTTTACTAAATATTTCCATAAACTGCCCCGCTTTCTTTAGACCAGGATAGTGTGACATGTTCTGCTCTGGAAGTGTTGTTGTGAGAGTGGGAGGGTGTTAAATCTCCTGGGCCCTTTTTTGAAAAGTACAAGATGTTATTAGCCCCATCAGACAGAGGAGTAACGATATGATGGGCTGCTTTAAAGCTGCAGGAACCCCTCATGTCATGGCAGTTACAATGAGAAACCCACCCGGAATTATAATCTTTCAATGTTGTGCTGCTGAAGTCTGCAGTGTTTCAAATGAGATTTCACATATTTTGACTGTACATCTTCCTCATTTCCAGCCACAGCAGCCAGACGATCTCTTGAAGAAGCACTTAAAATAAGCAGTATATTACCTGGCTGGCATCAAATGACAGAAGGTTTGTCACGGGAGAGAACATGGTGAAGCATTGAGGCCTGTGGTCACGTATAGAGCTTTTTGCACTGGCAGCGACCACGACCTCAATTTCAGAGAGCCTCTCAATGGCACTTACTGCTGCCGGGTTACAAAAGTCTGTCTCAATACACTCCTGCTTCCCTTGGTAGTTGTATGTTTTAAACTGACCTGTCACTGTATGCTTAATATTGGCCTTCATGTTAAATAAATGAATCAAAGGTGACAATAATAGACATGGGGTAAATGTTGTCACAAGTATATGCTACATGTATTATGAGCAGTCTTATTTGTTAACATGAACCAGGATGGATGTAAATGGTCAGAATTATCAACAGAATAATGTACAACATGTTGCCAGTTCATACATTTATAAATATAGTTGTGCAGCTTCACTTGCACCAGCTGAACTTAACACTGTTACAGCTGTTGAAAGCTGTAAGGTAAAACAAGCAGCAGTGCTCTTAATGGAACTGCATTAATGTGCTTGTTGAAGAGCCTGTTGAGTGTAATCTCTGTGTTTAATGTGTGTGTTTAGTAGCTGAGGACTCCAGGAGGCGAGAGTGGAGTCTCGTTCAGAGGCCACAAGCTGATACCGGGAAGCTGTTGGAGGGGGTTTTGTCAGTTAAATAATGGGGGGCAGACGATGACCTTTCTTGAAGACATAAAACTAATACACTTTGTCTCCAGTGAGACAGGTGCCTGTGGCCAGGTTGTGGAAACAGATCTACCTTCAAAAGTTCCCTCCTGCAAACAAACAAACTCCTTCTCGTGAAGTGAGAAGCAAACACTGAACACATTGATTTCTATAGAATCACGTCAGAACAGGACAAAACATTAATATACTTCATCTGTTTACTTGTTTCTGTTACTGTGCGTGTGTATTTTAATATTAATATTTTAATTATAAGGTATCAATTTTGCAGTTCATGTGGCTATGTCGTCTCCTACCCTGCAGGTCAAGGGTTCGATCCCCAGCTCCTGCAGCCACATGTCCGATGTGTCCGATTCTTATCTGCAGAACATGTGATGTAAAGAGTTTAATTCGTTTGCAGTTTTTGAAGTTACTTTATATTTTTTGTTACTAATTTATTTGGTTAATAGTTCAAATCTGAAACAAAGTATGCATGCACACCTAAAGGCATAAATGGAATAGATGCAAGCATGTAACCTCTAACTCTACTACACACACACACACACACACACACACACACACACACACACACACACACACACACACACACACACACACACACACACACACACACACACACACACACACACACACACAGACAAACAAACAAACACACAACCTTGTACACACTGCACTATTCTCTTAAAGGATAACAGCTCCTTGAAAACTCAATTAGACTGGGGGGCAAAACCTACAAAAACCTACCACTCTCATACTGACGTGCATGGTGGCACTCTCTCTCTCTCTCTCTCTCTCTCCCCACCTCACTTACCCACACACACACACACACACACACACACACACACACACACACACACACACACACACACACACACACACACACACACACACACACACACACACACACACACACACACACACACACACACACACACACACACACACACACACATATATACAGAAGCCAGTGTTTTAGCTTCCTAACCTGCAGCTATTTCCTGTGCTAAATGGACTCTGAGGTCCTGGATAGAAAAGCTTGTACTATGGCATGTACCTAATTACACAGTTTTTTGTGTGTCTCCTGTTTGTGTGTGCATGTGTGTGTGTGTGTGTGTGTGTGTGTGTGTGTGTGTGTGTGTGTGTGTGTGTGTGTGTGTGTGTGTGTGTGCGTGTGTATGCTTTAGATGGTACCCAACGCTGCTCTCTGAACAAAAACTCCTAGCTTATAAAAATCATTAGTTTAGGACTCAGTACAAATTTTTATCAGACGCACTTTAATCAAAGAGACAAATGAAACATTAAATTCTCTTTAAATAGAATTGATTCGTTCAAGACTCTGCTCTGAAAGTGTGACTTTGTCTCTATTAAATTCTGTCTCCTTTAATTACATTTATAGCACAGATGGTTGAAAAATAATAACTGTTACATTTTTGCACAGTTTTTATTTTGTCTATAAATCACAATCACAGTTTAGGTATGAGTTGGTCATTGAAACTACTTTATTTTCACATAAATGAACTTTTGGTAACACTTTAAATTAAGATCACAATGTTCACCATTAGCTAGCTGCTTATTAGCATGCTCATTAGGAGCATATTGGCTGCTTATTAGTCATTATTAAGGGCTTATTAGTACTTTATTTTACATGACCATAGTCTATAGTTAACATGTTACTAACTAAGAGTTTGCCCTCCTAATTACTGCTTATGTTAAGAAGTTGTTGAACATAAATTATGATCTCAATATGGTTTGCTTAGTATGACCCTTATAAGGTAGAAGCTCCTGTGAGGAGTTTTTGGTTCGTTTTAAAATTGACTGAAATGAATACTGCGCTGTCCTAATGACCTACAAAAGTAAACATGACCACCAGGGAGTAGACGGATTATGACAACAAAGTTCATGTAAAAACCTGACCACTCCAGCTGTGTATGGTGTCCAATGAAGTGAGTTACAGAACGGAGCAGCCTTCACTACACACTGAGAGAGCTGATTTGACTGCAGCATGAGATTTTTCATCAGAAAACTTTACTAATCATGTAGAGGACAAGAGAAAAGACCAAAGGAGCGCACAAACACGACGTAAACCAAAAGTTTCCGACAGTGCATCAAGCAACGTTAACTACTGACCTTTAAGTGTTGAAGTCAGAGTGGATTTATAACAAGAAACTTCACAGACATGTTTTGGGGCGCTCTGACACTTGTTTAAACTCAATGAAAAGGAGGATAATATGTGACCAATAAGCATTCATCTTTCAATCTTCATGCTAAATTCAAGGAGGCATGTCATTCTCAGTAAGATAAGGAAGTGAGTGTCCAAAATATTGAGGTCTCTTGCGTCTCGATTGGCAGTAAAGCTGTTGATGAATCCAAAAGTTTCACCATGGGGGCCTGTTTTTTTGTTTTTTTTCCAAGATCCAAAATTAGGAAATAATGAAGGAAACGTGAGAAGGTCAGAGAATCCATTTCCAGCACCAACCTGCATGATGAAGTTATCACACATAGCTGGTCACACAGATTTCACACAGATGTGAATCAAAGTTCACAAATTACAATTCAAGAGAAACGCGGAAGAAAGAAGGGAAAGGGAGACTGCGTTTGTGTGTGTGTGTGTGTGTGTGTGTGTGTGTGTGTGTATAGACATAGTGTAACGTTAGATGTGCGTCTCTGTGCATTTTAAGCCCCCCATTTTGGTCCCTTGTATGGGTCAGTAGTTATTAACCCCCAGACAGTCACCTTGACACACCGTAAGAAACAGTGACACACACATTCAGAGACACACACGGAGAAAGTCTATTGAACCATTCATATGCGCACACTCCTGCTGACCTTCTCTAAAAAGTAAAACACATACACACACACACACACATCTTTATCAGTTGGCTGTGACCCAGCCCCTCCACATGAATGAGATGAAGTGTTAATCCTAATATTGGATTATCAGACAGTCAGAGATTATCCCCTTATTTTTCGATTAGCAGCTTAGTGTGAGATTAGTCCATTTAAAGTGCCACTTAAAGGTTATCACATCGCTGGTGAAGCAAAATTATTTTTAGCGAGGCTTCTGCACGGTTCATTTCAAAAGAACAAAACACACACACACTCAAACTGGGGGCAGTTAAAGAGGATCATTGGCTCATAATGGGAGAAATAATCTCTGCATACATGTGTTACAACAGGCTGAAGGTGAAGAGGTATTCATTGTGTGACATGATCAACAGAAGGATGATAATGCCTTTCATTACCACACTTTGATGAGGTCCATGATTTGTGATGTGTTTAATGGAGATAATCTGCTGAGAGGGACAATAAGTGTTTCGTCTTCCCCTCCTCCATATCTCTTTTTCCATGAATCTTTCTCACGCTCTTTTTTTTTCAGTCATTTATTTCAAAAGTGTGCACTGCCTTCTCTGGCACTTTTCAACCATCTCCCTTTCTCTCTCCCCCTCTCCCCTTTGGTAGATCGATACAGTAAAGGCTAATTGCTGTGGTGCACCAGAGAGCCAAGTCTTATTTTCCCTGGAGGGCCTAATTAAGAGCGTCAAACTTACTACAGTACCACTGTGTGTGTTTCTGCGTTTGAGTGAAAATCTATGTTTGCAGAATTGTGTGAGCAGCTGCTTGGAGGAGAGACATCTTGCACAAACATAAACACCTGTCTTTGCTTTCAGTCACAACAGTCTGTTGTTAGCAGGAAATATTTTGTATCTCACTTTGTCAATCTACTCACACATTTCTAATGTAGTGGTCACCAATCAAACCAAAGAAATGAGAGGACTGACAAGAGTCAGAGAAATAGAGACAGGATGGAGGGTCAACTGACAATGGACTTGAGCTTGTAGAGCGCTTTTCTCGTCTTCTGACTACTCAAAGTGCTTTTACACTGCAGGTCACATTCACACACTGATGGTAGAGGCTGCTATCTAAAGTGACCATCAGAAGTAACTAATCCCATTCATACACATTTACTGGTGACAAAGCAGCAGGAGCAATTTGGGATTAAGTGTCTTGCCCAAGGAAACATCGGACATGTGGCTGCAGGAGCTGGGGATTGAACTCCCAACCTTTTGGTTGGGACAACCAACTCTACCAACTGAGCCACATCCGTGTTGTCATGTTTGTGATGCTAAGTTGGAGGGTCCAGTTCTGACCTTTGACCCAAAACTGTTATTATTTAAAAAACAAAAACATTCTCAATATCTTTACTACTTCACCTGACTTTGCTACTCTCATAATTACTATAGCTACTTGAAAAAACACAAAACTACTAACATCATTTTGAGTTGTAATAAATTGGCGTATTATCACTTATATGGTTGTAATTTAAAGGACCATTATGTAAGATATGCAGTGGATTAGATCATACAATGACCTTACTATATCATCAGACATTAAGGAAACATGCTGTATTGAAGTAACAACAATGCAGCAGTCTGTGTGTCCTCCTTCCCAATTTAGATTCTGGTCCTGAATGGTCTGTTTTTGTTTTGATCAGAGAAGGGAGGCAGTCTTAAAGCACCCCTACACGTCTGTTTTGGACTCCCCTCAGTTTTCCAGGCAAACAGCAAACCAACAGGTGTTGCAGCGAAGGAGGGCGGGCAAGCAAACTGGTTCAGATAGAACTGATTCTACCAGACATAAAAAGCCTCTGCATGTTTCTAATAAGCTCCACGAGCAGAAACGTGGCCATACTAGGATAAACATGATGCTTTTGTAAAATGGAGCAAGATTAGAAATCAGAGGTTTCAAGACCAATGTTGAGCTGGCTAAACACTGAAGCTTCAGTGTCCTCAACATGGCAACCTGCATGCACATCAACTTCAGGAAGGAGGGGGCAGGGGCAGACAGCTCTCTGCAATATTTTGAATTTGGACTGCAGTACCCATTTTAAACGCTAGGTGTCAGAGTTACATATTGCTCCTTTAAGTGGACGACAAACTTGCATAAACCGTAAGGCTTAAGGGTAAGTAGGTAGATGTGGCTGAGCAAACGGGTAAGGCAGAGGGAGGGATAAAGAAAGAGAGAGGGATGAGTGGAGACATAATCCAGGAGCAGCTGTTTCCAGCCCATTAAAATGTAATTAAGGAGAACCTCATTACAGAAAGAGACAGAGAGAGCAATGAGGAGATCGAGAAATAAACAGTTTTCTATCGTCTACTTTATCACTCTTGCTGACAGAGAATCATCCGTTTATTTCAAGTAAACATTTTGAATAAGGAAAAAAATCCCAAGTGCATTTGGGTTGTACAATGCTAATTAGGTTTGAGAAGATTGGCAGAAAAGACATAATGTTCTGAATCCTGTTTGGCACTTGAAAGGAAGCGATATGATAATTATTTTCTCCCGTCAATAAGTCTTTCTGCAAAGTGACGGATTTCTGTCTCCCCGTCTCATCTGCAAAACAGAATCCACTCACAAATGAACCCTGGTGAGGACGATTTAGAGTTTAGAACGCGGCTGATGACAAAGAACTGAAGTCAAACAGTTTGCCTGCATCTTAGTGAGTCACTTAAGGATCCACGGATTGTATCACATCAGTGTTGTCTGATGGTAAAAAGGAGTGAGTTAGAGTTTTAAGGTTTTGATTCAGAAGTTTTGACTCCACAATGTTGCCGTTGATGTGTGTGTGTGTGTGTGTGTGTGTGTGTGTGTGTGGTTGTGGTTGTGGTTGTGTGTGTGTGTGTGTGTGTGTGTGTGTGTGTGTGTGTGTGTGTGTGTGTGTGTTCATGGTTGTCTAATAACTAGGGCAAAGCAGTCTCGGGGATATTAGTGTTTTTTTTTCTTAAATGAAAAATGGTCAGAAGGGAAACACAACACCCACACACACACACACACACACACACACACACACACACACACACACACACACACACACACACACACACACACACACACACACACACACACACACATTGCCATAGTACACAGAGATTATTCAGATTTACACTTCATATTATGATCATATTTGACAGACTCATTGGTGAAAGAAATTAAGCTTGCAAACATTAAAGAGGTTCTTGTGATACATTTCATTATAAAATAACAGTACTGTAAGTACACTAAGGGGAACAAAATAGACTCCCACTCCTGGTTACTACCGTTTTCCATTTGTATCAGTTTATTTATAATGTGCAATAATAGCAAAAAAGGAGCACACGCGACGATGAATAAAGTTCCAGGTGCACGACCGCAACAAGACTTAAAATGAGACAAAAAAGTAAGCACACTAATTGTCCTTGAAGTTTCCTTTATCTCGGCAAGAGCAGCATACAAAACAACAACTGATGCGTTTCTGCACTAGGCCTTCAACAGTGTAATGTGAAATTGATGAAAAAGAAAAGTCTGACTTTCTGTCTTTTTTTTTTTTAAAGCTTCAGGCAGGTAAGCTACATACAAAGAAAAGAAAGCATGCAAGTTAAAGATTGTTTTAGGTTTTTACAGTTCCACTTGGTTCACTAACTTGTTGCATATTTTGTCCATCCACATGGTTGAATAAGAGAGAGTGAATTAAAGCAGTAAAGTCACAGGCTACAAAATCAGAGACATGAGCTCAAAGACACTAACTCCTCAGGGAAAGGCAAAGCTGAGCGATATGTCTGTGGGTTCATTATTATGAGTAACACCTTCCACATGGCACATAGTCATTTGATTCATTATTAGTGTACAAACATTTGTTTTAAAGTCTATGTGCTTGTGCACTTACTGAAGCTCCCGGCCAGAAGGAATCTGTCTTTCCTTATTTCAAATTAAAAAAAGGAAGAGCAAAAGAAACTGCCTTTCCAAATGTGTGTTTAAAGTGTATGTGGGAGCAAGTGTGTATTGCCCTAGGACGGAAGGAGCGGTTCAAAGAGCATTGGAAACCTTGATTAAGGAGTGTGTAATCACAACTGAAGACTAGCAACAGTCTGATGCTGCCTGGGAGGGCCTTACACACGGGGAAAAATGGCAAAGGATTCAGCCGATGCACACACACACACACACACACACACACACACACACACACACACACACACACACACACACACACACACACACACACACACACACACACACACACACACACACACACACACACACACACACACACACACACACACACACACACACACACACACACACACACATACACACACACACACACAGTGAAACATACCCACATCACACACAGAGAGCAGTTATTTGTAGAAACTGCCTTAATATGTATATTATATATATATATATATAATATATATAGGGAACATCAGCATTAACTAGGTAATAGTGATTAATTAAGGTGTGACATTGCACTGCGATTAATCGCATGCTTTAGGCGCACCATTTGAAAGCCTCTGCTTTGTTTCTCTGTACTTAGACACAGCTAGAGAGGAAGGAAACTGCTGCCTCCTTGAATGTCTCATTACAGTTTTAAAAACTCTGGATATTACTACTGATGAGTTCCACCTTACTTCCCTTTAAGAGCACCTGTTTCGCCGTAAATTTGGAATGGAGTAGAATGTAGTGACGCTGCTGCTGGCACGCTCCGGTGGTGAACCACAGCGATCGTCGTTGAAACAGGAGCATTGAAGGTGCACTATGGAGTTTTAATAGAGAAATGTGAAAGTTGGAGAAATGTACAGATTCTGTGGTATATGTTCACAGACTGTACATAAACTATCCTCCGCATACATGTGTTACAAGGGCCTGCAACAGAGAAACTGTAACTCTCCTGGTAGATTTTTAGCTCCAGACAGTGTTCCATGCACCCATTTTATTCTTTGAATTAAGTTTGTGTATTCAGTTCAGAAAATATAGCATAGAATTGTTTCACTTCTCCAATTTTCAAATTTCACTCCCAAAACTATATAGTGTACCTTTAACAAGAGTGGCAGCGAACGTCAGCGTAATGCAGACCATGAGTATGTGGAAATTGGGGTGCCAGGTAGTGGGCGGCGTGACCAGCAAAATGTGTTGGAACACTCCGCCCCAAATCACTTTGATCCAAGCCATGGGCGGTTCTAGGCAGGGGCCAACAGGGGCCAGTGCCCCTGTAACACTGAGCTTGGTCCCCCCTGTGGCCACCCCTCCAAAAGGAAGAGCCCCCCCTAATAACACATACACAGTATTTGACTCAACAACAACCGGACTCACAATCTATTAAATACTGTTACTGAACCAAATATAAATCATGGTTGTGGTATTTTATGGTGTGCGCTATTATTTGGCATAATATATATAAAGGGATCATCTTTGTCTATTTTTCAACTGGGTTTAATGTTTTCCTCTGACAAAACAACTGGCCCCAGTTTGGCCCCCTCAGTAAAAGTGGCCTAGAACCACCACTGATCCAAGCTCTTTAGATTTGGTTAGGTTTTGAGGTCAGAATTTTTAAACGTTAAGTTCGCTTTATTAATCAGTTGATCCAGACAAGATTTGGTAGACACTTATTTTTGGTCTATTACACAACGACAAAGTTTCATAACAGCAAACTATGGAGGAGTGAAGTATCTCACTTCCAGAAGCTCAAGCTGAATGTATCCCTTGAACTTGGCTCTTTTACCAGCATCAAGAATAGTTTCCTCAATAAAAAGTAGAAACACTCATTTGAAAAGTCTCTCATGTATTCCGGGCATCGACGGATCACCTTTTGTTACCTTTCCTTCTGTTTGAAATACCTCTAAACCGGCTGGCTGAGCACAACTTTGATCTCAGAGGAGTTTTTTCGCTGTTCAACTGTGTAAACATCAGCTCCAATTTTCAAAAGCTTGGCTCTATATGCATTGTTTGATGTGTCTGAGACTCCCAAATCATTACTGGTTATTTGGCCCTCTCTGACTCTGCTATACGTTGTCCACCTCTGCCCCCCCCCCCCCCCCCCCCTCAGCTTTGCTTGCCCTGAGCCCCGCTTTGCTACAATAACAGCTCAGTAATATGTAGGGATACAGGCAAGAAAATAGATTAGGCATGTGTGAGACTGTGTTTGTTTGTGTGAGTGCACGAGGAGAACAAAAAAATTGTGGACGTGTATTCCACTACAGTGAACATGATGACTTTCTCTGATGTCTCTATTACCGTTGCAATCTTCAACTGATATCAGCTTCTCTATCCCCAAACACACACACCAATATAGTCAACACACCTCAATACAAGCTAAGAATACTAAAGCCTTCATAAGAACATTATGGTATCATATGAAAATTTCTGAGGTGGGCAGGAATGTATTTGGCCAAATTGATAGTGTAAATACAGGAATATACATTTCCAGCAACCACAGAAACAGATATAGACATGGATCTAATTCACACTCTCCAGTGTGAATCTTCCCACTGAAAGAACACAAACACAATCAGGGTAAAAAATGTTCACACTCACAAATAGAAGATTTTCCAGATCTTCTAAAAAGGGCAAATGTCTCCCTTGAGCCAGCTGTAGCTTGCTTTCTCCAATTAAAGCAAGCCGAAGAAGTTCGTCCCACAGCTGCGTTCAGAATAGAATTGGCAAGACAAAATACACCCAGCAGGTGGGACTGGAAATATTGTGGGTGGCAAAAGCTGTTAATGCACACTTGGCTAAAAAGCGTGCAGTAGTGTTCCTAAAGAGGAAAATTACACTTCCTTTTTTTTTTGGCCTACTTTTGTCCTTAATGCTGTGCACTTTATACAATAGAGCTCGTAATGTGACTCTATTACTGTATAACCTGAGGATTTATTTGTACAAGGTTGACAAGTCTGGAAAGCAAGCAAGGTTAAAAATAGTCTAAACATCACCCCCAATGGTGTCAGCTTCATGCCTAACTATGGATAACACATACCATTCATAAAATCAAAACGGGATCAAAAATTCACCCCTGTACAGGGTTTGCCCATGAGGACAATAACTAATCAGACCTATTTAGTTTTTTGTAAAGATGTTCATTTCTGCTGTAAAAATGGCATTTTGTTAATGTGGTGTGTATGTGACTTCCGTGGTTCCTGGAGACAGCTTCAAGTGGACACTCGTCAAACTTCAGAATTTTTCACTTCCGCATTTGCTTCATTTTTCAATACCGGATGTTGCCGCTTGGTTGTCGCCCATCGCTAAAAATCTTTTTGAATTTACTGTGGCAGTTTGCAAGGCCCCCCATAAGGTGGGATACAAGTAAACGTTTTCTGGGGCCAAGTCACATGGGTAAGGCCCACAAAGGTTAGCAAAAAAAAAGGTCAATCCTAGTTTTAAGTTACAATGACCAAATTTTTTTCACACCTACATACTCACCATTGCCTCTTAAAGCAACAAATACACACATTTTATGTATTGTTGCTCCAGAAAATTGTAGCCTGTTTCACAACGTACACCACCTCTTCTTAAAGTGATATGAGACATTTGTTTGGTAATGTCATGATGTAAGCGTGCCCAGAGGGAGCTAATGTTAGCCAGGAGGCTAGCGCTAACACATCTGATCAAATGTGCATACGTTGATGAAAATCATATCCTGGGTGGGACCAATCACTGGGCCTCTGAGGGGCCCAACCATTTACAGGGCAGACAGGCCTGTCTTAAAGTAACTGTTTGAAATAATGAAATGGTACTAGATTTGGTGACTGTAACATAGTATCAGGACACAAAACCTTTGCCTGATTTGGGACTTCAAAGTTAGGATTTGAGACCTGCCTGCGAATAACAAATGAACGGCTTTGTCCTACAATATTCTCCATCCTGTTGCTTGTATTCTTTTGCTATTCAGTTTTTAATGCTGGCAAAGTTTCAATACTTTAAATCCATAGCAGATAATGGGCTGGCTAGCTCAAAGTGTTTCTTTCATCATCATTATTAGGTTTGGCAACAAGTGCAGTACATCACGTGCCAAAAATATTCCAAGAAACTAATTCAAGAGTGACCAACTTCTTTACATCCATCTTTGGAGGAAAATCTCAAATTGGAAACCAGTTCTCAGGTTTGATCCTATCTTAACCTGAGCATGAAGATAACTTACCTGAAATGTCCTTTATTGCTTAAACTCATTTGCTGAAAACACACTTGACTTCTTGTCGTAAATATCAAGCTGCTCTCTCATCACACACGAAGGCAACAACAATGATAACGGACTGTTGTGTCCTAAAAAGCCTTTCAAAGCCACTTACACCCACCACTCAGACTTTAACAGAACATAATGTAGCCTCATTTACATCCAGGGTCTTTAGGCTAAGGAGCCTGTAATAGACAGTGACGGTATATATTACTGGTCTGCTGCTTTTCATTATGCAGCTAATGACTCCCTGTCAAGTTCTATTGTAAATGAGCGAGGGGCAAAAGAAGTGTGGGAGGGCAATGAGAGAAAGACACAGGAGAGGGAGGAGGAGGAGAGAGGAAGATGACATCAGATACATAGAAGAAGAAATGCTGGAAGACAGAGCTAAATTTGCTGAAATGGTTACCAAATTCCAGACGGTCATGGATGCTTCAATTCCACATCGGATCACTACATAGAAACTTATCCTAAAATCAGCCCTTTTTAAACACTATGTATAAGGACAGAGATTATTTACTACTACCCAAATCCTTGCGTTTCAAACTGAACAACATACTTTCAAAGCAAGAAATCTAATTAAACAGAATGTTTACACATGGCGATAAACCAGTTAGAAGTATCACTAATACTGGAATGTGTTAAGATTAAATATGAGGAAAAAAGTGTACATCCATCTGACCTCTGAGTCTGCCTTCTCATTGTAAATAATCGAGCATGGTGCAAGAAAACCAGAGCCCTTCAAGAGGGGCGTGGTCAGACACAGCTCATTTTCATTTAAAGCTACAGACACAGAAACAGACTGTTCTGACCAGAGGGCTGAAATAGAGGGGTTTATAGACATGATCAAATACAGGATCAGAGTGGTTTTGTGGAGCTCTGAGACTTATTTAAACTGGTTGAAAAGGAGGAGAATATGTGACCTTTAAAATTAGATTCTGTGTTTACAGAGTAGCAGTTGTAGGAAATAAATGAACTCAACCATCTTTTACCCAAATAATAAAAGTATCTTCTTTGATCTTGAGTGCCAAGCTGATAAGTGGTTTACATATTTTAGCAGAAATGCACATTTGACAGATTCAGCTTGCAGTGAGGACTGTGTTACACTGAACACACAGACATCACAAGTACATTCCTTTTTCAGCATGAAAGAATAATACCAATATCACATTTCTTCACATTAAAATATTTTTGTGGCTAAAAAAAAGTAAAATATCCAGGAGCAGAACATGTAAGCTTATCAGTAGCATCTCTCTCAGTTACTAAGCAACAGTCATGGAGCAAGGCAGTGGAGCGAACATCGCAGTCTGTGAACAATGCGAAACGGCCCAACTGCCACCATGTACAGCTCCGTGTTGGTCTTAATAGGGAGAGTATATCATTCAGTCTAATTAGACTGCCAATAAGCAAGGCTCCCCAAGCGAATACACATGGTACACACACTAACGCACACAAACACATGCATTCATTCACACACATATGGCCCTGCATTATTCACTGGTAATTACTTTGTCAATACGGAGCTACAAAGCAGTGTGGCCTCACACTGGCCATCATTTAAACACAAACGCACACACACACTATCCTTTAATTGCCCTTCAGTCAAACGCTTTAGTACTTAGTTTCTCACACACACACACACACACACACACACACACACAAACACACACACACACACACACACACACACACACACACACACACACACACACACACACACACACACACACACACACACACACACACACACACACACACACACACACACACACACACACACACGTACAGTCCTACTTGTGCACCGGCCCATTCAGACTCCCCATGGAGGAAATCTGCCACACTCTTACCACCTGCACTGTGATTGTATGCACACACACACAACAAACACACACACACACACACACACAGATATGTACTAGTTACTCACACGCAAGGTCAAAGACTTAGCGGCGGGTTCATCAATGTCACATCTTGCTCACTGTTTGTAACATCCCTCCTTCTCTTCTTTCTCTCTATCTTGTCCCCAAAGACTCACACATTGAAAAGCCATTTACTCTGTTGCTTAACTACACTTGGCTCTCTATCGTCCTCTCACTCCCTTTTATCTGTTCCTAAGTGTTTTCATTTTTTCTTCATCTTTTCGCAATTTCTTTTTTCCACCTTTCATCTCTTGCATACAAGAGGCACAGTTGCCAAAATTTGTATCAAGATGAAAGTATCAGCATCCGTATTTTTTTTTTTTTTGTGACACTCCCACAGCTAGGTGTTTGTTCCGCCCTCTGAGTCTGCCTTCTCACTGCGGACAAAAGAGTATGGGTCTAGAGAAGCCTGTGCCACCCAAGCCCTTCCAGAGAGGGGCGTGGTCTAACACAGCTCATTTACATTTAAAGCTACAGACACAGAAACAACTATAGGATCTGAACAGGGCTGAAATAGAGGGGTTTATAGGCATGATCAAATACAGAATCAGAGTGGATTTAGAACAAGAAACTTCACAGACATGTTTTATTGAGCTCCGAGCATAATTAAAAATGGTTGAGGAGGCTAATATGTTCCTCTTTAATACTAAAAGCCCGACTATGACATTACTAGCTTTAAGGATGAAGTAAATAGTTCATATATTGTATGCATTTATAAAAATATTGTTGAGTGACTGAACTTCTCAACTTAAGCTTCTACAGAAACATGAGTCACATATCAGCCATAGAAAGTTTCTGGTTTCATTCAAATCAGCCTAAATGAAGGTAAGATTGACCTTCCTCACGATGAGAAACTTGATAAAGCAAAGAACTGAAATCTGAATGCTGATTGAATTCCTTAGAATTTAAAAAATGACATGTCGTTTGATGATGTCAGGGATGATATCTAGTGAGCAGGTTGTTATCGCAGTATGGAACCTAATCAGGACCCCCACGGAAGTGGAGAGATCTTGCTCACCCAGCTTTTTGCTCACTTGCCACTAATGCCTTAAGTGTGACAAGGTGAACACATCTGCATGAATCAGTGCAGCACCTAGATAGAGTTGTTCTGCCTTGTAAAGTCGGAGTCTGTTGACATTTTCATTCCCATTAGCCAGTCTTCAAACGTCGCTGTATCCCATAGCAAGTTCCTTTAATACGTTTACTTCTTGTGCCGTCTTTATTTGGTAGATTTCTCTGTCATAGCGTCAAGTTTTTTTTTTACATCTTTATCCACTTTTCACCGCTGTCATCCTTTCCTTTCTCCTTTTTCCCCGTCAGTAAACAGTCTTCAGTAACAAATTTCTTTTCACAGATTGATTTGATTCCAGTTAGTCCTCCACAGTCTGTGATAAGAGCCATGTCCCTAGCAACCATCTGCTTGTCTTAGTAACGATTTGTTCTTCTTGACGACGGCGATCTGTCAAGGGATGGCAGACCGTTGTTATGTGTAACTGACCAATCAGAATTAAGTATTTAACTAAATGGGATCTAAAAAATGGGATCTGTTCATGTGAGTGTATCTTCTGAGATAACGTAACAGTTGTTGATTAAACAGAATATGTCATATGTATTGAACAGAGGAAACACAATTCATGTTAAATATGAAAAACAACCCTTTTCCCTCAGCAATGACATTTATATCTGGGTAACGTTTAGGTTTGGATAAGAAAAAGAATCACGACTTGGGAAAATTTGTTAGAAATCTTTTTTTTTTTTTTAAATATGAAACACTCCAAATATTTTTTCACCGAAACGAATAGAGGTGTCTTTGAAGATTTCCGAAGCTCTAGGCCCAAGATTTGGGAATCAATCCGCAGAGTCTTTTTAAAACACTGGGAGTTTAATTTTCAAAGAGATGGATGCTCACCCTTGAGACATGAAAAGAATGATAATACACGAGGGGCACACAGTACAGAGTGGGCTCATACAGGTAGGTGCTCTGAAACTCGACAAGAAAAGTCAGAAGTCAGGCTGTCGAGTTTCAGAACATTAAACCAACTGAGTCCTGCAGTAAGAGTTCTCCACAGAGGGTCTAGCTGATCACACCTGGGCCTTTGGACTGAGCTTGCGTAGTTTAAATATCACTTTTTTATCACTGTAATTATCTAATCTGTTAATTTCAGAGGCTGAAGCCACTTAGCAGTATGATCTGACAAAACTGAATGTTAAATGAATGTGAACAGCCAATTTGGCAGCTTTGAGACACCCAGTACTCACTGCAGAGCAGCTGGAAAATCAAGTTTTCTATTCAATTATCTGCTGCTTTGTGCTCCTCGCTCTTCTCATCTCGTCCCCATGGTCCTCTCCTCCCTCTACCCCTGCTGTCATCTCTCCTCCCTTTTTTTCTTTTCTTCTCCCCCGTACTCTTCCTTTACCCCTGCTTCTCTGTTCATTACTTTTTTCATCCCTCCTCCTCTGTTCTTTATCATTTCATTTTGAATTATCATCCCCAAGAAGTGCTCTTAAGTTCTCTCTTTCTCTCTGACTCTCCCCTCCTTGTATCTCTCTCTTTGCTTCCCCCTCTCCTGTCCTCCTGTCCCTGCGCCCTCCTCCTCTGATCTGCTCTCCTGGCTCAGGCCCAGTTAAATTACCAGTTCTACAGAGCGATGGTGACAGAGTGCAGAACTTAATTACACACTGGCTGACAGCAAGGAGTACGTGTTAGATTTTTTTCTTTCTCTCTCTTTCTTTCTTCAGCTCTACTCCTTTTTTTGCTCTTCCCCACCCCCAATACCCTTAACTCTCTACTATTCTTTCTGTCTTCTCTTGTTTCTCTTTCCTTTCTCTCCCAACATGTGAAACCATTGCAGATATCAAGTAACTTGTACAACATTTTTATCCATTTAAAAATATTTCCAAAGATAAGCTATTTCATTGGCTGAAGGGGAGAGCTCTGATGACATTATCTCACTGATTTAGTCTCAGCATTACATACAGTGTTTTTGGATTTCTCAGTTTGCTTCATTCTGATACATAAATCAAATCTAAATCCTTTTATTTAATTTTTCTCATGTGCACAAGTTAAAACCAAGCAGCAACCTCCGGTGTTAAAGTGAAGCCATTGCTGAAGTGTAAAATCCTGCAGTTTGTCGAATGTCTGTTTGAGGCTGGCTTCAGGCGCCTCGGAAGTCACATTCACACAACAGCAAAAAAAAAACAGTTTTTACAGCAGAAATTAACATGATGGTACAAAAAACAAATAGGTCTTATTACTTATTTTCCTCATGGGCACACATTGTAAGAGGAGCGAATATTTTTTAAACAGATCCGTTTTGATTTTATGAATAATAAGTGTTATCCATAGTTAGGCGCGAAGCTGACGTGATTGACAGGTGGGCATTTACGTTTGTGATAAGGCTTAAACCCCACCTCAGCTGCAGCTCTCAGCCTG
This sequence comes from Labrus bergylta, assembly GCF_963930695.1. NCBI lineage: Eukaryota > Metazoa > Chordata > Actinopteri > Labriformes > Labridae > Labrus > Labrus bergylta. The sequence continues at coordinate 9,426,828 of NC_089203.1, read as the reverse complement.
TCGTTAGGTTGACTGAAAGTTAGGTTGAGACAGGATTTCCAGCATGGAGACTGCTGTCGATGAGCCTCCAGAGCCTTCTGCAGTAACAGATGGGTGACGTCACTCACGCTTCATCCATTCATATTTACAGTCTATAGTTAAAACACTGTTGTCACAGTAATACATTCACTTAGTCTTGGTGTTCAACATGGATTACACTCTTTGTGCGTGTTTGTGTTATAAATGCTCAGAAATGGCTCTAGCATCAAAGCTTTATCTGGATGAAACCGTAGACTTTTATACAAATGGACAGCTTGCTTCAGGCTCCTCACGTTGAACAAGATGAAGCCAGAATATCCCCATGACAAGCGTGAACATATTTTGTATTTGTAACAATATGTTCACTCAGTCGGGCCAAGATATTGATGTCACGCGACTTCTGTTAATGAAATCCATCCATCAACAGAGCTGTCAATCATGGCGTCTTATATTGTTTTTTAGCATCGAATAAGTAATTGAAAAGAAATTTCTCAGACAAAAATGATTACTTGGACAAAAATGGCTTGATAAGAGTTATCATGATGAAACCATGTTTCAGAAAAGAATATCAGATGTGCAGTTTTTATTTATTAATTTTTTTAGATTTATTTTTGGGCTTATCATGTCTTCATTGGAGAGATAGGACAGTGGATGGAGTCAGAAATCAGGCAGAGAGAGAGAGTGGGGAATGATATGCAGGAGAGACGCCACAGGTTGGATTCAAAACCGGGGTCGTCTGCTTCGAGGAATTGCCTCCATACATGGGGCGCTCACACTAACCACTGTCCCACTGTGTGCATTTTAAATTTATAGTGCAACCCATTTTCAATCTGTTAACATCGAGGAGGCGTGGCTAATGACCTATACTGCTGACAGTCAGCAGGGGGAGCTCTAAATCGTTTTGCTTCACTCTCAGGTGGCTGTCGCTCCGTCGAGCTGAATATACAGTTTAAAGATGAAACTCTGAGGCTGGGGAGAAGTGTGGAAAATGATTTAATCATTTCCTCTGCTGTTAAACTTCAATCTCTCAATTTGTGTTTTTGTGTTTGGATGTATGTGCATAGCTTTGCAATGCATGTGTGTGTTCAGTCAGGGCATTTTTGTAGGTCAGTGTGTGTTTTCAGATGTGTGTATTTCCACTGGCATCTGAATGTGTGTGGTCCTTGCACAAGGCAGGTGTACCAGCATTAATTTGTGTTCAGGCTTATTTGTCCACTTCAAATGTAATCTATTTATTTAATAGTGCTGCCACTGCAAATGTGCTTATGTGTGCTCGTGTGTTTGTGTGGTGCTGAAAGTAAATAGCTATATGTACATAAAGGATGTATAAAAGTCCAGGAGGGAGGCTGTGTTTCTATTATTCATCATGTTATAATAAATTGATGTCCTCTACCTACAGAAGAGATTGAGATAAAGACATAAAGACAGAGGGGGCCGATAGTAAAGGAACCGAGCATGTGTGCATGCATGTGTGAACCAGTGCATATGTATAGTCAGTGTACATGTTTCTAGGAGTGGACAGTCTTGGAACGAGTCTGCATTTTCTGCACGTTCTGGCTGTATGCGTGTGTTAAAGGGCTAATTAATTGAGGGCCATATATAGTGTCTTTCCCCTGGGCTCCCTGTCTAATCTCATCACTGTCAACAATAAGCACAAACCTCAGCAGACATGCAAGTGGACAAGTGTTTGCAAAATATCACAGTTTCAAATGAAGAATCGCACATCCACAAACAAACACACTCACACACACATTCAATGTTACTTAGAGAAGACAGGGATGTAATAAGAAGTACTTTTACATCAGATAGGAGATGGAAAATGCTGAAAAAAGGCAACAAACGCAAATCTAGTGCAATCTCCTTTATTTAAAATCTTAGAATTTTGCAAGTGAGTCATATTTAACAAAAACTGGCTCATGTTAAATGAAGTCTGCTGTACTCGCTTTTGGGTTAGGGTTTCAAATTTAGTCTAAATGAGATTTTCTTTTGTGATTTAAAACATTTGGGCTTGTTCCTGCTCAACTTCAAAACATTGTGTATTTAATAACCACTAGGACTATAAATTACTTTTTAAATCAATTAAAATCTGAAGGACGTGTTCTAGTACTCATTAAGACTAGGGTTTTTTTTCAGCTTTATAAGTTCTTATGAACTTGAATTTATGTTTTCCTGCACCTACTGCTCTGCTTTTGACTTATGCCCCGAACCAGATTGACGGTTTACAAAGTACAATTTTAGATTTACTGTGTCCACCTCTGCTAAAGACTATAGACCCTTTAAACATATTGGTGTCATACATACATGTATAGCCATACAGGCTCTTTCTTTCTTTCTTTCTCTGGGTTTTAAACTCAACAGTATAATTACACAAGCGGTGATGTATGCCAACAACAGAGCAGAGATGCCATGATGGAGACAGTGGAGTAAACCAGGACAAGTGAAGGTTGCACAACAACTTTACAGAACAGTAAAGTTTAGGAGAAGAACCCCTGTCGCTGTCAGCATGCACAATCAGACTTTTATATATTCAAACATGCAGAAAAGCTTTATTTCAATCTGCACAGCTTTACTCTCTCGCTCTCTGCCAAGACAGCTTTTAACAAACAGATACAAAAAGCGGTCTGTGAGAAGTTTGCTTGTTGTCGTAAAATTCGGCAAATGATCGCACTCTTGGCCTTTAGGTTATTTTTAAGGCATTTTTTTGCATTTGCATGTAAAGTGTGTGGGCATTAACGTTGGTGTGTGCCGTGTCTGGGTGTGTTCAGAGTCCAAGGGGCGTCAGCCTTTATCAATATTTGACTGCAGAACCAGAGACTGGATGAATCTTTAATATGACCTTGGAGCAGAGCAAAGACACGAAGAGACAAGAGAGAGAGAGATGGAGGGATGGCAAGACAGATAATGTGAGAGGGAGACCATGGAGGTTTGATGAAAGGAAGAGAAATAATAATGGGAGGGGGACAGGGCGCTATTTTTAAACCATCTGCATTCACAGGAGTCAAAAAAAGAAAAAAAAAATGTATTATCATAAAATTTTAAAGAAATTTAACAACTTGGTGGTTACAACACAATGAGCTTACATAATTTAAAGTGAATGTTGCTAAGATCAGTACACACTACAAGATAATCTGCCTGATTTTGCACCAGACTGTAAACATTTTTGCCTAGGGCCCCAATACACTCCATATTCCCCACTGATCATGCAAAGCCAAGCACGTGTTGTATTACTACAATATGTACAAAAGGTAACCATGCTCAGGCCCAGTTTGCACTGGAGCATTGTGACTGTAGGCCAGTTGGGGAATGAGGAAGGGGGGACAATCGTGCTCCAGCAGTGTGTGTGTACCCTGAAGAGTGATCTTATCTGAACAGAAAGACGTTGGGGGCTGCCTCGATTGCAAATTCTAAATATTAAACATGTTCAGTATTTATGATCCAATCTCCTGTTGTGTGGGCGGGACCCAGAGGAGAGCCGGGCCACATTCCAGGAATTTTCACGTGGAACGAAACGATAGCCAAGCTGGCTGAAGAGAGAAGAGCAAAGACTGCAGTGAATCAGATGTTTCTCCCATCTTCACTTCTTCTCCATGTTTAACTCTACTCTTAGTGCATTTTTTGCGACAACAAGTAAATATAGTGTCACAAATTCTTCCCGCACATCATCAGCCATGTTTGATTACTTCTTAATTGCATTTGACCGCAAAACATTTCATGAGATTTCCAGTTTTGAGAGTCAGGACTCTAGTTAGCTGATGGTGTGTGGTGTGCTGGAGCAAATATATATGATTGTTTGTTGTCATGTGTTGGGTCTCACATGTTCAAAATATTAAGATATTTCAAGGCAAGGCACTAGATCCGTTTTTCTCCCCACCTTCCTCTCTTGCACACTAAACCTCATTGACATTATTGCCTGGTAGCTACAGACTAAGAACCCCCTTCTAAAGCCGATTAGAGAGAGAGAGAGCGAGAGAGAGCAAACGACAGTAACAGAGAGGACAGAAGAAGGACACTTTGAAAATGATGATGACAAAATGCATGACCATGGATAGATGCAGGGGAGGGGAGACAACATAATAAAAAAGAAAAGAGACAAGTGGTGAAGAAATATTGGCAGAGTTCAGCCACTTCAGTGAAAGATAGAAGTGGTGTGGCGTTCAAATTGATCACCAGTAGCTACATATTTTTAGAATAGGCTGCAGGGTGCATACTTTTTTTCCATTTACATGGTTGATAATGTAAAATGTCATAAGAGACGCATAGCCGATTTTTAGACAAGAAGCCTAGAAGTAGACAACAATTAATTTGCTTAAACCGGAGGCGGGGGAAAAGGAAGGTTGATGGAGCTCGGACTTCAGCTAGGACTTGACCAGTCTGTAAATGAGTTGTGCAGCCATACAGCCAACACAAGCCACATATTCTATTCAACCCTCTCACAAGTGTGCAAGTTATGTGTGACTTGCACCTATACAGTGACCAAGAGGGGTCTAGAACACACACAGCAACCTCTGCCATCAGTGTGTGAATGTGTAGGTGTGACATGCGATGTAAAAGTGCTTTGAGTAGTCAGAAGACTAGAAAAGCGTTATACAAGCTCAAGTCCATTTCCTAATTACCATTCTATACTGACATGAGAAACGAGTGAATATTCTCATCTGACTGAGTAAGCCAATACACATATTTACCAAAAAGTTTAACTACTATTACACCAGCATCACCAGTACTGGACAGAACACTGATAAAATATTAACAGAGCTCATTTTGTTGGTGTTACTGTGGTGAAGCTGAACACAGGCTGGGCTTTGGAAGAAATCCATTTCCAGGGGCTGTAGATGGGATTGGAATCTGTCTCGACCAATGAACGCAGCTCTCTCCTCTTCCCTCATCTAAACGGGAGTAAGAAGATTCTAGAGAGGCTTTGAAATACAAAGCTTTCCTCACAGAAAACTGATCCTTGTTTGGGTGGAACAGAAACAAGACCAATATTAACTGTTCAGCTGTGATAGCTTGGGAGGCGATAACACATCTGGTTATTGTTGTTGTTCCAGACAATGCGTACTCAACAAACAACACCATGTGCACTCATACTTTCAGGCATATATTTCTTAAACTCTGAGGAGACGTACTTGAAAAACTGCTGACTCATGCTAGTCTTGTCAGCTGCACTGATCCAGTGATAATGCATGACTCGCTCTCTATGTCTCAGTTCATGGGAGTTGTCCCTCTGCTGCCTACTTTTGGGTGGTGGTGTGTAATGCGTTCATGGACGCATTTTTTCCTGCGCCCATTGAAGCTCCTATCTCTTGTATTGAAGAGGAGCACATGTGCAACATATAACGGGAATCAATGGATTTGAGTGCCCAAGATTGGAAACACTCCACCAACCAGTAACTTTAGACCGAGCAGCAATCTATTGATTCAATCCATTTTTATTTATGTAATGCGAAGTCATTACAAAAGTTATGTAAGGACACTTCAAGAGCAGGTCAAGACTATGTGCTTTGTTACTATTTACAGAGACCTAACATGAGCGATGAGCAATCAATGAAAGCAATGAACAGCAACAACAAACACACATACAGAGCTGCAACTATTCATGTTTGTTTGTAGGCTGATGTTTTAGCTAATGCTGCTGTGTAGTAAAAACCAGCTGGATAACGCTGAATGTAGTAATTTAATTAGAAAAAGCTTACGCACACTCGCACACACAGCAGTGACACAACAGCCTGTTATCTTTAGCTTAAGAGGGGCAACAAAAGGGCAACAGTGAGAGAGAGAGGGAGAGAGGCAGACAGAACACACTGTATTGTAGTGAACAGCGTGTGGTGTGTGAACAGAAAACAACCAAACACACAAGTAGAGCAGCTGAATGAAGAGTGCAGGAAAGTCAAGTGGATGTCTTTACATGACAAAGCCACTTGTGTTAATTAGTCATGCTGGAGAGAGATGTAAGCTAGGAGTGCTGTTAACACAGAAAATACTTTTATAGTATAAGTCATAATGGGCACACACATACCCGCTCACACAGGTTCCCATGGGGTGAAATCACGTCATTCCTCATCTCTGCTGTGTCATATCTAAATATTACATTTCTGAGTGTTATTCTCCACAGTTTCACTGTGTGCTCACCAAGAGACTGTCTCATGGCGCTCACATCTATCCCTCTCAAAAGCCCTTTTCAGATTGCAATTCTGCAGCAGCGCCATCATCAAGTTCTGCAATCATTACGCCTTTGTACTTACTCTAGCTCGAGCCCCCAACCCTTGATGTCCTCCGCTTTCTAGGTGCAACAACACATGATCCAATCAGTGAACATTACCAATTGTTCTTTGTTCTTAATAATGATAGGGCTCACATGGGAAATGAACTGATTTATATTTAATGAACAGCAAATCTCAGTCAGAGTTCATGACAAGGAAGCCATTCTAGGCTGCATTTTAGACATTTTAAAAACCCAACTATTGATGCAGCTTGCAGCATATTGACAACGCTCACTGACAAAAACGTTCTGAAATTTTCAGGGTGAGCTGCTTGGAATGAACACAGACAGTCAGAATGATTCCTGATTCCTCTAGAATGTTCCACATGACGTCTGGAAGGAACATGTGAGAAAGGAGCATGAAACTTTCAGGACAACTCAGAGCGATAGAGTTGGAGGAGGGGGGGTTTTGTTTATATCCTGCAACCCAGTGCACAAATGATGCAATCTACATGCACATAAAGAGGCTGCTTCATTTTGTTATCTGTTGGCCAGTGTGATATTATCCACTCATTGTCCAGTTATGTCGAACTACTCCATAAAATTGTCATCACAGCATCAGACTCTGTGACTTCATAGCTAATTCTAGCATCATTCTCTTTTATGTCATCTGCTGCCTACATTTGCTGCCACTTTAATCAGTGATTGTTTCCACAGCGAGTGGCGCGGTCCATCTCTGGAGCGTGCCAACAGCGCCACTACGCTCTGCTCCATTTCAAATATACTAAGAGTCTATTATCGACAGAGTACGCTTCAGGCACCAGTCAAGCTGGACAGAATAGAACAACCCTGACAGGAAGTCAGACAAGGAAACGCACAGGGGGTCTCGTCAATTTCAAAATAAAACACAATATACGGACTCACAATCGTATTTTCCATCACTTCATCAACATCGTCAAAACCGACCCAAACGAACAACAAAGCAACCTAAGATTAAGCAACCTAACATTTTGTTTGTGAGTTTTTCTCTTTATTCTCACGTGATCTTCATCGTTCTCATGTGATGTGTGTACAGCTTACCCTGGCCGCGCTCCTCTGCACTCACGCTCAAGAAACGGACCCAGTGGGGCAGGGCACGCGCGCCGACCAATGGAGCAAAAGCATGGCACTGACAGGTCACGGCACGCACGGAGTATGGGGAAATTTGTGGGGTGAGACCTCCCATCCAAAAAGGATAGCCTCCCGCTGGGAGGTGAAGTGTGCATGCATGAAAACCTCTCGAACAGTGAGTGTCCATGTCGGCTGCTTATTAGTCTGTCAGAGTGAGCAGAAATGTTGTGTGGACTGCACACTCAAATCTGGACCTGTAAACCCTTCTTCTGTACTTTCTGTTACAAGATGAATGTTTTTCTTGAACTGGAACTGGAATCACCAAAAAAAAAAAAAAAAATAGCAATGAAATGTTCTTTATTATGTAACTTATTTGTTGCAATTATGTCATGAAGTTACATCACTTACCTGAACCACTCAGCAGCCCATGCAAAACAAAACTGTCTGTCTCGCCAGCAGCTGTCATACAATAAGAGCTTATAAATGTTGAATGTCTCTCAACAGCTGCTCTATTTCTCTCGTTCCCTGTCACTGTCTCCATTCTCAACAATGGTGAATAAGTAATTTGCCTTTTTGCCCTCAGCACTTTAAGCATCCAGAGTGATGGAAAAGAAATTCACATCTCTCCTCAAACAACCTCTAAGGTCACATTGGTTCTGCTGTATAGGATCCTTCTGTGTGCTTTTTCCTATAGTCTTGAACATTATTTATGAATATTTTTAGCTTAGTATTAATATCTTATTACATTTTTCTGACACAGTGATTCAGAAAGCTTTCATGTTTAACAACGTGTGATATTTAACCGGTGAAAATCTTTATGTGGATGTTTCCTCAAATTACAGATGTTGTGTGCGCATGGAGGTCTTGCGTTTGTTTGAGCATGAGTGTGTGTGTCAGCAGAAAAGAGGCCTTTGTATTTGGATGCTGTCCTATTTTGTGTACACGGCATACACGTATACACCGTTTATATACGATACCATGTGCAATACAAATAAGCCTCACGCACATTTGCACACTCATAAACGGTTATCTCAACCCTGCTTTGCATGCTAGGAGTTAATCAGCGATTAGATCACACTGAGATCTAATCGCTCTCTGATCTCATTTTAAGCTGTGTCAGATAACACACACACACACACACACACAGATGCAGACACAGCACATCTTGTGGAGGTGTTGAAAGACTGTTAAAACCCAGAAGGCGGGGCAGAAACAACAGAAGTAAGAAAAATGTTTTTTTCCGAGGTGATAAATCTGGCTTGTATGGGTAAATAATATATAGAGGAAATGTGTTGGTAAAACATTAATGCCATATGGAACATGGTGTTGTTGTACATTTTACACTCTCTTTCATATCTGTACTTCCATCTTCACTTCAAACAACATAAGTTTATTTTAGTTGAGCATAGAAAACCATGTTAATACTAAATACACAACAGAGGTTTACAGATAAAGACATCTCCTTCTTTATAACGTTTCATTTGTTTCTTCCTACCTCTCTCTCTCCCTCTCTCTCGCTGTATCAGCCCAGCAGGGATCTAGATAAGACTCTATGCTATCTTCCTCTCTCTCTTTTCTAATCTATTTGTTCTGTCTGTCTGGAGCAACGACGCTATAGAAATCTGGCCTTGACTTAAAAAGACCAGGAGAGATGAAGTGAAGGATGGAGAGATATTGAAGAGAGATGGATGTATAAACCTTAATTTGACCCCCTGCAGGACAGAATGTGATGTATTCAGGGACTCTGCAGCCATGTGTATGTCTGAGTGTTACTGCCTGAACATTTGTGTAAGGGATATTCTGCAGGAAGTGTGAGATTGTGTGTAAACCTACTTTCCTCTACCCATTAGCTTCATTGTGTTTTTTCTTACACAATATAATTCTATCTGCAGTCTTTATTTAATAACTGTGCTTTTGGAAATGGAGAAAAAAACATGTATTGCAGATGTCTTTAAAATGGTAAAAGAGAGACGTAAATCACTGATCAGAGAATCACAATGGATACAGACATTGCATTAACCCATATCATCCACTTTTTGACAAGCAGCATGCGAGGCGGAGATACCATTATCAAATCAACAAATGAAGAGCATATCCTTTTTAGAATGCAGATACCATCATTCAAGAAGTGATCCAAGAGTCTGAGCATAAATGACAGGAAGCACTGAAGCTGTGAGCGAGGCTTGATGTAAAACAGCGCCTTCATCAACAACACCTTTGTACAGGATAATTATCACACAAACACAAACACACAGGCTTTACACTTCATGTCTGTTTACTCCACTTTGGTAAACTTCTTAATGCTCTTCTTTCTCTCGACTGAGCTGTTTCTTCGCATCAACAGGGTGGTGTAAAAGTAACCGTCCATCTGTTGGCTGATTGGTTGAGTGGTGAGAGACATCTGGAGATCAGAACTGTGTCAGTAACAGCAGTCTGTCAGTTATAATATGTATTTACATTAAAACAGAAGGGAAAAAAACAACAAAACTTTCGACTGTCAGTCGACTTTTGGAGGTATCTGATGAATCAGATTCAAATAAGTCAGGGACAGGCCTAGTACAGAACAGCGGGATGACTGATCTGACAACGCAGTCCCAGGTAGGCCAGTGTGGTCTTTAATGAGATTATGAAACAATATATACATTGGATCTGACTTATTGTAATGCTAGACATTTGCTTTTATGTTTTGAATTACAAATTGATGAATTATTGTCATATAAATGTATGTCATTTCTTTATGTATTTTGGGGCTTTTGATGCTTTTATTTTAGAAAAAAAAACAGTGGAAAGAGTCTGAAAGAGGGGGAGAGAGAGAGAGATGGTCGGCAATGACATGCCGGAAAGGAGCCACAGGTTGGATTTGGACCCAGGCCGTCCATTTTTGAGGACTTCAGCCTCTGTACATAGAGCAAAAACAAAACTTTGGATATATCAAAATTCTTTGGAGATAGAGACTTCAATTCAAACAACATTCTTATCAGAGTCATAAAGAAAGCTACAGTAAATTGAGGTCTTTCTTTATGAGCGTTCTGCTGCTTTGGGTTTCCTTTTTTCAGAAGATGCAGTTTGTCTGTCCCTGGTGCTTTCATTCAAAGTTATCAACTCTCTCTCTCAAGGAGTCTTAGAGATTCTTAAAGAATGTTTTCCATCAGTGATGAAGGACGTATGTAGAACAAGGCTTAATACAAACCAGCATCACATATTCATGTAGGCCTCAGGCTAAAACAGTCTGTTTGATAGTTATCAGGACTTGGATTGACATAAAATCACCCTGGCAGTAGAAATAAATGATTAAAATTATATAATAATAATACAAATTAGATGCAACATTTTCCTTCACTTGGTATGGGCTGCAACATATTTTAAAAATGAAAAAGCTGTATGAATCTCTTTTTTAAAAATGTTTATTTGTAGGCCTATTTTTTCCTTTATTGGAGGACTTCAGTAGTACTCTTGTAGTACTCCAAATCTGCCTTGGTCTCAAGTATGGTCTTGAGCATTTTTACTTACGGTCTCAGACTGGATGGACTCTGGATCGTAAATCCAGAACGGTCAAGACCACCGCTGAAAGGCTATTTTTCCACAACATTACTGTGATTAGAAGGAAAACGCCCATTTCTAATAGTATGAATAACTTCAATTAATTTATAATTTGATTTTTATCCCCCGGTTACAGCCACAACCTTCCCAGTGTTACAGTCTAAATGAGTGACACGCAAGCTACACAAAATGTTTCATAGATAGTTATGGTCTTGGTCTTGTCTCTGTCTCGGAGCACTCTGGTCTCAGATATGTCTTGGTCTCGGTTAGTGTGGTCTTGATTACAATGGCAGCGTGCGCAACCAACCAACAGGCTACCGGCATTGTTATCATTCCATTGCACATAAGCTCCAGTAAGAAGTCAGTGTCGGTTCTTCATCACGTTATTTAGCTTTATCTGTGAAACTTTTTCCAGCTGAGAACGACAAGATGAAAACAAATATTTTAACCAAACAGTGGAATTCTCTCTTTTTATTCTGTACTTTGACCTTGCTTTCACATTTCAGCTCAGCACTTGCTGCATGGCTTGTTTACTACAAACTCTTAATATTCATTCTAAATTATGTAGAGCCCATTCAACGCCACAACGGAGGTTTGTCAACATGTTCGCTCACTATACACTTACAGAGTGATGTCCAGCTTCAGGGTCGATGATACATCGGTATCTGACCTCTGAGTTCCCTACAGGACTCAGATACAGTGTCACTTTTGTATTGATTGGACTCTGTAGCCAGCACTTATTATTCACACACTGCTCTCTCTGTTGTGCCTCATCACAATTTGTCCCTTTTTTTTTTTTTGCTGCAGTCGGTGCTGCATCAAAGCACAGCAGGGGAACTGACAATAGGAAATGATAGTTCCCATCCATATGGTGTCCAGTTACACACACATACACCCACACACAAACAAACACACACAAACACACTCACACGTACAAGCAGCGAGGGAGGGAAAAGATCTAACATCCTATCTTTGACCGACTGTAGCGGTCGCCCACATAAAAGTCCGCTTGGCTCTGCTCTGATCACATAATTGCTCTGTGCTAGCGTCTCTCACACACACACACACACACACATACACACACACACACACACACACACACACACACACACACACTATCATTGTTAAATACAGCATGAGCAGACCGTTCACACATGCATGTATACCGACAAGCATGCTTCCACACACATACTGTACTTGGCAAACGCAAACACAAAAAGTCCCACCAGCTCTCCCACACAGTTGGCACGTTAAATGTGAGCGAGACACCGACATACACAAAGAGAAAGGTAGACGGTAAAAGAGGAGACTGAGAGAAAAAAAGTGCAGCAAACACTCTTGAAACTCAACCTGCACTGAGTTTGGAACAGGCCTATGTTTTCTCTTTGAAATAACTTGGTCCCCTTTGGACGGTTTCTCTGATTAAAAGTGAAACAACATTTCTCTTCCGTTTCAATGTTTCCTGGAAGTTTCGTCTTGTAAAAGTTATAAGAGTAAGAGTACAAAATGTGGATGTCAGGGAGGTCTGGCTTCTGCTGCATTTGTCCTGGACACATCAATAAAGCCCTGCCAGCTGCTTGAACATGTCCCGTAGAGCCTGATCTTTGACCTCTGGTTGAGAGAAGAACCCTAGTTCCTGTGCAGGGTTCGATGAACCATGGCTCAATGGCCTGTAGCTACATAAAGTAATGTGTTACTTCCCAAACATTTTGTCACTCAGATGCGGTCACTCTTGTGTTCGCAACAAGAATAACGCTACAGCACTTGAACTTTACAAGCCGAGAAATATATATATTTTATTTCTGTTTCAGTTGCCTTTAGAAATATAGAAAACATCCAAGTTACGAGTATACAATATTTAAGAGGTTGAGCTGAAGCTGACCTTCTACAGAAATAAATACTCAGTACTCAGAATGAATTATTTCCTCTGGATATTTAAGAGTTTATAGTTTGACACTGCAGGACATTTGTTAAATCTGCATTTAATCAAGAATCTACAGTAATCAAGAAAGTAAAGTAGCTAGTAAGTAAACACTACAAGATAATCGATCAAAGTCAGCAAAGGCCTGATTATCTGATGGTTCCAAAGATAAGCGTTCAATAAGGAAATAAAATGAATCAGCTCATCCTCATTTACCTCAACTCATGCGGAGCCCTCATTTCTTTCTAAATACAGATTATTCAGGAGTGTGTGACATCACTTATTTGCAACTAAGCTCTGCCTCTGCCAAGCCTCTGATGAGAACGTCCACAGATAAATTATAAAGTAAACTTGAAAATCTTTCATTTCAGTGTTTTTATTTTTTTTTGTTTATGTCAGATTGTGTATTCAAATAGTGTTTTATAGAAGTACTGTGATGATCAGTAATGCCTTACTACTACTGACTGTGTGTGTGTGTGTGTGTGTGTGTGTGTCTGTGTGTGTGTGTGTGTGTGTGTGTGTGTGTGTGTGTGTGTGTGTGTGTGTGTGTGTGTGTGTGTGTGTGTGTGTGTGTGTGTGTGTGTGTGTGTGTGTGTGTGTGTGTGTGATTACAAAGAAGGATTGTTAGATCTTCACACAGTTCAAAAAGTCCTGCGTTACAGGGGAATCCATTCCAACTGGATGGCTGTAAAGAGATGACCTGTGTAGTTGGAAAGGGATACTTCCTGTTTTTAGCCTCTTCCGGACGTGGCAGGGGGGCATACCAAGAAAGTTGCTACTGCTACAGGTCATATTTAATATCAGAGACTCAAAGCGACTGTAAGCAGAGAACCGGTTATGTACCTTTATATCACACAAACTAATAAGCCGCACTAAACTCACCGTACAGTATCACTCACAGCTTTATTGAGTGCTCATTTCAAACATCAATAGCCACTCAAACTCTCTCCGTCAAGCTGATCAGCGAGACACAACAAATCGATCCTGAACAAAAGACCATCAGCAGATCTGCCATCAGCTGGCCGCCCATACACAAATGAGCATAGAAGGAACAACATTGACAGCAGCAGTTAGACGGGTCGATCGTAGAGGAGTGGGAAAGGAAACCTAAAGAACAGCCATGTGAGCTCGACGATACAGAGAGAGAGAGAGAGAAAGGAGGAGGTTGTGATTGTGAGAGAGAGAAGCAAAGAAGTTAAGTCATATCAGACAAGAGTGGAGAGAACTGTTAGGAAAGAAGAGATGGAGCATATGTTTGACAGCGAGTAGGATAATATGAGTCAGAAAGAGAAGATGAGAAAGACAAGAGGTGGCATTATCGTTCAATTGGAGAGAAGACTGAAGAGTGTTTTCATGAAAAAGACAGAGAGTGAAATGAAAACAACAAAAACAAAGAGACGTAGAAAAGAAGCCTGGTAACCTTCGAGGAGAGAGGCTCATTTTCAGCAAAGTCTACAAGACGTGAAGTGTACCCGCAGACAACAAAAAACCAAGGCCGGTCACCTGAGTTCCTCTTGGAGATGTACTTGACGTCGTCACAGACTCCTGAGGCGAGGAAGAGGGGGAGGAGGAGGAGGAAGAGGGGGGATAAAGTCTTCATCTCTCTATTCTCCACTGGCACCTAAAGAAAACAGAAAATAACAAACTGTTAAAAAAAAAATCATCATTCTGATTCACACTTTAAACTAGAAATCATGAGCAAAGAACATCCAAACTGTATCTGGATTCAGACCGAGTGGCTAACCGCCAGTGTTGAATAATGAAGCCAGGAAAACTGCAGTGAACCAAGTGTCCACTTGAGGCTGAAGAATCCCCTTCAGGACCCTTTATAAAATCATAGACATTACACAGAAGCAGTCTCAGTGAAATGTTGTCCTAAACCAACAGGCAGAGAGCTGGAGCTGAGGGGCGGGCCTTAGACCTCCTGACAAACAGCTACAGTACACCTACCTGTCAGTCAGTCAGATCAGCCACGCCCCCTCATTATGAATAGCTCTAATTCATAAAATCTAATTGGATGTGTTATGAAAAAAATCCAGCCGTGTACAGTTTGTGCAGATAATGAAATGAGCTATCAGGATGTTTATTTCTGCTGTCATGATTTACATTTTAATTAAGCAGAAATGCTCACAGCCCGATTCTTAAAAACTACTGTATTTAGTATCAGTTGCTTGCTTTTCTCTTTTACACCACATGGGGGTAGATTTGTTGTTATAACTCATCTATTTTAATAAGATTAATCCTCAAACTAATTCTTAAAATTTGCACAATTAAATGGTAATTAGTAAATGGACTTGCGCTTGTACAGCGCTTTTCTAATCTTCTGCCCTTTTACACTGCAGGTCACACCTACACATTCACACACTGATGGCAGAGGCTGCTATCTAAAGTGACCATCAGAAGTTACTTATCCCATTCATACACATTCATAAACCGCCCATGAAGCAACAACAGAGCAACTTGGGGTTAAATTCCATTGCTAGGACGATAACAAGTAGAAAGCATGCAGTCTCTTTAGATTGGCTGACTCGTATGTACGCACAATTCTAAAGAAAAAACAACCTGGAAGTCTTGTACTGAGATGTTGCTCTTATTTCCCTGTGAACTCAATGTACCATGCTGCCTTACAATTTGTCTCTAGGCACACTGTCAGTCATGCTCTTTGTTAACAAATGCCTACATTCCCCACTTTGGGAATCCCTCGTCCCTGGTATGGGTTTCCATCTTGTAGGAGAAAGTATGTTTGTCTTTGTTGCAGGAGAATGGAATATCAGAACATCTCTACATGAACTACCTTATGTTCACTGCTGATTTCAAAAACTGTCAGCGGCTGTAACCTCTGGTCTCATGGACTTATTATACATATTATTCCACAAACTCGCTCTGTCTTTGGTAAAAGTGCTTTTTAAGTCTTTGCTCCTTCACCTTAGTGTGGGCTGCAGAGTCTCTTTAAACTAAAGCATTGTATTAGCTTGTAATAATTGAAAAGCAAGATTAAGGTTCATTTGACCAGCGCATGCAGTCCAGTGTTTGTCTCCTTGGAGCGATAAATACTATGTTGCCTTTTTTGAACCATGCGATTTTAAGATCAATGTTTGTATCATATATTTTATACGCAGCAAAATGAAAAGTACAAAGAAAATAGAGTTAGTCCAAATCTTGTTGAGTGTGGCCTGAAAAAGTCAAAACAAAACGCTTTATCACAACTCTCCCAGCGAGAACACCAAAAAACATTAATATTGATCTGAAAAGAGGGTTTGCTGGGGCATTGGAAAAATCTATTTTTTTTAAATGATTAAAATCAAAACACAGAAACTAAATTAGATTTGACCAAAGGCCATGAATAGAAACGCCGCAGAGGCTTTGGGACACACACTCGCACATACACACACAAGCCATGTGCGCACACTCACACACACAAACTCCGTCTTTGAACCAGCCATGTGAAATCTCATTGATAGTAACACAATCAGATTTTCACATGCTCTCTGTGCACTCGCTCTGGGTTTGTACACTCACACACACAATCACACACACAAATACACACACACACACACACACACACACACACACACACACACACACGAGTGAAAGCGCAGAGATTTGCCATGCCAGCAATCATGTCGTCTTTAACACGTGACATTAAAGGGAACTCTAACTGCATGTTGAGTTCTGACTGAAATCACATTTGAGTCTGGATAGTAATGATTGAACCTGGGACAATGTTGATATGTGATCCACACTTGCTGGGTGGGTATTAGACTCCTGAACTGGGACAAATGGGATGTGAAGACAAAGCTTAAATAACAGCCGTATGTTGAGGGAAACTTCATGTTGCTGCTACTAAATGTTGGACAAATATTCATCAGCCGTCTCTCATTGCATCTTGACTGTCAGCATGAACTTTCTTGCGCGCAGATGTTTTGGCTATAAAGCACATGTCCAATATAACTCCCACATGTTAAAGATTTAACAACAGTCATTGCCCTAAAGCTGTTTTTTCTTTTCAAACTCTGAAGATGAACAACTCCCTAAAACTGAAATAGGATTAATTTATTTTAAGACCAGTCCTGCAATAATTTCAGCAACTAGTTTGGGCTTGTTTTGTGCCACAGATCATCTGAAGTCGTGGGGTGCAGCTGTGAGACTTCCAATCTTACAACTACACTTTTTTTCAGTGTCCAGCTCTGGCCTGTTTTTTGTGTTGATTGAGGCAACTGCAGAAAGCTTTCACACGGATAGGATGTGGCGAATGGATGGAGAGTGGCTTTTTTTCATTACCCACCAATGTACAGGTGAGGTTGAGGGTGAGATTTGACTTGTTACATTTTGCTGTCTTTGTTTTAGTTGTGACATCTGGTGTCGATTCTTTGTCAGCCCCATGTTCACCTGGAGGAGCTCTCACAACACTTGCCATGCTCTGCTGGCCTTGACGTAATAATCATACAACAGCACAATAAACACAAAGACAAAGAAAACAGGAAAATGGCAAATAAAGAAAGAGACAGGAAGTAAAATCTCATATATGATAAAAGCTGATGAATAAAATGGGACTGAAGTTGGGATTTGAAAAGGCAGCAGCAAGGACAGTGTTACGTGAAGGGGATGCTGGTTCTGATGTTTGTGGGTTACACTTTTCAAAAACAGATTCCCGACTGTGATTCAACCTAGATCTTGGAACAACCCACCTGTTCTGCAGACCTGAGTGACCTTGATATAACATGTGGTAGTAATAGGTTGGTTAAACAGAATGATGGATAAAACGGTTGTTTCAGTCTCTTTGACCAGGAGGTTTGTGGAACACTGTGCATAGACTATAAGGAAAAATATCAAAATAATTTGGACATGAAGAAAGTAAACCTTCCAGTTGAGAGACGACTGACTCTGCCAATTGAGCCACCGTCACCCCTTAGAAATAGATTTGTTTTACCAAAGTTGGAACTATAAACCTATGTTCATCTGTTAATGGTTTAGAAAACAGAACTGCTTAGTTCATTTGAACTGTTCTGGACTTTTTATTGAAAGAGAAAGGGGAGTTTGTTAAGTGCTATGTCCTATACAGGTGATGGGAAAGTGGGTCAAAGTGGTTGTTACGGCTGTACTATGTGTCCAACAAGAGTTCTAGTAAAACTATGTATCATGCGCAGTCTTCATTGTTGTTATTGAGCGAAGATTGGTAGCAGAGGATGGCCGCTTGGCTATAACAAAGTTCCACCGGCGTTTGACGAGAAGAAGCCATTCGAAAGTTGGAAAAATGAGGTTGAAATTTGGAGGCTAGTTTCCGACTTGGAGAAGAAGAAGCAGGCATTTGCAGTTGCCTTGTTGTTGCTAACCGGAAGAGTGAAGGATAGCACGCTGACTGAGGACTTGAGTAAGGATGATGGAATCACTGAACTTCTGACAAAATGAGACTGTGTTGGCAGAACGAAGCATGCACAGGGTTTGACCAGATAACAAGGGAAAATGGCGTTCCAATGATGGATTACATTGACGAGTTTGAAAGTTGAGTAAGTTCAACATGGAGCTCCCAGATGCTGTATTAGCTTTTGAGCTTCTCGACAAGGTTGGACTTAGTGTTAAAGACAAACAACTAGCGCTTACCGCTTGTCAGCTTTGCAGATAATCTTTGGGGATAACGGGCCACAAGAGGGCACCAATGAACAAAGAATGAGTACAGAAGCTGACTCTGCATAATACACAAGATTTCATGGCAAGTGAGAAGGTAAACAAAGTCAACAAGGGACCGTGCAGGGCACAAATCCACGCAACAGACATGGGAGAAGAACCAGATGTGCCGTTTGCCAGCGCATATCACTGGGCAAAAGATTGTCCACATAAAAATGAACATGCCTAATTGACAGAGGATGAAAGAATAACAGATGCTGTTGAAGAGTGTAACATTACTGTGTTGTCAAAAGAATCACAGACTGACACAGAGTTGTTCATGGTGGAGTCTTTGAGAACAGCTGTAATTGACACAGTCTGCACCAGAACTGTGTGTGGAGAAAAATGGGTGGCAAAAAAAGTGAAAAAGTTCTGATACACAAATTTGGCACGTCTGGGATGAGACAATACAGTCTCTCGGTTCTCTCTGATCAAAGTAAGCTTTCATTCAGAGACAAAGCACTTCTCCCTGCCCATATTTTCCAGACACCACATAGAAATGTGTCACACTTTGCTGTAGAGACAGTGTTTAAATGTTCCTGCTATTCATCAATAATATGTGGAAGTACTGCTTATATGTTTGAATACAAAGTGCCTGTCAGCCTTGCATCAGCCAAACAGTGTCTGGGCCTGGTTCACAAGAGGAGTGCGCTGCTTCTGTGCCTTCTACACTTATGCAATTCAGTAAAAGAACAGCAACTGATAATAATTCATAAAACACAAGCAAAGGGTTAAATGCACCCCTTACCCCCAATCCCCACATACTCCGTCAGCCCCATGTTTTTGCTCCGTCCGACGGCGTCTGCCTCACTAGATCAGGTTCCTGAACGGGAGTGCAGCAGGGTACAGTACAGCCATGAGCTACTGTAAACACATCACAGAACTACAAGATTACGCGGGAACAAAGAGAAACCAACATGTTGCTTTGTCTTTCTGAGGATGATTTCCTTTTCGTTTGGTGACTGTTTTGTCGTTATCTTGATAAAGTGATTAAAAATATGATAATGAGTCCGTATATTATGGAAGCGATTAGTGATCAAAATTCAAATGATGAAGCTAATTTGAAAATTCAAATGCATTAACAGAAATGCTTTTTAATTTTCAGAATATGGGTGTATTATTTGACTCAAAAATAAAATGATGATTCATTTATCTAATTTGAATTTTAGTTTTCAACTTCAAAAATGCACATTCTTTGACTAAATCAAAATTAAGAAGAAAATGACATTTGCTTTTTCATTTTCAAAAAATGCCCCGCTAAATCTGTATCATAATTGAATGAAAATGAAAAGCCAAAGACCTTTTCGTTTTCATTTGAATGATGTCATACAATATGCATACATAGACAGTAAAATTATAATGCAAACTGGATGACTGAATATTCATTTTAAATATAGGTCAAATAATGCACCTATAATCTGAAAGTTAAAAAGTGTTTCTTTTACTGTATTTTCATTTTAAAATTAGCTTTTTCATTTGAATTATGATACAAATTTAGCGGGGCATTTTTTGGAAAATGATAAAGCAAATGTCATTTTCTTCTTCATTTTAATTTAGTCAAAGAATGTGCATTTTTGAAGTTGAAAACTAAAATTCAAATTAGATAAATTAATCATCATTTTATTTTTGAGTCAAATAATACACTCATATTCTGAAAATATATGGACCGCTGCACACTAGGAGTATGTGTAAATTTGGGGTAACTGCACTGCAGAGCATACAGCTTCTCTGTGCTAACCATGTGTAGAGCCATTGAGTGTTATTTTGTTTTTGTTTTTGTAAGAGTTACTCTTGCTTGCTCCATTCAGGGACACACGTTTGTTTTTAAACAGTTTCATTTGTAATGCTTGGTGCTTTAGTAAACACATTTATATTTTCATTACTCTTAATTGAATACAGTGTTAGTTCTTTTGAAAGTTGATGGTCAGAGTCTGTGCTGGTGTCAACAGGATTGGACACATATGTTGCAGCTGCAGGCGGAGATCACACACACTGCGGGAGCGTGAGGTAATGGTCAGAAGTCCAGTGGAAGCAGGCGGGGGCGGGATTAAGAAAACAGTCTTGCACAGGACTTAGTTCATTGCCTTGTGGTGGTTTTCGAGGTGTAACTTGAAATGAATCCACAAATTTCCATCTGAGACCACATGCTTAAACAAGTCAGTGCCAAATATAAGATTTTTGTGATTTAAAAAAAGCTAAAAAAAATGTGGACAGTCATATGCTGTTTTTATTCTGTGCAAAGAAAGACAAGTGTGTGAAATGGAAGTCATACACTTGTCCTGCTTCAGGGCTCCACACACACTTAGATTGGCACATGGGACCAACCAGACTTTGCAGGACCTGTGGTTCCACGCTTTCTGTGAAAAAGCGGCTTTGACAGATCATGCAATGCCGAAGGAGAAAAAGGTTTTTTGAGGTTTGCTTTGGGTAATGATGGTGAAGAAGGCACTTTCTGACAACCAACACTAAGAAAATCAAATGGGGGGGGTAAGTCATATGTGGGTATGCTCTTTTTGGAAAAGTCAAAAGATAGCTGTCGGGGATCCCGTGTCTTGCATCAATGACACTCTGGTTAAAAGACTGCTTGCAGAGACAACAAGGTTATCAAACCAGAAACCATCCGGGGCAACTGAAATTTGAAGATCCATTGGAATTTTAGAGCTAACAGAATAACTTTGAAGCAGTATGTCAGAGTTACAGTTTAGTGTTTCCTGAACCTTCCTAAAGGGAGATACTTAATGAAAAGAGCCTATTGAAAGACTCAGTACACGGCTAAGGTGTTGTAAATTAACACAGGACCTCTAGCTTTAAAGAGGAAGAAGAAGGGGATTTTTATTTCTAACACAACTCAACTATTTTTGTGAAACGAAAACCGCTATACTACCGCTGCTACAGGCAGTGTGTGTGTATGTGTGCATTTCTTGTCCATGCGCATGTGTGATCTGCACTTTAACGTTTCTGTCACAAAGCAATGGGTTTAATGGGAAAATGTGACATCACACAGGTTGTAACAAAAACATGTCAAGTGACATCACAAAATATCGAAATAGATACACAAAGGACAGTGATGCTGACCTTTAAGTAAAACACATGTTTAGCATTTAGCCGTAAAAGTTCTTTGAAAAAAGCAGAGTTAGCAGTAACCAGGTATCTGTACTTGTGCTGGGACAGAGGGCTTTGGGGTGTTAAGGGAACTGATGACCAAAGATTAACAATGAGACGATTTGAGAACTGCTTGCATTTTGCTGTTTTGCAGAATTT
Source organism: Labrus bergylta (assembly GCF_963930695.1). Lineage (NCBI taxonomy): Eukaryota > Metazoa > Chordata > Actinopteri > Labriformes > Labridae > Labrus > Labrus bergylta. Next base: position 9,405,118 of record NC_089203.1, on the reverse strand, counting down.
GGAGGCTTGCAAGTTTTCACCGGTGGAACTGGCTAATATAGGGCACATTATTTCTGTAGCAGTGACTTTGTTCTTCTGTTCTGTGACATGCGGCACGTGCTGTGGAAACATCATCATTGACTAAAGAGGGCGCGATGCTGACAGGACGCGGTGGACGCAAAGATTTAAAAAAAAGACCACGGTCAAATTCAGTATTGCCATTTAAAACCAAGACAATGGCAAATTATTAACTCTGGTATGACAACAATTTAATTAAATCATTCCAGACATCATTGCACCCAACAAAGATCAAAGTTGGACATAACCAACCTTATACCCCTACAGTTTGCCTGGCCGTGTGTGTCTTTAGAATTCTTCCTGCCAGTGCCTCATTGTTAGCAGCAGTTCACCATGAAGTGTCACTTTTCAGTTTGGTTGCTAACAGAACTTAAAGTATTCCTCTGTTGTTTTCTATCAGAAGTTACAAGGAGGAATCTCCACTTAATACAAAGTCATAGAAATGTTTGGTTGTTTTGTGTGGGCAGGACTTAATTTGGCTCCGTCTCTATAGACCCCCTCCCAAACACTAAGCACTCTTTATCTTGTCCTCTCTGTCGCCCCCGTCTGCATTGCCTCACATCCATTACAGACATACACACACACTCACTCACTCATGCACGCACACTCACACACACACACACACACACACACACACACACACACACACACACACACACACACACACACACACACACACACACATACACACACACACACACACACACACACACACACACACACACACACACACACACACATGCACTACAAGCTTGCTTCCTCAAATGCTTCCATTCATGGTGGATCAAACATCAAACAAGCCGCCTGTGCTGTCGTAGCAAGTGAGCCAGTGTTCATGTTGGGAAAAGAGAAAAGAGGAGGACAGATGTGTGTGTGTGTGTGTGTGTGTGTGTGTGTGCGCGCGCGCGTGCGTGCGTGCGTGTGTGTGTGTGTGTATTTCTATATGTAGATGCAGAGGTATAAGGGATAAAAGGAGCATGAAACTTACGATAAATGATTCTTACATATTCAAAAAAATAATTATGGGGGATAAAACAGAGCAAATAATATAAGTTGATGTCACTCTGGATGTAAGGAAACAGAGAGAGGGGTAGAGAGAGAAAAAAAAGGGGGGGGGGGGACAGTCCCCTGTATCTTTCACCCTCTCTGTTGCTTTGCATTTTGGTCTGTCTGCCTCTGATAATAATACAGCTACACCCAGACCACAGGGAGATCTAAGCAGGGTCAGGGTGTGTATAATGCAAAGTGTCACACATAACACACTCTCAGAAAGGTTGGTCGATGCAGAAGAATTATACTTTCTGAGAGTATGAGTGTGTGTTGTGTGTTGTGAGGGAGGGGGTGTGGGGGGGTGCATGAGCGGCTGGGGTCTCCAGGCAGTCAAATAATCCCATTCTGTGGTCCCCAGGACATAATCTTGCAGTAGAGGGCTCTATTGGGGCCCTTATCCTGCCTGTCTGTGTCTGTGATGTGAACACTGTGCGTCAAGAAAATAAATATCTTACCCGCTGATTACATTCTCTTTTGATGTTTGAGCTTCAGGGTGATATTTCAGGAGCGACCGATTATTATCAAGTTGTTAATTCTCAAAGCCCTTTTGGTGAAAGGTTAAAAGTAGAAACGAACATTTTAATGTGGATTTATATTTTGGGCGAGGGAAATTGAAGACATAGACATGCATTTGACAAACATACTCAGACAACCCCTCCCTTCCTTCCCAAATCTCACACATATAACTACCCACACACACACAAATTCACACACAGAGAGCTATTCTTGTCCCAAACAGACCAGTGTTAAGCCATTAGGCGGCTTCACCCACACATCCAATATTAAAGACAGCCTCCAGCTCTATTCTGTCACACTATCTGTCTCTCCCAAACTGTGTGAGTCATGCTGTTTAGATTACAGAGGCAAGTCTGTGTTTTACATGGAAACATAAGCTGCCTCGTCATCATTATGAAAGATTCGATGTCCGCCCTGTTAATCGCTGCAGGATGAGGTGCAGAACGAGGTGTAAGACTTTGAATCTGGTGTCAAACGCTCTTTTGTCTAATGGTGAGCAAGAACCCTCCCAACCCCTACACACACTTTTAGACACGCTCCACTCTATAGTAATGGGCTGTTCCCCTGCATGACCAAAACGTCATGCCACAAGAACAGTCAACACATTTACATGCACAGCTAAATCGAGCTACGGTTACAGCTGGATTAGGACATTTGATTGGAATACTATACTCAAGCACAGAGGGAGAATCTATTTTTTTGACCGAACAATGTCTGTCTCTGCTAGGGAGGTGGTGATATGCTCCCTTTTCAGCTGGTTAACTTCTTCTAGTCTACCTTGCTTACAAGTTAAGGAAACAGCAAAGTGATGGTTTGAATGTCGAATGGTAACATGGACAACTTTACCGCTCTGAAGCTATCGTACATGCGCTAAACGCTAGGGAAGAAGGGGATGGAGGCAGTCTTTGAGAGAAAGTTTGAGGATCTTGTCAGCCACGTGCTCACAAGCTAAGTGGAGAGCATCCGCATTTCCAGTGCAAGTCGGGGAGCAGGGGCTTCACTGGAACATCCATCGAGCCGTTCCTGAAATCTCTCAGAGTCTCACGCCCAACGAGGAGGAGAGCTCTCAAAGATGGTGCACAGGAGGAAGAGCAAAGGAGCTTCTGGCTCTGGCTCCAGAGGAAGGTCAAAGCGTGGGGGAAAAGGATCCTAGGGCAGGCTGCATGTAGCTGCAGGAAGACGTCCTTACTGCTCAGAGATGTTCAATGATTAAAGTAGCAAAACATCAGGGAAGGGGGACTCTCGGTTGACAACCCTGGAGTCTGCACAATGGCACCGTTGGAGGTGGGACAGGCAGAAATGCCCCGCAGCTGGAACCAGATGTGCTTACATCTGCTCCGATATGATGCACGCTATCCCTCTAGCTTACAGTGATATCAGAAGGCGACAACAATGCAACCTCTGCTATGCTATGCACTTATGCAGTTCATCTTCTGGGTTAAAACCCGGTGCAGGCACTGTGGAGCATGCTCAGAACACCTAGTCCAGTTTGGGTCTGATTGAGGTGACTACCGCGTTATCCAGATGTGTTGGTCTGACCTCAAGAAATGTGATTTAGTACATTTCAGCTGGACTTAGATATTAAATGTTGACCTACTATGCTGATCCCCATTATACAGCTCACCTATGGTGTTACAAGGATGGATGGAAGTTTCAACTCATGAGGTAGGCCTGGCACCTTTATATCTATCAGACCAACTTCCATATTTTGACCCTCCGGTTTCCCTCCAGTCCCTACAGACTGAGCTACTGCCGCCCCCCTTCCTGAACATCTTACAATTATTTAATAGAAAGGCAAATAGGCAAATTCCTACTTTCTTTATTTCTTTAGGATTTATTTTTGGGCTTTTCATTTTTGGAGAGACAGGACAGTGGATATAAATGGAAATTGGGACAAGAGAGAGAGAGTGGGGAATGACAAGCAAGAAAGAAGCTACAGGGAGGATTCTAACATGTTGACAGCCTCTGTACATGGGGCATGCAAACTACCCACTCATCCACCGGCGCACCTGGCAAAATCCGTCTCATGACTTGGTAATAGATCAGGTTTTTTTGAGAGATGGATATTACACAGAGGTTTATTAAGTGGCTCTTAACAAGGCATCAGCATTTTGAAATGATATTTTAGGATCCAGCAGATTTGTTGAACACACAAAAAATCAACAGGACATCAAATGCAACTCAATTTCACTTTCTGTATTTGACATGGTCTTGTTTCAGCAGACCTAACCTGGAGTCACATGTTTCTATGTCAAGTATCAATTCCACTGTCCAAGCATCAATCCCACTAAAGTGTCCTCGAGCACCGAGGAGTGGATTCGCTATCATGCCGCCTTCACGGTGGCAATTTGGATGTTGAGCTCAAACCAGACTCAATTGAAAACTTTGAGGGGGCGATGGGAGTCAAGAAAAGAAGCAAGTCCAGAAAACAAAAGAAGAAAAGTATAGATTTCTTCATTGTCAGGAAATGATTACTGTAGTTAAGTGAGCTGTCAAAACATTTAGTTAAGCTAATGATCCTTAGTAAGTGTTTGTTTATGAATTCATGCTCAAAATATCTATTTTCAATTTAAAGGCACCATACATAAACACTGCAACAATGTTAATGAATTACAACCATCCTCTTTCTGTATTCAGATTTCTATTTGATGAAGCAATAGAGAACATTGATACATTTTTTTAAAAACTTGTCAGCTTACATAGTTCACTATTTACTGGGATGATATTTCTACTCTGTGTGTGTGTGTGTGTGTTACCGCGCGGTGCCATTTAAGACAGCTTCTTTCGTTCAACATGTGGGAGGACCAGTCACACAGTCACCCGTTCTATCGAGCTCCTCAGACAGCAGGTTGTGTTTGGAGGTGGACACATCCTCCATATTTAAGAGCAGGCTTTGATAACAAGCTGAGAGACGGCTCAGGTGTGAAATCTTACCACACTGATATTTGTCAACAAGTTAACGTTTCTTTCTCTCCAATAAGTCCCCCTTCGCTCCCTCCCTGTTCCCTGCTGTTAACACTATTGTAACTTTTCATCAGTCTCCTTCAAAGGGAAAGATTGCTTTCATTAGCCCTTTAGACTCTACTGTTCGCTCACACATGCCATGCATTTTTTTTTCACATCACAGAAGCCCGATATGTTTATATGTACGTGACCAGGTGTTGTGGCCACCAGCCCTAATTGTTATCTAATTTTCAGTTGTCTGTTTTCTCGTTTTTTTGTGTTATTGTTTGTATTTTTCTTTGTACGTCTTTAAATATATTGGAAAAATGAACATCTGTCAGTCAACTGTTGTAGTGACATGTAGTGCTTTCACACACAAAAAAACTGCTGCTGTGTTTGTGGGGAGCATGTATTAAGACAAGCACATTTTTCATTCAGACTCTATCCAGAGATTCTCAAAACTGAGCTGTGAGAGCTGCAGCAGATTACAATCAGGAGAATTCAAGAAAGTGAGCAGGGTGGGTAACATGCATGCGACCGCTACGGTTTCCATGCAAATAATTAAACTGCTGCATCATGTTTTCTGTGCACCAGTATGTAAACTCTGACTCTGTAAAACTGCACATATTGATATTGAGGCAAACATTCTCTTTATAGTGTCGATTACCGGACTCTGTCGCTTTGTCCACCGCTTCCGCATCATTCTTTTTTACGACATGGCTTGCCTCATGGGGCCCCTTCGCCCCCCACCTCCATCCTGCCTGAAAGTGATAGTCACCCGCTGTGATGTGCATGTGTGAACAACCAGATCAGAAGAGTCAGGAGAAATCCTTAAAATTCTCGAGACATTTTCAGGAGTGCATCATTTGAAAACAACTATTAACTGATATATATATATATATATAATAAACATACTTGCAAAGAAAAATGGCTTGTTTTTCATCCTTTTTAATAAATAATCTTCAGAATCCTTGGACGCCGCAGACCTGTTTTATGTCCTTCAATACAAATGTTGCTAGTACCCTTTTGTCAAACTTTGTTGCTGGACCCTTTTTGAGCAACAGGTCAAGGGACTTTTCTTTCACACCTGCACTCTTCTCTCTGAAGGGCAAACCATATTTAATGATTCACTCATGACATGGCACTCTGTAGTGACTGTGATCAGTGAATCATCAGTCAGACAGAAAGCTGAATAAGCTGTGACGCGTGTCACCTCATCTAACATAAACCTCCTAATGTGATGTGGACGTCCACATCCAGCCACTTCTCTACTGAACTGGAGTTACCCACCATGCGTACAAGCACATCAGAGAATGTGTGTGATTAAAAGATAATTAAAGCAAACTGTAATTATGTTAATGTTGTGGAAATCTTAATTGAATTAAGCACAACTGCATAATGTTTAGTGTAATTAAGGGCATGATGGACATCAGTTTAACACCAATTAAGAGATATATTATACAAATAGTTGTTTATCCACACTCACAGTTGACATCCTGTTTCCATTTTCAGAAGCTATGTATGGATAACAACAATCTGTAGCACTCACAGATGCTTGTAGTGGATATATTTGAGTTGATGAGGTCTTTCCATTCATCCGGATGCAGCAGGATGAGGCATGAAAGGTATGACCGTTCCATCTGCAGTCTCTAATTTGAGGGATGTGGTGCACACTCATCAAGCCCTGCGCAATTATGCACGCCTCCACTAATGCGAGTACCTTGATTAAATCTTGCACAACCAGCACCGGGCTCTGACAAAATAAGTACAGGAACATCTGTGCTCATGTTCATGGCAAACTGTTATTACTAAGCAGAATTTTTCAAACTTAGAACAGGACAATATCAGGAACGTAGAGAAGAGAGCGCCATCATTGGAGCAATGGATACACAAGGCTTCTTCTACTAAGCCTCCAGATTACTAACATAGCCACGTCCCATTTCCCCCATGTCCTTTCCACTACATAAGCAGATGGAGAGGGATTTTTAATTTAATGTTAAGACAATAAAGAGAGCTGTGCAATAGATGCAGCATTGCACTTGTCCTTAAATTAAATCATAATTATGTGATCAAGTGTTGAGGCATAAAGTAAATATTCCTCACAATGTTTTATTATGCTTTTTAGTTGTTTGAAAAGGCTGTTTTGTTTTCATTAACTATAAACTAAGCACCTTATATAACCGTGTAAACCTCTGGGGTCTTTTTTTTTTTTTCGGAGTAAGCAGGCACTGTAAGTTGTCTTACATGCCTCGAAAAGCAATTGGTTGCAATCCTCTATGTTACAGCTAAACGCTATTAAACCATACACACTTCCTCTTTAAAGTTCCCATGAAATCAAAACAGACGTTTCAACTCCTGTTTTATTCTGTGCGCACTTTTTGGGTATCATCTGGAAACACATTTTAAAAAAGAGGTTAAAAGGTCACATATTCTCCTCAGAAGTCCCCAAAACATGTCTGTGAAGTTTCTTGTTCTAAATCCACTCTGATCCTGTATTTGATCAAGTCTATAAACCCCTCTATCTCAGCCCTGCTCAGAACAGGCTGTTTCTGTGTCTGTAGCTTTAAATGTAAATGAGCTGTGTTTGTCCACACCTCTCTAGGGCTTGGGTTTGGGATTTCTCGCTCCAGGTTCCTATTGTTTACTATGAGAAGGCAGAACAAACACCTAGCTTTTCTAGTCTTCTGACTGAAGTAACTAATCCCATTCATACACATTCATACTTCGCCCGACGAAGCAGCGGGAGCAACTTGGGGTTAATTGTCCTGCCAAAGGACACATCAGGCATGTGGCTGCAGGAGCTGGGGATTGAAACCCCCTACCTTCCAGTGAAGATACGACGACTCTACCAACTGATCCACAGCCAACCCAATTAATTCAATAGGGAAGTTTCTCAAAATATGTCATTACTTGGTGTAGAATCAACTTTGTCTGAGCAGCAGTATTGCCAACCAATCGTATGTGAGTAAAAAGGATACACAACATATTTCCTCCCAGAACAGACTTGTATTGACCCTCTGGAAGTGTCCTTTTAAAAAATCTTTACAGAGATGGGCCATGGACAAAAAAGAAATGAAAAAGATGACGTAACTGGTCAACATATATTTGTCCAGAGCGCTCCATGAAGCAAAACCGTTGGATCAAATCAGATGTAATGAGGGCCAACAAAACATTTCCCACATCATTACCCCAACAGCACTCTGTACCTTTAACTGTAGGAAGTTTGGAACCCGTTATGCCATTCATGCCAATTTCTGGCCGCACAGTCAGCATGATGCTAAAGATGTAAGCATCAGTGGATACTTTGGGATGTACTGTCCATTGTATCTAGACCCAGACTATGTTTTGGTCACAGTAGATTTATTCTCTTACTACATGAAGCTGGAATAATCCCTTTGCTTTATTTAAACTCAGTCACGTCAAGGACTTCCAGCTGTATTTTTAAGCTGCCCTTTTGCCCGTCATTGTCAGGATGTTTTACTTGAATACTTGTTAACTTGAGTGAGCCATGCCAGTCTCTCTGAAATCAGTCACCACTATGGCATGTTGTGCCCTCAGGCCTGCAACTGCTCATCACACATAGCTCTGGAAATTCAAGACATTACACCATAAGAATGGTAGCTATTTCTGAGATAGTCGAACTGACGCGTCTGACACCAGTGATCTTGTTCAAAATCACTTAAATCACATCCTGGAGTGAATGAAACACTGCTGCAGAGAGCAGAGAATAAAAACATGAGGAGAAAAAAAAAAGAAAGAGAGCCCATGTTCATGTGTGGTGTTTGCGTGTGTGAGGTGGCTTTGGCGGGGGTGTGGTGCATGCATGTGTGAAGGAAAACACAAGATTGGGCAGATTTTCTAGACTGTGGTTGATTGTATTATATAGCTGGTTTCACAGACAGATTTCAAGGTCAGGTGTGTAACACGTGTGAACAAATAATAGATCTATAAGAGGTGGAAGATAATCCGTGGTCAATTGATTCCTGTGTCTCTGTTGACTGGATTTGAATTCCCACGTGGTCCTTTTTCCAGTTGTTTGGAAATATATAAGCTACAAATGTGCGCCCTTAAACACACACTGCTGACACTTCCCGTGTGTGCACGCTTTCCCTGTCTGCCACGCATCCTGACCTTGGTGTGAGGCCCTACCTGCCCAACAGATGCTGTCAATGATTTTTGCCTCACATGCAGTTTGGTGTCCCTCTAGATACATCCCTTTTGTGCATTCAGTCTGCTGTGTGCTTGTGTCAGCGATTGGCTTTTCTGACTTTCCTGCTATGTTTTGGACATTCTTCTATTCAATAAAATAACTCCATTCATCGGGTCTCGCACCATTAAGCTTGTGCCCTAAATCGTATTTGCAAGAAAAAAACGAGGGAGTAAAAGATGAAGGGGAGGAATGTTTGGGTAACACTATGTGTCCTCCGGCAGGGATGAAAGTTACACATCATGGTAAATATTTAACATGTTTGACTTTCACTACAAATGTTTTCATTTAAATTCATTAATACATTTGTGTAGATATCTTGAGATCATCCTTATGAATCAATTAAGACTGACTGTGGCCTAGAATTTATGCAAACATGAGGCTCAGTGCACTTTTCATTGATGTTAATACGGAGGTTGTGGTAGCAGAGGAGGCAGCTGCCTTCAAGCCATCACACAGTGAACTGGAGTCTCCTGTGGCCTCCCTGTTTTGGAGGGAAAGGGACACTAAATTATACATTAGGATAAATATTTACAATGTGTCTGCACTAGGGGAGCAGAACACGAGTGTAGACTCAAAGGAATATTAGATTAATAGAAAAGCAAGAAAAACAACTAAAAAAGTGTCTGCCTCTCCGTTTTCTCATAGAGAGAAAGATGAGGTGCAAGGTTGTAGGACACTTACATGCGCGCACGCATACCCAGCACGTGGTGTGTGCTAATGAATGCAGTACCACCTGTTCAGTGAATGATCTAATTGCTTTCAGCAGATCCCCATTTGCTCAGTATTACACCATTTAACAGCACCATTTAACAGGTATGAAAGGTTACTGCAGAGAGCGATCTTCTCCCCGACATCTCCACTAATTTAACATTTAACAGCATCTCCTGTCACATAACGGAGCACGGGTTTCGCTCTGATGTAGCGGAGGATGTAGGGGTATAAGAAACGTGCGAGAGAAAAGGGAGTGAATGAATACAGAAGATCTGAAAAGAGGAAATGAAAGGATGGAGAAATTAGTTTAGGTCGGAGGAGGGAGAAGTCATTTGTTCAGCAGTGGCTCAATCGAATCGATTAAGCTCTATTTTCACATGCCTGCCTCGTTTGTAAGGCGCACGCACAGACTCTCACACACACACACACACACACACACACACACACACACACACACACAATAATGTGATGTCTGATAATACATTAAAACAGACGGGATTGTTTAGACTGGGACCATAGAAACAGATTCAATTTATTTTGGCATATAAACCTTATTTGGTAAATGGACTAAATAGACTTGAGAGTGTATAGTTCTTTTCTAGTCTTCTGACTAGACTTTTACACCGCAGGTCACACCTACACAGTCACACCCATTCACACACTGATGGCAGAGGCTGCTATGTAGAGTGTCTATCATTAATCCATTCATACACATTCACACGCCACTCACTTTCACCATCAATGATGTCAGTCCAGGACACCTATTGAGTACTGTTGGGAGATGTGTAACTAAAAAACCTTCTTATTTATCTTATACTGGCGTTAGTAAAATCCCCCATTCAGCCTGAAACGCTTCATTCCATCTGCTGTCTCTTTAAGGCCCCCCCATCCCTAAGTGCCTACTTTCCACCAATTAGTTAGCTCTGTTTTCAGAGAAATTTGAGGGAGCTGCAGAGGTGGGCATGTCCTACAACTTCGCTCCATGCTTTGCTCTAATACGTCAGCAGAACCTGACATCAGGTTCTGGCAGAGTCTTTTAAAGTTCTCGTTCAGAGCGGCAGGAAACCACGTCCGGGGATTACGCCCAACTGTGTATCTTGTGTTTAAAAAAAATAAAATAAATTTGTATGGACATGCGACATTGTAACAATATATGGATATATATGGATCAGCATAATGGATCTCCTCTAATAAAAGGAAAACTAACCAGATAGAACACTATTTATCTTTCTAATGCTGTTTCTCTTTTTTAACTATGTTCATATCTAAACATTTAAAACATGATTAGCATATGATGTCATGTAAGTCTTGTTTCGGGTCAGTACATATTAGTGATTTAATGTTGAAGGAAAGATACACACTTTTCCACAATTTATTTTTGTAGGGAGAAATGATTTTATAACTCCAAACTTGGGACTTATCATCCTCATATTGCAATCAGGGTACATTCTGTGGTATGGTTCTACCAGTGAATATCAGTGGTTGAGAGTGTGTGTGTGTGTGTGTGTGCGTGGTTATGTGTGTGCTCAGCATACAAACAATGTGCAGAGTGTGACTTTGCACATTGCTCTGCTGTGGCACAATAGTGATAGATAATGAGGTATTGCTGCACCCAAAACTGGCCAGGCAATTATCAGTAGAAGAGATATAATCTACAACACCAAATGTATTTCACAATTCAATAAGTTTTTATATTAATAAGTTGGTATTTTCAGCACAAATGATTCCAACATACACTCACTATTAAAGCTGACTGACTGTGCCGTTATTTACAGATAATAAGCCTCTGCAACAAAGCAGATTGATTGAAAATTATGAGTTTGTTTGTGACCCTCAAACTTGTGATAATCTTGTTGTTTTGACATTAAAGTAATCAAGCTTGGTGGGGGCATATAACTCTGAAGCCACATCAACAGCACATATTGAAGAGTGAGTCATTTCATCTGTAGAAGGTGAAGCCACTGAAATTTTGATGGTATTTACTTATTCCTTATGTAAACCCTGCAACCCTCACAGAAATATCACCAAGCACAGACATGTTGGTTCATGTACACAGATATCACTGGACTTCTCTTAGACTGCAGGAATAACATGCCGCTGTCCTGTGCTAACCTTCCATGACATCTCTGACATTTGGACAGTCTTCATTTTCCAATTTATATGCTGTGTTTTACGTCTTCGGGAGTAGAAAACAATTCTTTACATAATGTTATTTCACAAACAGATGATTGCGATATAACAGGCATTTCAAACATATGTGTTGTTAAATACTTTTCTGTTTTCTTATGTTATTCCCAGGTTTTCCCTTTTTTAACATTTGAATGACTCTTTTTCAAGTTTTGAAACAAATAAAACATTTCAATAATTAGGGTGCTTCACCAGAGTGTGAGTCAATTATAATATGTTGCTTTTATATAACTTAAGTTGATTAACTTCCTTGGGCATCCCTCAGGGCTCTGTGCTTGGGCCCCTTCCTTTTACTATCTACATCCTACTTGGTCAGAACATCCACAACCATGGCACTAAGCTCTTTCTACTGGTTGATGCTGCTCCATCTGACTATCCCTGGAAGTTTGCAACCTTGGTGTAATTCTGGACCCCACCATCCCATTCCAGTCACAATTCAAATCCCTCACCGAATCTGCTTTCTACCACCTCAGAAACATCGTCAGACTTGGGCCATCATTCCCAGACTCTATGGCAAAGAAACTCATCCATGCTTTCATCATTTTCTGATTTGATTATTGCAACGGAGTCCTGTTCAGGATACCCAGTAGAGCCCTGGACAGACTCCAGTATGGGCAGAATTCAGCTGCTGGGGTTTTTACCTGCACCAAGCCCTGGCAGCACATCACCCTCACCCTCATCTACCTTCACTTGCTCCTCCTACTCAAGTCTTTTATCACTGACAAAATCCTCATCTACAAATCAATCAATACATTTACTTGCCCCCCCAGTACTTTTGAGACCTCCTCCACCCTTACACTCCGTCCTGGAACCTCCTTTTTAATATACAATAACAAGTTTAAGTAATGCCAATAAATTAAACCATGCAAGTGACCATTAAAATCATCCTACATTAAATTCCAGTGTAACCTTTTAAAACAGTCCATTATATCATGTCTGCTGTATGGTAACATAATCACTTACATCGTCTGTCAAAAACCAGGGTGGAAATTATACCATGTAAATTCTGTTAATGTAAATAGGGAATGCCCATTCACAGTATTCTTGTTTGGACAATATGCTTTATGAAGTGCTTGAGGGTCATGTGAGCGGTGAAAAAAATGTGGCTTTGAATAATTGTGTCTGCCTTATGTAAATATCTCATATCCATATTGTAATTATATCATCAATCAGAGCCAAGCTGGGATCACAGTGTTACAATATGGGCTGTCAAGGCAGAGTGCAGCCCTGCTCGCTTTCCCTCCCTCCTCCTCGTCAATCTGTCTTTCCATCTCTCCCGTAAACTCTCTCTTTTTTCTCACAAACTCATACTTTGCAACTGTCTGTCTGTTATTTTCCCTCAACAGGTCACAATAAAGAACTACATGTAAAAAGACAGAGAATGTGGACATATAAAAAATCAAAGCAAATACAAAGGAAAGGAAGCTGTTTGTGGTTATTAATTATTTCCAGTTGCTTCTCTTTCTTCCCTCTCATGAGGCTGCTATCAGTGAAAACTTACACTTTCTGAAGAGGCTTCACATTAAAGGTCTAAAAGGGCAGTGGGAGAGGGATCTGCTCCATATTCCGACCTAGCTGTTGTAACATAAAGGTTTGAAAATGTTGTTTCATTTGATAAAATAAATCTTCATTACATTAAAACAATTATATACTTTAAGCTCCTCGCACACTAAGGAGCGAACGTAATAAAGAAACAGAAAAAACAGATTTGCATTCATAGGGGCAATTAAGAGTACATTAATGCTTTACTTTTATTTTGCTGATTAAACTTACCAAATGTATTCTGTACAGTATTCTGTAACAGAGGTTTTATACTGTAATATTGCTCCCCTATTCATTCCCTATTTCTTTCTTTAAAAATGTGTTTATACAAAGCGGCAACCTCCGGTGTTGAAAAATTATGCCAATGCGGAAGTGCAAAATCCTGCAGTATCAGAATCAGAATCGGGGTTTATTGCCAAGTACATTTACACATAAAAGGAATTTGACTTGGTGTATTGGTGCTAAAAAACAACGCACACCAACACACCACGGCGATCGTCCTCAGCGCCATCTCGATGTGAGTATGTTGAGTGTTCGCTTGAGGCTGGCTTCAAGAGCCCCAGAAGTCACATACACACCCCATTCAAAAAGCCTGTTTTTACACTGTGACTTTTTTTTACAACGCATATGTTTTGATTTCATGAACGATAATAGTTATTCATAGTTAGGCTCGTAACTGACATGATTGACAAGTGGGTGCAATGTTCGTGAGGATGTTTAAAACCCGCCTCAGCTCCAGCTCTCAGCCTGTCATTATGTTGACTGAATGTTAGGCTGAGACAGCATTTCCAGCATGGCGGCAGCTGTCGATGAGCTTCCGGAGACCCCTGCCATAAAGGATGGGTGACGTCGCTCAGGCTTTATCCATTATTATTTACCGTCTATGGTTTATACCAAGTATCACCCTCCAGTAATTAAATATTAAACACATGTGGAAGCACAAAAACCTGCAGTTCCTCAATTGTCCACTTTGGGCTGGCTCCAAAAAGTTTTGGTCTGAATAGTTGGCTTCCAAAATTGCAACCTCCATTGTTGGGTGAAGTCACTGAGACTACGTCATTGTTTACAGGTCAACAATGGCTACTACCAGTGTGTGGATCTTTTTTTTTTATGACTTGTGACTTTAACCTACATCACTTGTAAGTTATTTGGATGGATGTGAGGTAGAGCAGACCGCTCTCCTCAGCTTCCTCAGTCTACTTTTCAAAGTGTTCAGGAAACTGAGCCATAAATTGCTCTTAAAGGATAAGGCCTTCAATGTGTAAGTGTGTGTGAATATGCCACATTAGATCCTATTAGATCCAGGTTGTGAGCTTGTATGACAGCGTCTGCCATCAGTATGGGAATGTGTTTGTAAATAGGGCATTATGACATGTAGTGTAAAGGGCTCTGAGTGACCCACAAACTTGAGCACACATGAGCAGTGTATTTACTGATTAGTTTTATCAATCATATCGAATTTATCATCAGGTGAACCTGACGGAAGCCTCGAGCAAACAAAACCAACAGTTTATTCACACAGGAGTCAAAAATAAGAGGTCTTCTTGATAAAATAGGAACAAATCTCTGGCAACATGTACTTAATAGTCAAGACTGCAATGTCACTAATTCAATTCAAGCTGGCGACTTTTCTTGCAATCCATGCCCAGGTTTTTCTTAGACCTTTTCAGACTGCTGTTTTAAGGCACGATATTACATCTGTGACATCTAACCTTCAATATAAATGTTGCGGAGGCATAATGAGGAGACAAAGTGATGCCCCGCTGTACCGTCTTCCAAGGTAGTAACAGAGGTGTTACGGGATTGACAGAGCCAGCTGGAGAGAGCAGCGCTGTGTGTGTGTGTGTGTGTGTGTGTGTGTGTGTGTGTGTGCGTGCGTGCGTGCGTGCGTGTGTGTGTGTGTGTGTGCGTGCTTGTAGAGCTCCCACTGTGCCGTGCTACTGAGCTTCTGCAACCCCGTAACGCAACATGAATTCACAGACTGGACACCAATATTATGCTGTTGCAGTATCAATATGTCATGAGGTATAATGGCGGTGGAGCAAAAACGAGCCCAATAAGAAGATTTGAATAAAGAAAAAAGACATTTGCGGTAAATTTTGGAATGTTTGCGGTATTTTTGGATACACTGCCACTGTCACATCTTTCCATCCCTGCCCCCTTTCTCTCCTCTCTCTGGATACTTGCTGTCAAGTTGAAAGCAGGGTTCTGTCTGCCTGTCCGCCTACACAAGACACCAGCCAGGCTGAGTCGACCCACCGCTGACACACACCCTCACACACAAACAGAGAGAGATACACGTCATACACATAACACAAACACAGAAGTAAGCAACCTGCATACAGTACAGCTGAGACACGGTCCTGCCAAAAGTTTGTATTAACATACAGAATATACTGAATTTACATTGGGACATACTGCACTACATGTTAGCCAACATCACATATTATCCTCCTTCCATGTCTGTGAAGTTTCCAATAATTCACTCCAATCCTGTATTTGATCATGCCTATAAACCCCTCTATTTCAGCCCTGCTCAGAACAGACTGTTTCTGTGTCTGTAGCTTTAAATGCAAATGAGCTGTGTCTGACCACGCCCCCTCTCTGGAAGGGCTTGGGTGGCTTAGGCATTCTTGCACCATTTCCTATTGTTTACGGTGAGAAGGCAGACTCAGAGGGCAGAAGAAACACCTAGCTGGGGGAGTGTCGTCCCCCTAGGGGAAGGGTTACTGCCCTTTGTGGAAAATCTGTTTGAGCACACATTTTCTGAAAAGTGGAGCAGGCAAAAGACAGAGAGAATGGACTTTTCTCATCATTGGGGGGTTTGTAGAGAGACTAGGGCCACATATGAATGTTAGAAAACATAGTGAAGAGTGTTTTGCATAATATGTGACCTTTATATGAGGATTAAGACATTTAAAAAACTGTACTTGTATTGAATACTTGAAGAAAAATAAGGTGGCAGTGATCTGAACAAGCAGCTGCACAGCATGGTGCCTTATCTTTCATCACACATGCTGAAATGATCAATATGAAGCGGATTACTTTATGTACAAACACACATTTAGAATGTCAAAATGGAGCAATTTGTTATTTTAAAAATGATGCACACTATATGTTTAATATGCACTGCAGTCATTCTCCTCAAAAACAGAACTTTAGTGCAGAACTGCAGTAAGAAGAAACAAGCTTTGTAGGTATACTCTCCCTTTGCAAGTTGTCTTAAAAAATACACCTGAGCTTTGTCATGAATTTTCATAATTACAGTAAAGAGGACTGCCAATAAATGCAAGGCCATGGTGTTTATGGAGGACTTGTTACCAACATGTACGAGTGGGTGCAGGAAGGAGCAGCTAAAATCAGAACAACCTGTGTCAAAATTGTGTGCCAGATTCCCATTATTTAACAAAGTGATTTATTGTCTTTTTTGGCAGCTGTTTACTTGTAAACATCCACCTCGGGATTAGGCAACAATTAGCAAACTACTTTCATTTCCGAGCATCTTGAAAAAATTCAATAACAAAATTACCAAGGAGTAACCTTTACTCATTTAAACACCGGAATAGTTGGTAGAGTGATAAAATGATATGTTCAGGGTCTCAAAGTCAACATAATCAACTTCCATCATACACATCATGAAATTTCAGTTTTATCAAATAAACAGACTCAAATAATTACACATTAAGGGCACACTCACTTTATACAATCTCTTGTTAATTAGGTAATAGTGCACTTGAATTAAGTTCTAGATCCAATTCCATCCAAACGTTTTTTTTAAAGTGACCCCAGCTATCCCCTAACTCCTTAAATAAACATTTATTTATTACATCTACTAATTTATCTATGGATCAGCCTTCAAGACAGTTGAGCTGGCTGCAGTCATCTACATCTGAAAATATCTGAACACAACCCTGATTTCAGAAAATAATTCTGGCCTGTTTTAGTTAGTTCTCCCCTTTCGGTCATGAAGAAGCAGCTTGTTGTTGTCTACAGTGGACTAAACAAACAAACAGAGAGGAGGTCTGCATAAACATGACTGCTGTAAAGTCTTCATATCAATTTCTGAGAGTAGTCGTGTCTATGGACTCACCACTGTGACATTTTACTACTAACAGCAGGTGTGTGGTCCTGCAGTCTGGTCGAATTGTGGAGGATTATAATATTATAAAACTGGTAAAACTGTCTTAATGTCTGTGGACTCCAACCTCTTTAAAATTGGTTAAGATTTAAAATGTGTCTGGTGTGTAGCCAGTCTTGGTTCATCTTATTTGTGTGTTTAAAAACCATCATCAGATTTCGCTCAGTCTCTCTCTTTAACTCTTCCTTCCTCTCTGTCTTGATCTTTAAACATGTCGCACGAGACACTAAGTCCATGATATTATATCATACACAGCAAATGAGAGGAAGCCTCTTGACACAACTTGTTCCACTTTCTCTTTGTAGCAAGAAAAAGGAAAACAAAAATGACTCAGAGACTCAGAGTGATGTCTGGGGAAATAATTCATTAATGTTTGTGTTTGTATGCTGCAAACATTTGCATAAGAAAATGCGACCAGAGAAAGTGTGTTTCAGAATGAGGCCTGATGCACTGCAGCCTCACCGTTTCCTGAACGTATTGTGTTTATATAGCATTCAAGTCACAGACAGATGTGCAATACCAGAAGTAAACACTGTTATTGTTTTTCATTATGCCACATTTACAATGATCTCAGACAGATGATGCAGTTAGTAGAAGTCTGAAAGTCTGAAACCACCCTTAATTACACAAAAAGAGGACTATGTTGCTAATGAACAGATACGTTATAGCTTTAATGTTACTGTTGATTCATGTAGCTGCCATGTTGGATTGTAACCTTTCTGATGACGTAACGGAGCAGCAACTCGGATATCCGGTTTCCAAGATCGAAAGCAACGCACCAATAATCACCACACTGACTTCTCTACACTGGAGCTTACTTCTTGTTGCATGCACCAGCCTGTATATGGCCCCTTTTTCTGTTACAGGCTAGTGGGAGATTCCTGGAAACAACAGGAATTACCTGAATACATTTGTCCTCAAATATACAAAACTTTAAGAGACTAAGTACTGCATTGTTTTACTTCTTTTTTGTTTTTATTATTGTAGAAAATTAGTTTTTTTCCCATATTTTTGAGTAGCCATCAGACACTGGTATGAAGGTGTAAATGCTAAAGTTGTATCCAACAGTCACTGCATTCTCCACACTCTTTTTATTCTAAAAGAAAATGCGCTGTTGCATGCTAGAGTCGTGCTCTGAAAGCTGTCAGAACTTGTATCTACCACCGAGAGAAAAGTGAACAGCTGTGTACTTACTCTCTGCTGATTTCACATCATCCTTCTTTTAGTGTTCCTGTCTCGGATTCTTTCCTCATTGCTTTGGCTTTTTGCCGTATTGCCATTCCTCTCAAATATGCAAAGAAAAAGGGAATAAATGAGCATGGAGTAAATTTTTCATCTAACTTTCATTTCTTTTTTTTCCCCCCGTCAACAACAAAACAGACTAGATGCTATAAAAGTCCGCTCACTGAGCTCCATTAAATTCAAACAGATCAGTTTGCATGACAGTTAGGAACTTCTCACTTTATTCTTCTCAGTGCAACTTAAAAGAGGAGATTGCTTTGTGGGTAAAAATCCCGTTTATTGCTTTCACATTTGACAAATTTTCCCCAAAATTGAGATTTTAAAATTCACCAAAATGTCACAATTGCCACAGTGTGTCGGCTGGCATTCTAATAGCCCAAACATTTGAAGTTGTGCTGACATTTGCTCATCTAGTATTTATCAGCATTTTTTTTTCAAACACCTGAGAGATGAATAGAGAGTGAAATCACAACAGAGGAACATGCCACCTCTTGTGAACTGCTGAGTTTGACTTGTTTGGGAGGGGACAAGCAAACAAAAGTGCGCACGAAAGCATTTCCACTGGAGCTCGTGCCGTCTTGATGCTTTTAATGCAAGACTGCAGTGTCTATATGTACTGTGCTGTATTTGTGAGCCATTTTACACTCTTTGTTTTGTTAATTTTGTGTAATTTGGGATACAGGAGGACTACAAACACACAAAACTACACACTTACTCAAACCTCCATTCAACTAAAGCACACACACACACACACACAGATTATGTATTGAGCCCTTCAAGAAATCAGCTGCTAACTCAGCAGTCAATATTCTTCATCAGACCGTAAAAAGACTATCAATAAAGAAATGATGGCAAAGAGCTGCTTATGCAGGACTTAAAGGGGAATGCCTCTCGACTCCAGGTCTATTATTTGTCTGCCGTGAGCCTTGGAACTCAATAACTATCTTATCAGCAATAAGCCAGTCTGGGTTACACTTTCAACTAACACAACCACTACTCCAGAAACCTGCTGAGAGGTCCTATAACAGGCTGAGCGCACATCAGCTGCAGCAGAGGCACAGAGCCAAGCAACCCTTCGGTGACAGCTGTTGCTTAGGAGAAAGAGTATTGTCCACTAATTGGAAGATTTCTGGTTGCTTCAGTCTGCATATTGCACGCGAGGTTGTGCCATCAATGTGTGTGTGGTTATATACCTAGCACTCAGCTGCTCACTGGATAAACACAATCGCTGTGTCGCTAATGCTAGCTGTATATCAATTATGTGAGTGTTTGGAACGTGTTGTGCACATACTGGAATAAGTGAGTTAATTAATTACAGTTTAATAGTCAGCGTGTTTGCTTCAACACCTTGAGGCTGCGACATTGCTGAGAACTAGGCGGTATAGACTAGGTTTCAGAGGGGAGGGGAGCCGAGGGAAGTCCATGAAAAATGTAAACACTTTTTACTAAATGTACAATTATCCTAGACAAATGAAAAAACACATTTTTATGTAAATTGTTTTATTTATTAAGTAAGTACAACTAAAAAAGTAAAACTGGTGCATTAATGTTTTAATATTTAATGCTCTTCCCCCAAGATTAAAATAAGTATCTGAGAGACAGCTCTCCCCAATGTTTTGAATTTGGACTGCAGTACTCATTTTAAACACTGGGTGTCAGAGTTACATATTGCACCTTTAAGCCTGTGTTATAGGAGCTATAAGTTAAGTTGATTTATTTTTACCATAAGCATAATGTAATTATGGACAGCGTTTTAATCTCCTTCCATTGGACAAAATGTAAGCAAAAATACCCCCCCCCGCGCAAAGGGAACAGAAATATTGGTGACATCATTTAGAGCAGAGACGTGCAAAACGGATCTTGCTAATGAAGCAGCAAAAATGAGGTCCCGCCCCTTTCACGCAAGGATCACTCTAACTTGTGCTAGTTTGAAGCATTCACTCAGTTATAGAAAGTTAAATGAGTCTTGTGTGTGTTGTCTCTTGCCACACCTCCTCTTACATCTGCTCTTGTTTTTTTGCATTAAATAACTAACTAAAACTAAACTTCTCAGAAAAGTGAACACTTGGACAAAACATGCATGATAAGAACAAACAATGAAGACAGAAAACAAGTTTGAGAAACAATAACCCTACGTGCAGTTTCATTTTTAAGTTTGCCACACATTCCATCTGTTAACATGGAGGAGGATTTATGACCTATACTGCAACTAGTCAGCAGTGGGGGCGCCAAATAGTTTGGCTTCACTTTCCCCTTCTAACATAATCTATGATTTTTTATGGAATACTGCAAGCAAGGTGGTAGAATACATGTTATGCATTGTTATTATTTCCATCTCATCAAAAACTGGATTTGAAAATGCCAGAGGCTGATTTTAGTGTGAGAGCTGAAACCTTGGGGCACTGGTAAAATAAAAGTAACGAGGTCATGCTTGTTTCCAACCACACTGCCTTTATCACAGAAGAAGTCCACAGTACAGTCCACAACCACAAATCTCAGTTTGAATTCAATTAATGTTAGTGATTAAGCCTATATTTTGGTTTCAGTCTTACCCCCACATGCTTTATATGAATATATACAGTATGTCTGTGTGTACATGTGTGTTTTTTTGAGAGGCTGTCCTGTATAAGTAGAGTCCTCTTCAGGGTTTGACAACTAATAGCACAATAATCTTCTAAAATCTTATGGTAGGACCAAAGCAAAGTGCTTCTCAGTAATAATAAAAAAGAAGAGTGAGTTTATTAAGTAACTAAGTTGTTTTTTTCACCAACAAAAACATTCTTAAAAACCATCCACATCTTACCAACTCCCGCTAGTTTCCATTTTTTCACACTTCAACACCTCCCCCACCATTCACCCATCACTCCCCCCTCAGTGTGACCCCCAGATATTGCATGAAGATACAAATCATATGCTTTGCATTGTGAGTTGTGAATTTAGCAGGTGTTTTACAACAGCTCCCTACATGACTCCGGCAGTCAGATTTGATAATGCTGAACATTTATCTCTGTCTCCCCTGGCCATGAACAACAGGGGAGATTTGTCTGTATCTGTAATGTCACGTCAATGCACAGCCTCCTAGTGACTGAACTGGAAAAGATGGTGGAGGCGACTGTATGTTAGAACCCATGGGGATTTCCGGGGGATCAGGGTACATTGCCATGACAGCTGGAGCCAAAAAAGAACAGCCTCTGCTCACATTGCCAAAGAACCTCAGGTTCTTGGATTGTGTCCCCTGAAGGCTGAGAGGAAATTCGCATTTGGTTGAATCGGGATTGGCGTATATTTGGGTTCCCTGAAAGTGCAGCACAAAATCCAGTGCGCACACTAGGCTTCTGTGTCAGGTTAGGATTATTGTGATGTGTAGCTGCAGGTACAAAGTGACCTTCTGGCCGACTGTGAGAGGGAAGAGAGAGAGGTTCCATTTTAGCTAAAGGGTAAAATATCATGAGCACACACAAGCAAATGCAAAACACGGACTCGACAGGATACCAGGATATCATCTGTGTGGTAAAAGGTTTCGGTGATACAGGCATTTGGGGATTTATCGTGGTTTAAAGAATGGATGGGAACTCCTGTCCTTAATCCTTAACCCAAACACCACTAAGTGAAATTGAAGGGTCCCTTGAAAGAGACCACATGACTACATTGCCAGAGTCTGGCAAACAAGGGTCAACATATTTAACTAAACAAGCCCTCTTGTGGGGCGCCGGTAGCCTAGTGATTTCTGACTCTGTCCAAAACAAATCCTTCTGACTCATCAGAACTTCATGTGTTGCTGTTTTTTGTCTGAAATATATCATCCTGCTGTATTTTAAAAATCTAAATATCACTGATCAAGAATTACTGCTGGGGAAATGTCAAAATATAAGTCTCTTTCTGCAGTATGTTTTTTATTGCCTCATCTATTGCCTCATATCATCTGACTCCGCTCCTTCAGGTTAAGAATAACAATAATCAGTCTTTATGTTGATGCTCTTCTTTGCTTCTTTTAGCTCATATAGAGGCATCGATATTGATTTCAGTTTCCTTATAACCAGAATTCCTCACAGGAACTTTAAGAATTACACACCTAATATGTTTCATTTGATCTGTATATTTTTGATGACATGCGTGAGTGATGATAAATATATTAAAGTCCTTCATAATAAAAGAAGATATGTTAATAAACAAGGTGATTTGGGGGAACTTTATTCTCTTTCTTCAGTGCCTTGTCTAGCCTCTTTATACTTATTTGTTGAAAATGTTTTGGCATCTTTCTTATTTAAACTTAATAATATAATATTTTTTAACTACCGTATTGGTCCGAATATAAGACGGCCTTTTTCCCCATCGAAATAGGTCCGAAAAAGTCGGGTCGTCTTATATTCGGGGTCTAGTATTCAGAGCGCAGCTCTAATTGTTCGCCTGTCCCTTTAAATGTCAACACACATGACGCGCTCTGGGAGGAGCAGGGGGGCGATGACAGTGAGCGTTAACACAGCGGGGCGGAGGACGTGTGTGAGGAATAGGAGACATCGGAGGAGAAGTTTGGAGAGTTTTAGTTTAGTGGTAGTTTAGTTAAGAACGTTGCCTGTATTTCCTCTGTTATTTCAAAATGTTAAAAACATGTTGATAATATTGTTTGATTGTTAATCGATTTTAATGTTGAATCATACTGTACATAGTTCAGCCTTGTGAAACACTTTGTTTTGAAAAGTGCCGTAGGCCTTTCCCGATAAATACGGTATGTTAATTATTTTTATAATTATTAATACAACAGGTGTTTAATTCAATGTGTTTTTAATATTGTTATTTTCAAATAAAATGAAGTTCTTTAAAAAAAGTTCTTTACAAAAACAAGATCTGGTCTGCAAATCTTTTTTTTCTAAATATGAGTGTTGAAAAACGGGGGTCGTCTTGTAATCAGGGTCGTCTTATATTCGGACCAATACGGTAAGTCTCAGAGCTCCCCAAAACATGTGTGTGATGTGTCTTGTTATAAATCCACTCTGTTCCTGTATTTGATCATGCCTATAAACCCCTCTATTTCAGCCCTGCTCAGAACAGGCTGTTTCTGTGTCTGTAGCTTTAAATGAAAATGAGCTGTGTCTAACCACGCCCCTCTCGGAAAGGGGCGTGGTCAGAATTTGCTTGCGTCATTCAGGCTTTCTAGCTCCATGCCCTATTGTTTGTGGTGAAAAGGAGGACTTGGCAGATGGCAGAACAAATACCTAGCTGTGGGAGTGTCAGCCAACTGGGGTGGGGTTACTGATGTCACAAAGAGTCGATTTGAAAATTGACTACTGTGTGGCCAGCTTTAGGTTTCCTCCACTTGTAAATCCATTGAAACCTACAGGTTTGACTTAATTGAACTGATTTTGACACCACTAGCCCTACTGAGGAAATTTGTTAGGTATATTTGCAATCTTATTTGAACACAAAAGTGCAACATAATGACAGTAGATACATAACTATATTTTGACTATTGGTGCAGAAAATTTAACCTAATCCTAACCCTGTACCAGGGAAATAGGTTCCCTCATTGTTCTCCTTCATCATGTCAACCAATTGCATCAGACACAGTGATTGGCAGAGAGCCTTTATGTATTAACAGTTCCCTTTACTTCGTATGACAAGAGTCAAAACTCATGATCCTTTTTTACTTATGCTCAGAGAAGAAAACAGGATGTAGGTGTGTGCACACAGCATTCTCCGATGGAGTGTTTTCTGACTGTAGCACAGCCAAGTGCTGCAGGACATTTAGCTTGGCGTGCTAAACATAAATGAACTCTAAGGATGCACACACTCAGGACTGCCAAGCTTATAGTACTGAGTCGCCTGGAGACATTCCTGTGAACATGACATGAACATATGACATATCAAGCGAACACTCTTAACGCAGAAACATTGCTGCCAAGAAGAAAGCAAACCCACCTATACCAGATCAAAAGTTATTCGATCAAACAGCAACCTCAAGCCTTTCCTGGAGTGCACTGAATGGACTGTGGCAGGACACATTCCAACACACACACACTGAAGGTCACATATGAGCAGACACGCATGGATGTTCACACAATTAGGCATGGATATAAGGCCACTCGTGTACACACATACACAGTCACTTTCATAGAGGTTAAGCGCTGACTGTAATGAGATGAGTAATCAGTTGTGTCAGATAGATCGTCTGCCAGAAGGAGAGGAGAGAGGAGGAGTGTGTGCCAGGACCGCACACCTCCTCCTTGCCTTTTTTTTTCTCTTCTTACATCTTCTCTTTTAGTGTCTCTTTGGCTAAGGGAGGGGAAGAGAGTGGAACATTGTTTCCCCCCAGGGCGACAGAGCAGAGAGTAGCTTCTGCCAGGATATCACGCCTCCTCTCCTCTCTGGCCTCCTCTCTCTTTGAGGCCGATATGGCCAATCGCCTCCTCATCTGGATCCAGAAGAGTCAGACGAGGAGACAGAGATGAAGGGACTCAGTTCACATTTGATTGACGCAGAAGAATCCGGACATGGTCTCTTCATGTATGCTGCTGTCTACTTGATGTGCAGGTTTAAGGCTGAGCCAGACAAGCAGAAAATATCCACAGTAAGATTTATAGTAGAAGTCATATGTTGTATGGGATGTTGGGTAATCACACGAAACGATGCAACAAGGCTGGTGACGTCTGAAGCAGCCATAGCTCGCACACATTCTTGTATGTCGGAAGGCTCCTTTTTTTTTCAGTGCAGCAGGGAGCAGCTGCAGCAAACTTCTCATTTTGTCTTAATGTTATTTCACAGCAATACTGTCAGCACAATATTCTCTGCTGTCCAATCTACATCCATTAAGTCTGCTTGATTTTGCAAAGGTTGGTGTTTTTATGATTGGAAACAAGTTTTAGAAAAGCATCATATTTGTAGTTTTTTAAACCCAAAGATAACATAACTATCATCAAAAAATACAGTCTGCTCACTTCTACTCAGCACTGTGTCGTTCTTAAGTTCATTGTTTGCTTATAAAATCAATTTTGACCTTCTTTGTTTTTGGTGAACTCTGTTTCAGGGGCGGAGCTAGGAAGGCACCAGACATCTGTTTGGCCACCCCAGTGACCCCCTGATTTAATATCAGGATTTTTCTGCAAGTGTGAAAGCACTTTATATCATAACCTGAAAGAAGCAAACTTTACATTCCAATGTGTTTATTCAGACATAAAAGTAACTCAAATAAAAAATACTAAAAGTAAAAATACTTAAGTATACAGCCTAGAAGGACTCTATTGTTGTGTTTTATTCATTAATTATATGTTGTAGAGTTCCCAAAGTCTTTATACAGTAGCATGTGAATTTAAGATTTGAGAGTTGCTTCATGACTCTCTGCAGTGTTATAAATCGTCTTAACAAAATCAAACACATGAAACATCTTTGTTCTAGGAGTCTGATCCCATATTCCACAGGGTGAGTGTGTTAGTGCTCCGCATGTGTCAAGGAGACAGTCTGTGATCTGAGGAACACTCTGAAGAGTACTTTATTCCTTTATCTGCTGTGCATACACATATTAGGTACAAAGACAATGTACCTCTGCTGGTCTGATGTTTGTGCCTGCTTGATGTTTTAGACATTGGGGGCTGTATTAATACTGATCAATAGGGGGTAATATCCTGCTCATGTATATGTTGTACAGTGTCTTTCACAAAGGGACGTTGACAAGCCTTAATTATTGGAGGATGAGATGAGTTCTACATTCATTTAAAAATAGGTTTCTGAAAAGGTTAAGGCTGTAAAAATTGAATGACAAGTGACCGCAGAGGTCAACACCCATGGTAGCTTTTTGGATCATAGCTCATTGAAATTACTGTATAGGGATTGGGACTCATAATGAGCATTTTATTGCTTTATTTCCAGACTTTGCCAGCAGGCCTGGATCTACGAGGGTGCCAAAGGATGCTTTGCACCCTTCATTCCAAATTTCTGCACGCTCAAATTAATGACGCAAAAAAAATAACAAATTACTCAAGAGTTACAAATGACAACAGTGAGTCAGATCCTGTTTAATACATCCATGGTGTGATGTTAACTTCACTTTAACTTTGTTCAATAAATATGAATGAGGGGATCAAAAGGGGACAACCTGAGGGAACATAAAGGGAAGGTTGGGAAGAGGAAAAGGGGGGGGGGGGAATGGAGAGAGTGTTTTGTATTTTTAACACAAGCACTCTACTTCTTAACCTCAAAATTTCCCCAGCATGTATTTTTTATTATTTCAGATGGCTATAAAATGAACACAGAGGTTCAGTTGAGTTGAACTTCGTAAAGAAAGAAAGAAAGAAAGATGGAAAGACATTTAAAAGAAAAGGAGGCATGCATGGAGAGAGAAGGGGAGAATGGGATGACAAAGAAAGAACACCAGATTGAGAGAAAATAGGACAGGAGTTACGGATAGAGGTGGAAAAGAAGAAGGGGAATTTCAGTCCAGCGCGGTGTTGACATCTGCCTCGGTATGACAGGCCAGAGAGAGAGAGAGACAGAGGGAG
The DNA here is from genome assembly GCF_963930695.1 of Labrus bergylta. NCBI lineage: Eukaryota > Metazoa > Chordata > Actinopteri > Labriformes > Labridae > Labrus > Labrus bergylta. The sequence goes on along the minus strand of NC_089203.1, from coordinate 9,378,033 downwards.
GTATGTGAGGGAAAAGCCTTAGGTAAAGTCACAGCAAAAGAACAGAATGATGAAAATAAAAATAAAGAAAAAGTGGGTGAGGAGAGATAAAGGTTAAAAGATGAAATTGAGGAAGAAAGAGAAAGACGAAACAGAAAAAGCTGTGACGGAGGGAAAGAGAGAAATAGGAAGTGTGTATCGGTGGGAGAAGAGACAGAGAGAGAATTTTATGTCAGAGCAATTAGCAGCTGCTAAGTTAGTTTGGAGTCCAACATGGCACATGCACACAAACATACACACACCATCTGTGGCAGGCAAATGCTTGCATCTGTGTGCACAAAAAGACACATAAAAGGTCTCCCCTGGATGTCTACTGTCTTTGCATCTTCAGACACACATTTAATCAATCCACTCAACACAGACTGAGAGGGACCGAGGATATTTTAAATAACATAACCAAAAGATTAATTCTGCAAAGTAAACCCACTGCACAGGGAAAAGAGACAATCATTAGTTCTGAGATCAGCGGTAAATTATGTCCAGTCATTTATACAAGCAGCCATGACTTTGCATTTATATTTGAGGGAGACTTTTACAGTTGAGGCTGCAGCATTTCCTAGAACAGGTTGTTTTTTTTGTTTTTTTTATCAGGGCTGCCCTGAAGCCAAGGTATCTAGAATTAAATTCCACAAGACATTTTCTGAGGAGGTTAAAAGCTTTAAAAGGCAAGGACATCAGGGAAGCTTCACATGGAATGGTAATTATTTTCAATAGAGGCCTTTTTTTTTAAAGATTGGACTAATGTGTCTTTTACAGCACAGTTAACACCCAGACAGTTTGAGCACTACCTCTGGCTATCCAGGATTCACCACTGCTCCATTCAGCACGGTATTGTATTCCAATACAATCCCATTGACGAAGCAGCCCTGTTCAATTACTAATAGGAGCGATGTGATAATCTGGGTAGAGAGAAATTGATTTTCCCTTTAAACGTTCACTGAGCTTGGAGTGGGTAAAGTGATAAGGGAGAAGGTATGGAAACACACAAGAAAAAGCAAGAGATGAGCGAGTATGAGAGGCGATGTGAGAAAGCGAGAGTAATACTGTGGAGACTAAGAGAAAAACGTACCACAGAGAGGCGTGGATGGGAGTCATTTACAGCAAGGCGAGAAATGGGCGCAAATCGATGGCTATTGCTCAGCATTTAGCACAGCATCAATCACTTGATCGCTAGTCAGCCTGGATTACAGAGAAGAGGTCGCAATTGCCTCACTATAAACCAGACTACACACACACACACAAACATATACACCCACAACTATATTCAAAGCTAATTTTAAACATCTCATCATTCCCTTTCTAAAACCATTTTATTTTTGTCATTAGTATTCCCCATTAAGCAGCTTATCAAGTCAGTCAGTCATCTATATAACCAGCCAGTTACTGGCCAGACAACCAGCTAATTAGAATGACACCTAGCAGGTCGATTAATGAGCAAGGTCTTAAACTGCCATCAGCTAGCACTTTAACTGCACACAGGTTACTCTTTCAGAAAGTCAGTTCTAAGACATTCATTAAGGCAACTCCACCCAATGGTCGTCTTGTTACAAAGTCAGTCATCAAGTTGCCAAAAAAAGTCATAAACCAATCCTGATGCCCCAGTAACTGAATTGAATTTCCAAAAAACTAAGCAGGATTATGCCCAATTCTAAAGAGATCAAATTTAATTAAAAACTGGTTTTCTGAATTTAAGAGTTCAGTTTCTGGTGAAGTCTGCATCTCTTGTACTACCTGTATACAGCAGAAAAAGATCTCCTAAGAATGCTTCGGATGCAGTTGCACCAGGAATGTGGATCTCAGTATCCACTGTTCTATATCTATCTGTTCTATATATAGGGATTGGATGCTACAAGCCGAGGAGGGAGGCACAGACTCAGCTGTTGAGTTTGGCTTGAGGATGGGAGAGTTTTTCACCACAATGTCACAGCAGATTTTGAAGGATAAGATCGCTCACTATCAAATGCTTCTGCATTGGCAGGTGCACATTGTGTCCAATCAAGCCACGCATATAGGCTGGTGATATAAGGACTCACAAAGCCAAACGAGAAACTGTACAAATGACGGACACAGCCAACACAACCAGTTGAGAAATGACTGGTGCTGGAGAAGAGAAGGGTTTGCCAGATGACAAATCTGTGAGCTTGGCTAATATACAGTACCAACGCTGGTTAATAAGCAAGTCAACAATTGTGTTTGCCAATGAGATTCTATTCGTGGTGCTATCAGACCAAAGGTGATCATCTTTTCGACTCGAGAAGATAAGAGAGCCTGTGGAATGACGAGGACTTCACTCTCCCACATTCACTGTGGGGGAGTGAAAGCAGGTGAACAACACAACCCTGGCAACTATAAACATTTGGTCTGCTCAACAGTAAAGGCCTGTAATCATCTCCCAACACAAACAGCTTACACCTAGATGTGTTCAACAAAGATAATATCAAACCTTCCAGCTAATGCTAACATGAGTAACATAAAAACTCTTGCTGCTCCAAACAAAAGAAGCACAGACTTTCTGGATGGTACAGATAATTGCAGAAACAAATCCCCCTAAGGCACCAACAATGCAAATGCAGGTTAAGTTCATTGACTGAATTAGCTGATGTCGTGTCCATAACAATGCCGTTTGAATCTAGTGCTGAGTTGTAGAAAAAATGTGCCTGTTGGTAAACTTTTTTTTTTCTCTGCTTTGTAGATAGTCGTTTTAAAACGGAGCCTAATTGGGGCTCAATTGGTTGTGGAGCCAGCCTCAAGTGGCCATTTGAAGAACTACGGTTCTTGGTGCTCTGCACTTTCCGGCATATGCATGATATGCAGAAATGGGGGCTGAAAAATGAAGCAGTGTTTCTTAAGTCTTAATTTAAATATGCACTTTACATCCTCTGTTAAAGTGCATTCTGACGTTCTTTACTCTGTGGTCCTGTATTGTTACTTGTGAGATTTCTAAGTGGCTCTTTGTATCTTAAAGCAATAGGTTCATCAACTTACTCTGTCTGTTTAATTTTTAAGCATTAACCTCCTCATGGTCAGCATATACAAATTGACATTGAAGCTAAATTTAGCACGTTTACATCACTGAATAATGACGTGATGGACATGTATGTTCCTTGTTTAATGAATAAATTAGGAGAGAGAGAAAGACAGAGACATTCCTAAATCCCTGCAGTGTGTGTGTGTGTGTGTGTGTGTGTGTGTGTGTGTGTGTGTGTGTGTGTGTGTGTGTGTGTGTGTGTGTGTGTGTGTGTGTGTGTGTGTGTGAGAGGGAGTGAGAGAGAGAGAGAGTGTTCTGTGGTCATGGGAAGTGAATGGTCTGTGTCATTATGTGAGTGTGTCCACGTGTGTGTGGCTGAGAAGGGACACAATATGGCACCATTAAGCCACTTCTAATAACATCACATTCAGCATGGAGCCTTTAAGAAGACCTTAGTGGTCTTTGTGTGTGTGCGCGTGTGTGTGTGTGTAAGTCTAGGTATGTGTGCGTGCGTGTGTGTATCTCTATTGGTGTCATTCTAGGTATGCATGTTTTCATATCTGCACCTTATATACGGTATACTGTTTGTGTGTGTCTGTGTTTGTCTAGTTACATTTGTGTGTGTGTGTGTGTGTGTGTGTGTGTGTGTGTGTGTGTGTGTGTGTGAATTTTGACCCCTTTACAGAACAGGAGTAGTACACACAAACACACAATGAATGTGGTTTACGTTGAGGTTCCAGGTGCTTGTGTTGCAAAGGTTGCATGCTGTGTATACTAAAGGCCTTTGTGAATGTGTGTTCAGTACACATTCAAATGACACAAAGCCCACCAACATAGGCCAATGATCAAGGTCATCTTTATCCTTTATCCTTTATCCTCTTATCCTCTCTTTTTTTCTTTTGACCTGCTGATTTCGTTCTGACCCTTCTGATCAGAAAATGACGGCTGAACGGGACATGAACAGCTCGACATATAGCACGAAAGATCAAGCGAGTTCGACAAACGCTGAAATATGAGTCCAAACCTGCTTGAATTAGGATTATTAGTGTTCCAGCTGGAGAACAGATGAAAGTAGAAATGTTCTATCATACCTTAAATATAGACATGGTTATCACTTTAATAAGGTAAAAAAGCAAATTGCATTGGTGTATATGCCAGTGACGTCAACGTTATATGTTCAAAGGAGCTCAGGATCTGTTCCTGTTAAGGGCAGTTTCTTTTTCTTTTCTTTTTTAAAAGAAGCCCTTTTCTTTCAGGTCTGGACCAGATCTGTTCCGCTTGAGGGCATATAATGAACATAATGAAAGTTAATGAGGGTTAGGGATAGCCAACTAACATATTCAATTTCTCATTAAAATGTCCCTTTTCTTCCCGGGGGTATGAGTAATGTCACCATCCTCTAACAGTGTAAAGCTATTTTCTTGGCTGACAAGTCAGTGAGACGAATTTAACGTGATCTGAGCTTCAGGTGTTCACAGGGTCTCTTAAGAAAATGACTGCCATACATGTTATCAGCATAACAACACATCTTACACCACATGCAGAAGTGGTGAAACAATAATACAAAACCTTTTCAAAATGATTTTGGTCATATTTCACTTGTTTTTTTCTTACATCTTATTGTAAAGCTTGATCATGTTTTAATGGTTCTGTTCAGTTATTTAAAGCCCTTAGTTTAGGGTTATGGGAAGGTGGATAAGTAATTATAAGTATGAGTAAGTACTAGTTTACTTTATTAACATTTCATGAAAAAGCTACAAACTTTTCATAACCTCATTCAAAGTGTTTTGGTTGACTCCATTCACCCATGCACAGGCCTGAGGAAGCACACCCTGATTTTAAGAGTACTGCACCCTGTTCAATAAACATCTTTCCCAACCCCTTTATCTCTGGGCACAGCAGTGTCAGTGAGGATTTTTTAAGACTAAGAAAAAAAAAGGTGTTTGAAATCTGTGACATGAACCAACATCCTGATCTACAAAGCAGAAGTTGTGCTAACTCTACTGAATGGATATGAGAAACCTGGACCTCCTACAGCAGGCGTCTGAAAGCACTGGAGGAGATCCCGCAGAGACGATTGACGCACCAACAGCAGCGTCATCCTTCCAAAAATAAATCCTTACTCCCTTACATACTCCCAGTATCTCACAGAACAGTGTGCACCAGGACGTCAAAATAAAAGCTATAAGGACAACATCAAAATGAACATTGAAATTTCCACATCGACCTTGTGAACTGGGAGACAAAAAAATGAAATGGACTCGCGTATTTGAAACAAAGCAGAGCGTAGTGACCGACTGCGACTCTCATTTAGGAAACAGGTGAGACTAGAGTGGCAGCGAACGGCGGCATTGTGCACTGATGGAATATGTGGAAATTGGGAGTTGGAGCCTGAACATACATAAATCATTGCAGGAGTCATGTATGCAGTCGTTTGCTCATTGAAGAAGCTCAAACGTATATGGTCATTTTAGTCATATTTGATTTAATCACAGATACCCGATTTCATCTTCTTTTTGCCTGCATGTCCTAAAATTACAAATAGGATATGCAGGATCAGAAGCTGCACATTTGAACCAGGTACACCAGATTCTCTTGGTGATAAACATATCTGTATCTGAATACACTATCAGAGATAATAACAGTCAAGTCACATTCCTCACAACCCTCACACTCGATCTGGCTGATCCAATCGCATCCTGATTACGACACCTTCTGCATTCATTTGCAGCTTTTTTCTAATCATGCATACAGCTAACAAATGCGTTTGAATGTCAGGGGTAAATACCCTTGATAATATTCTGAAGTTTTCTTTTAACATACTGTTGAGTCAATGCTCAAGACATGATGTCAGCAAGAACAGTCCACAAATATGTGATCCAGAAAGAGGTCTTGACTTAATATGTCATTTAAAAACAAGCCCTACTAGAATATAAATATATAAATGAATAAATGATCAAACAATATGCAGCCTGATTGAGACATAAGCAGAAGAAACACATCAAGCAGCAGTATTGAGACCTCACAAAGCATGACACCCCCATATGGAAACACCATATGTCCTCATCAATACAACATACTAATTCATAATACATCCCTGCACACAGTCTGCGAAACACAGTGCAGAGTATCACACACACACACACACACACACACACACACACACACACACACACACACACACACACACACACACACACACACACACACACACACACACACACACACACACACACACACACACACACACACACACACACACACACACACACACACACACACACACACACACACACACACACACACACACACACACACACACACACACACACACACACACACACACACACACACACACACTCCGACTCACACAGTTTAGTTGGTGTAATGACCCATTTGGCATTGAGCAGCATCTGTTTAGCAAATGAAGACTTGTAGTGATGTTTTCTCGCTGACACAGTAAGCAAACAGGCAAAGAAGGATCGTATTTAGCACTTACAACCAATGGCCTGTCCTGTTCCAGCACTGCCTTGTCATTCTTCCCTTGCCTCCCTATCTGTCACTATGCACTGTACCCTTCCACTCATGCACACACACCTACACAAACACACGCATACACACACCTACACACACACACATAGCAGGAATGTCTCAGAAAAGAAATACACTCAAAAAAATCTGCCAGCCTTCAAAAAAAGGACAGCAAAAGGCCAGTCTTAGAATCACTTCCAGTATATCTTTTCACATGAGATGAAAAAAGTAAAAGAAACACATCTTTACAAATGTCCTTTCGGTCATGATGTGTTTTTTTTTTTTTTTGCCACTTCTTGAAGGACAATCAGACAGTGACGGCCTGTGCTTTCTGCATTGTTATTATCAACCAGGATGCAGTCGGAAGAGAATGATTACAACCGCCTGCAGAGAGAAAATGCTCCGGAGCTTTCCTTTTGTGTCATTACAAAGTTGAAAACAGAAAGAAAATACAGCCGGGGCAAAGGTAATGATGTGCATCCAGCAGGCAAGCAGGGCAGGGCTCCGTCTAATGAATCCAAAGCACACATTTGCTCATAATGGTTCATTCTTAAATATGCCCCCTGTCGAATGCACAACATATTAGCAGCGAGAATAGCATTGCATGAATGTTCCTTTTTCTCTCTACCTGTCTTTTGATGGCATTGTTCTCTGCCTTCATTTTCACTTTTAAAAATGTGTGTCTGTCATATCCTCTGGCTATTTGCTGCAACACCTCGATTTACCCACTGGAGACAGTTTGCTCCACACATACACAGATTAGCTAGCTTGCTCTCAAACAAAGAAATAACTTCAGAGTTTGAGCAACAGGGGGAGCTGTGGCTCAGTTGGTAGAGTCGGTCATCATTCAACCCAGGTCCAGGGTTCGATCCCGAGCTCCTACAGCTGCATGTCTGATGTACCCTTGGACAAGACACTTAACCCTGAATTGTGTTCTATGAATGTGAATGCTTCATATGGTCACTCTACATAGCAGCCTCTACCATCAGTGTGTGAATGACTGTGGATGTAGGTGTGACCTGCGGTGTAAAAGCACTTTGAGTAGTCAGGAGACTAGAAAAGAACTAGCTCTCAAGTCACTTCAACCATTCACCATCATATAAACTTAATACAACAAACGTGAAGTTAAGAGACATCCCTATCTTCTTGAATCACATTTTTGTATTACATCAATCGTTATAAAGATAGCGACAAACAATAACAAAAGTAATCTCACAAGGCTTTAGAAAAATTCCTTCAACCTCAACACACCCAGGGAAGAAGTATTTTTCAGTTCTCTGGCTTCACTCATCCTAAATTAAGCGTTCACACCAAACGATCACATGACGCTGGCTGTCGACTTTATAAATCAACCCAGAGTTTCTACGAGCACATTCAGATAAAAGCTTCATTTCAATCAGGAGAGACTTAATTGAGAATGAACAATTATTTATTTACAATAAATGTGCAACAATTTAATTTTGATTAGACTCCATCGTGACGACTTCCCACTCGGAAGGTAATGAAGCCGACAGCAGGCTAGGATACCCCCCTATGGAGTCTAGACACTGGTGGTGGTGAAGAGGAATGGAGGCTATGATGATGAGTGGGTTTCAGAGCCTGAATCTGGACTCTGCTGAGCTGGAGTGGAGGTGACTGAGGCGGTGGTGGGTTGCAGCGGTTGCCCTGAAATGACAGAATGACTGTGGAAGAGAGAGAACTGTTTTAGCATTTTGCTGCAGCAGGACGATTGGTTGAGAGAGGTTGTGCCCGAATCTGTTTGGTTAATTACTTAATAAACGCCCATAATCAGCTGATCACCAGAGAAGGGAGACAGAAGAAGTGGTAAGGGGAGTGGTTTAGGTTGAATGAATAACCAGTCTTCCTGTCTGAACTTACACTGAGCTCCATATTAACTTTCACAATGATGACATGTCTGATCGTCATATTTAACAAACTCTGGGCAAACTATAGCCATATTAAAATATGAAGAAGTTTAACACATATAGACTTCACACAGCTGCAGAGACAATGCAGGAGGGACAACTGTGGCAATTTCCACACAGTCCATAGTCTGTGCACAACACGGTCCATACTCTGCCACTCTAGTTATTTCTTATGTTTCCAGAGTGCTGCTGTCTGTCTCCAGTGCGAACCAGCTTCCTCTATAATGAATAGTCTGTTGTTTACTTTACTGGTAAAGATAGAAAAACATTTCAATAAAAAATGCAAAAAGTTATTCATTAATAATATCACATTTCTATTTAGGTTTCATGTGAGTTGACAATTCATTTTTTTAAAGAATTTCAAACTCAGTCCTTGGCACCAATTTTAATTGATGTGTTATCCAATCATAAACAGAATGAAGCCTGAAGAAGGAAATGTGTGGGTTGCACTACGTGTGACACCACACAGGACAGAGGTCAATGCCAAACTAAATGCACTTTTAATTGGCAGTTTTGTGTGAGCTGTCCTGTGTGTGTGTGTGTGTGTGTGTGTGTGTGTGTGTGTGTGTGTGTGTGTGTGTGTGTGTGTGTGTGTGTGTGTGTGTGTGTGTGTGTGTGTGCTGCAGCCTCAGATACTTCTGATGCTGGACCTCTAAACTCCAAGTCAGCTAAGGTCGCACGTTGTTCATAATGACATAAAAGTAGGAATGGAAAAAGTGGAGGTAAATGAAGAAAGCACAATACAGCACAGGGGGGAAAGGACAGAGGAACAATAGGAGAAAAAAGATCAGGGTCGAGCGAAAGAGCAGCAAAATAAAAGAGAGGTAAAGGGACTGAGAGAAGAGTCTAAACTGTAGAATGATGTATCGTCTGCGCACACACACACTTTGAGCCTCGGTTGTTCCCTCTCTTTTACAGGTTCAGTCTCGATTCTTTGCTATTCTCTTTTCTTGAATCATGGTTTTCTTAAAAATATATATTTTTCTTTTTACAGAAAATGTATTGTGCTGCATATTGCTAATTGTTCATTATCTTCACAATTATCATACACCTAAGAAGTGAGTGTTTGTAGCATGTCTGAAATGTCACAGTGACAATGTCAAGATCCACTTTGTAGTGACACATGGTTCATAGACGACAGCTTGATGTGCTCTGCAGCCTCTGGTACCTGAAGTTGTTGTTACCAACTTAACTTTAACCCACTACATTTAACTCATCTTCTCTAATGTTTTATCCCTCTAACCTCCACCTGAGTCTTATGAGCCATTTCTACACACAGATATAATCTTCTCCTCTATCCAAAGCTGCCCCTCTGTCTCTGAAGGCTGTCTGGGGCCCAGTCACACTGGAAAGGCCCATGGAGATTAGCAAAACCTTCCCTCCTAATTTTAAGCAACAATGGCAAAATTATTTTTCACACCCTAATACTCACTTCTATTTGTTAAAGCAACAAAACACATTTGATGAATTGTTGGTTTTGTAAAATGTAGCCACCTGTCATTCAGGTCAGCTACGCACCTAACTATGGATAACACGTATCATTCATGATATCAGAACAGATGTGTTGTAAAAAAAAAAAAAAAACGTTTCTTTTCATTTTTTGTTCAAGGCTGTAAACATGTTAATTTCTGTTGTAAAAACAGGCTTTTTTTAATCTTCCTGGGCTCTTGGAGCCAGCCTCAAACAGACTTTCGACAAACTGCAGGATTTTTCACTTCTGCATGGGCTTCGTGGGCTAATTGTTTCAACACAGAAAGTTGCCGCTTGGTCTCCCCACTAAAGATTCAATTGACTGTGTCTCTCTGGATAAAACTTGAGTGTTAAGAACTAATCTTTGATCTTAAATGGCCTCTCTTAAAACTGAAGAAGCTGTGGTATCCCACTCGTTTATACATCATCCTTCATCTTTGTTTTTCCTTGTCCCTGTCTCCGCTCCCTTTCTCTTTCTCTCTACTTGTTGTACGATGTTCAATATAGTCGAAGTTCAGGGTCATGGAATGATTCCCTGATAATAAGAGACATGTATCAATAATAAATGACTACACTCCCACTACCTATTACTTATTGACATCTTTTGTCTTATTATAAGCGTAAAGAGGATAAAAAAGACTGGCAGGTTGTCACATGAAATTACTCATTTCTGTAACAAGTTGTTTTTTTTTCCTAACTCAAATGTGAGATTTCTAGTTCCCTCTTGAGAGTTGTGTGTTTCATGACCCACTCACCTGTTTATTTTATATCAACTTTTTGTTCCACACTCTGAAAGCTCCTTGTTGAGAAATTAGGTTGTGTTAAACTGATGGTGCAGGCTTGAGCAGAAAAAAAAAAGCATGCCAAAGTGCCAGCTAACAATTAATCAACAAGCAGCTGTGAGACATCTGCAGCTAACGGAGAAAAGCAGATTAGCATTCTCTTAGACTAATCCTGCAAACAAGTGCCAGAACTAAAAGTCATTGGATGGGCTATTCTTCGCCCGCCGTTCATCATGACTTCTACAACTGGAGGATTGACTTAATCATGCAACATTAGTCAAGGCTGACGTGACCGTTCTAATTATGTTAGAGCACGTTTTGTATTTTGATCTTCATCAGAGCTTAAGTGCAATAAGCTAATGTAATGTGGAATGAACCCATGACAAGTGAATTAACAGATAAATATATATGTATCCCTTCTATGAAATTAAAACAAAGACAGAAATTGTCGCTCCTGGACCGACTCCCTCCAAAATGGTCGGGGAGTTGTCCAATCCTTGGAGAGGACATGAAATATGCATTGGACGGGCACCTCTGGGTCTGTGAGCGGCCCATAAGCACAAAAGGGAAAAAATACATAAATAAATTAAAATAAAGATATCATTTTAAATGAAGGTGGGGAGGTGACCTTTTGCTAGACCGCCCCGTCTGTATACGGATGGGGCTCTCGCTGGTGCTGCTGTGGGCCATGGGTGCAGGGTGTTTGACCCCCACGATGTCCCTCTTACACATTATCCACTAAAGTGAACCAGGGGCTGCAGCTACTGCTGGTGCAGAGCTTGTCTAAGGACTGGCTTGCTTTTCCACGGGCAAGGGCCCCAAAAGAGCCCCACATCATTACGTCACCGCTAACGTCACTGAATACGCCTCTGATTTCCCTGAGTTTATACTTAAGAAATGTTTAAGTTTTGCATGCTTCTATTTTTGGTCACGATTAACCCAGCCCCTTGCCCCCAGCCCCTGACATAAGCGGTGCTTTATTGTAGAACAGCAAGGAGTTGGTACTACTCTGGAACAGGTTTTTCCGGCCCAGAGCCAAACTGGTGCTAGCTTAGGCACTGGCTCTGAACCAGCTCTGGAACTGGCTTAGTGGAAAAGGGGTGTGTGTACGAATGTATTTGTTTGTGTGTGTGTGTGTGTGTGTGTGTGTGTGTGTGTGTGTGTATATATATATATATATATGTGTATATGAATGTGGATGTATGTATGGATTTTTCTCTCTCTCACTTTTTATGATGGTCACATTAACACCATACCTTTAATTGTATTAGCATCCCACTGCCACGCACACCATATCCAAACATGGATACCTTTCTATTACCCTACTTTTACATAAAAAAGTGACTACTGGACTTTCACCATATCGCACTGAAATCTAAATCTATTGCCTGTATTATTGTTGTATTGATTTTTTGTCTTTTCTATGTGTATATATTTGTTGTTGTTGTTTTTGTTTTTGTCCACTTTATCACCAATAAAAAAAAGCAAATTTAATCCACCGCTGTATCAAGTCATCACGTTGTGCAACACACTGACTGCTCCTACTGCCCTGTTAAAACAAGCTTGAAATTATCTGGAACATTTTCAGCTTTTGGACAAAAGTAAGTACTGTGCAACAGTCTAAAACCCATTAGGCAATCCATTTCTAAAGACCTCGTCCTCTTCAGAAGGGAACAGTGCCAACTCATTTTGCACTACAGGCTCAGTGAAGAAAACAGCAAGAGAAGAAAAAAATAGAACAACTGTTGCGTTTGCCAGGCCAAATCCCCGAGTATGAGTGGACCACATGAGCTTCATGACACAAACTACACTCATCATCTACATGATACATCTACACTCCAACAAATAACAAGATGTTTGTCTTTTATCTACAACAAGTAAATCAACATGAAATAATTCCCTTTACATTTAATTTAGCATAAACCCATCCTTATTATGAAACAGTTTGAGTGAATGTTCTTTTTTGCATGCTCTTCCTGTGAGCAGAGTTAACACACAGACAGACACACACACAGAGTTAATTTTCCCGGATATCCCCTCTGCACCCCAGTTAAGACCTGCTCTATTGACACTGCAATGTTCCACTGAAACCCCTATGAAATTAGGTGCAGTCAAGATATATTGCACACACACACACATTTCAATAAGAGAATGTGTTTATCACACACTCTCACACCTACACAAGAACACACAAAAATGACAAATTATCATGCACACACACCCATACACATACAGGCCAGTGTTTATCGTGCAAATAAACTCTCTCTCTCTCTCTCTCTCTCACATATGTACACTCTCTCTACACAAACACACACAATGAAATACAGTGCAGTGCAATATTTGTGTTGCATACACACACAGTTGCAGGGGAAGGAATCTATTTAAATGCTAAGTAAGCGGTCTCTCCCTTTTGGGGCGACGTGATTATACAGCCGATCTCATAAGCAATGCCTCACAACTGGATTTGCACATGTAGAACTTAATTACAAGCAGCCTCGCTTCTCTCTGTGTGTCGTATTCATGGGAGTGTATCTATTGAGAGGCACGGGATTGAAGCTATTACCTCGCCTCTGTGTGTGTGTGTGTGTGTGTGTGTGTGTGTGTGTGTGTTTGTGAAGCCAACCTATCAGCAGTTTAGCCAAGATTAATGTTTACATAAACAGGTTTCGGCTTCAGTTGCCAGATAACCTTACTAAACTCTCCCTCTCGTCATTTTTTTTCTCTCTCGCTCCTGCATTTGTGTTGCACTCACACACACAGCATTCAAGTTCATTAATAAAAAAAAAAGATTAAAAATGAGGTAAATGAATAATAATCAACAACAAAGAAAATGTGATCACTGTGGAGTGGTTATGATTACTATGAGGGAAAAAAATACTTCAAAGACAAAAAAAAGTGTCGTTTAACTGAAACACCCTGGGGACCCTGCAGGATTTGGAAGTTTGAAGGTCATCATGAAGGTCAGGTCAGGTCAGATTAAATGTATTTGACACAACAGAGGTTCTCTCAAAGCCATCAAAGCTCCTCTGAAAAACTTTTGGTTTGTATTGAATTTGGCGCCCCCTGTGGACAAAGTGGTACCGCTCTTTGTTGATTTTGTTCGGTACACTGGGTTGTTCAGTAATGTTTTTAACTACAACCAAAACACCCCCAGGATTTATTCTCATAGTCATATTATTATTATTATAAGTCATTGAGAAGCTTTGCTGATAAAAATGTAAATAAAGTGTGTTTCAGGGCGACAGTAGTGAGGTCGTCCAAATCTGACCTGTGGTCCCTTTCATGCATGCACTCTCTCTGTTTTTCCGACTATCTACTGTCCTATCTCTAAATAAAGGCATAAAAGAGACCAAAAATAAAAGTCTGTTTCAACATTGTGCAGTTACTCACATGGTCTGACATCTATTCTGCAGCTGTTTCAGAATTTAGAATAAGCAATAGAAAAAGTCAAATTTTAAGCTAAGTGTAGAAAACTTCCTTCAACATACAACCTTGAAAGAGAGAGACGGAAACAGAAAAAGCCCTGAATACAGCTTTGATGAAACTGACTAAACATAGCATCCTTGCACTGCTCTGAAACAACACAGGTTGGCGTAGTACAGTTTCAATCAACTATTTTAGTAACCCAATGTTTTTGTCACTTAAAAAAATTTGAAACTTTTCACGAGGCTTGCTGGAGTTTGGCCTGAGTTTGCCCTGCCAGAGAAGAGAAATGTGTCTGCCTATTTCCACTTTCATGTTTGCATTGACTTTAGAGTTTCTCTGCCTCTAAAATTCTGCCTGCCTCCCATGTGGAATGAATTAATATTGCACGAACATAGGGTTCTTATAGATGCCCTCTTCAATGTAGCCTCCTCACATCCTATGCTCAAGAATGTTGACAAGTTATGAGACCGAGTCTGCGACAGGAAAACACTCATTATCAAATAAAAACTGCTCATCACTATAAGGGCTTTCACACTTGCAGAAAACGCCTGAAAAGCTCCAGATATTTGCCGGAGGAGCTGAATGTGTGAACGCACACAGCCAAAATTTATCCTCGGAGTTTCTCCTACCAGACCCCGAGTCTTTTTTCTGCAACAAGTCTGAGTGAGCTGATGTGAGAATGCAGCAGGATACTCTCCAGAGAATTCACCTCGAGCCAATGGGAGAGGGAGTGACGTTTATTCTGTGTCTGCTGCACGGTGCATAGAGTGCATGCACATGACCGCTATGATCTCTGTGCACATAATCAAACTGCTGCTTTGTGTTTTCTGTTTGTCAGTATGTTATTCTTCACTCTTTTGTTGATAATGTGATTTTGTTAAACTACATGTAGCATTGATAGAAAGGTAAATATTCACATCTTACTTCAGGATAATGAATCATTTCAGGAACTATCCACATACTGTATGTATTAACCATTACTGCGTCTACTGTAAGGGGCCAATGGGTTGCTTTGCAGCTGATGAGTTATGCCTCACACTCTCTTATTCTGCATACGAGTAAAGCCAGCAGAAAGGTGAATACCAAAATTCTAACTGAATAACTGGAGAAATCAGAAGACTTCCAGCACTGAATCTTTGTCCTTGGCCTTCAGTTTCACATTCATATGCAAATATCGATTTAATGAGATTAGTGTACCCACTGTGCAAGCTGCTTTAACATTTAGAGCAAACACCCACCTAGCACTAATATTTTAGATATCCATTTCAGCATTTCTCTGAGTCAAAACGGGAAGATATTGTATATAAAAGATATTCACAGCAACATTCTCACTATTCAGAAATGTATTTTCAGATATCCTCAACACCATTTCTATGTAGCCATTTGACATTAGTGTGTATCAGGCGATGAGTTCAATTTCAGATATCAACAATGTTATTGTTCATATTGTTACGTCTGTATGTTTCCCTGTGCTGTTTGTCCCTTCTCCCTTACTGTTGTCTCCAGCCCAGGTGAAGCTTCTGACTGTACACTTGGCCTCAGAGCTTCAAAGCCCAGTGCTGGCTTCAGGAGGAGAGAGGCTTTTGGATTTGGGAATGCTGTCCCTCGCAGAATCTTGCCAGAGATTGTGTGTTGTTGTGATTTATTAAATTAGTTCTGAGTTGATCTTCGTTTAATGATTTAGTTTGCATGTTAATAATGCATCTCTTCCACTTGACTTTGGTAAGGTGTACGATGTGTTTAATTGGCTGAATTTGTGGATCGTTGTTAACCCGCCAGGGCCGCCTTATGGTGGGGCGTTACAATATTAAAAATGAACAGTGATGATATTGAGTTCTACTTCAGAAAAACTCCCATTTAAAATATAAACAAACCAATGATAACTATAGTTCTAGTTGCCAATGTGTTTGACCACACCCCTCTGAAGGGGGGAAGGGGCTGTGCCTTGGGCTTTCTTGTACCATGTCCAACTGTTTACAATGGAAAGGCGGACTCAGGGGGCAGAACCAACATCTGGCTGTGGGAGTGTCACCCACCTGGGGGAGGGGTTACTGCCCTTTGTGATGTCATGAAGGTTAAGGCTTTATAGATAATAAAGTGATGTTATTTAGTGAAGGAAGAATGATGTTGTTGGTATCTTTGAAGACAACTGTTGATAGGAAGCATGTCATTGTGGCTATATGAAATTTTCCTTTTTTGACTTGGAAGAATTGAATTACAGATATCTCTGATGAATATTCAATACTACTATTAAATGATAAATTGGCTTGCCATACTCCCACAGCCTCATGACTGGTAACTCCATGTCTCGTGACTTCATTATTTAACATTGTCATAAGAATCATACCCTTGCAAATTGGCACATACATGCATGGCACAGGTTGTATAACAACATCTGTGGTTTCTGTGACCATCTGTTCTGAGACACATTATCCTTTAAACCATACATAGATCACATTGAGCACATTAAAGCAGGGAAATATCATCTGATCAAAGTCTTTATTCAGACTGTGGCACTGAGTCACCAGTCAGTGCCAGTGAGGCCTCTCTGGCTGAGGACGAGATGCAGCTCAGCATTATAATGTTCCAGCTGCAGCCACAACACTGTAGCTACACAGATGATCTTGTTTTCCAAGTTGTGTTTTAGACCAACCACAACTTTAAAATACTTTTACATTTTTGCACAATCATGATGACTAACAAAAAGCTTTATTCAAGATCATCAAATCATATTTTACACAAGTCCCCCGGATAGTTTGCACTCTGCTCCAATAAAACTAGAAAACTATGTTATAACTGTCCTCTCCATTAATAAAGCCATGGCTACCATGTGCAGAGGCTGACGGAGATAAATGGAGGAAGAGTAGAAGAAGAGAGCGAAGGAGGGAATGTACACGAGCTGGAGAGCAGGGCTCTTGGGGATAGAAGAAGCATCCATTGTTTCTTATTTTCACAGGCGTACACACACACACACATTCTATTTTCTGTTGCACCAAAGGGGGACTGAAAAGAAGAATCTCTTGAGGACACACAGGTTAATCTCTTGTTTTAAATCCTACACACATTTATACAGAGGGTTATATATCAGCTGTGTGTCAAATGTATGATATGACATTTATAAAAAGTTAAATTTGTGGCATAAAATGAGCTCGATTTGTAATATGCTCAAACATTGGCACTAAACTAGCTGTGACTGCGTTGTGCCTGTTGGCTTTAATTGCTCCACTGTTGATTTGAAGCCATTTAAACCGGCTGTGACATATTTAATCCCTGTTGGTTTAAATGTAGTTGTAGCTGTCTTTGATCAGAGTCTCCTCATGCTGAAACAGAATCAAATATCTATGACAGTAGGTACAACATTGTAAGGTCTGGAGAAGACTAAGCCGTGTTCACCGCAGCTGAAGGAGGCTCTAAAATAGAACCAGTGCATTAGCTGATAAATTACCAACTCAGGAAAAGGAGAAACTTTGATTAAAGGAGCACGTGTTCACTCTGAGGAACCAAAGATGTGAATTTGTCAAGTTATAAGGAAGGTACCTTGAGACTAAGCTTAACAAAATCAACGTGGTTAAAAAGTATGGCCAACATTTTTGAAAAAAGTCTTGCTTTAAATGATTGCATTTCTGACAGGCAGATCACAGGGGGTGAATAAAAGTTTCAAGCTCCTTGTGGATGTCAGGACTGCGATAGAAGTAAATGTTGTTGGATCAAGGGGCTTGAGAGAAAGGTGCTTCGCCTGTGAGGACCAGCAGGTGGAAAACCTTGGTTGAAGTTGTAAACCCCACACTTTTGAAAGTAAATCAATTTAATCTGTATTGACATTGGGTCATATATGTAGTAGAAATGTGAAATACATTTTGAAGTTGGTGCCTTCTTGGCCGAGAACAGGCAGAAAGTGTATTTTTGGCTCATGTTGATGAAAGACACCAAATCCCAGAATGCACAGCACCGCAGGCCACTCCCACTAAGGTGCTCTAGTTCAGAATCAGAAATACTTTATTAATCCCAAAGGGAAATTCGATCGATACAGTTTCTCCAAAATATACAGTATAGCAGTAGAAATATAGTAATAAAAACATTTACAGACATATTTACTTCAACACATACGGCCATTTCCTCAACTGATTCAGAGATTTCTTCCAGAATTGATCTTGGAAATTCCTGGCAGAAAACAGACTCTATGTCTGTGTCCATAGGCAAAGAATGAGAGCACCAACACTACCAGTCCGCCCCAGCTTGAGCCGGCCCGGGCTCCTCGTCCTCACCGGCAGGCTGCTGAGCTGGCAGTGGCCGGT
The DNA here is from genome assembly GCF_963930695.1 of Labrus bergylta. Taxonomy (NCBI): domain Eukaryota; kingdom Metazoa; phylum Chordata; class Actinopteri; order Labriformes; family Labridae; genus Labrus; species Labrus bergylta. The sequence goes on along the minus strand of NC_089203.1, from coordinate 9,359,597 downwards.
GGCGGCAATTTAGCAATATAGCCGCGAGACAGTTGCTGCCGACAGGCCGGTCTTGTCGCAGCGGCCGGGCTAGCACCAGCCAGGCTAGAGCCGGCCCCGCTTCAGCCAAAACACAAGACCGGCCTGTCGGCAGCAGTCATCTCACCACTTTATTTACATTTTTTCGCCATTATCAGCTTTCTCCATAGAGCTTGTTAGCATAGCTTCCAAGCAATATGGCGGATGTTAAGTTTAGATTCTGGGCGTGAGTTCCCACCCACTGATCTGTGATTGGTCTGTAGCTTCAGTGGTCGAAAATATGAGGAACTAGCGTTGTAGGTTCACCCTGCTAACCGCAACAGCTTCCAGTGACGCAAAAATCATCATTTTGCATCACTGGAAGCTGAAGCTCCTTTTCAGACTCAGAAATACAAAGATTTGCCATCTCAGGGGAAAATGAGGGCGGAATGCACGACCATTCAAAAATATTACCAGGTTTCTAATGATATAAAGCTTAATGAAAATGGGTGAAGTATCCCTTTAATCAACATATTCATCTGTTAACATGTTAACAGCTAATGTTTTGATTTTATGAAGGATAAGAGTTATTCACAATAAGGAGCGTAGCTGACCTGATTGACGTGGGGGTGTAACAGTATGACAAGAGGCTAAAATCCTGCCTCAACTCCAGCTCTCAACCGTAATTTCCACCAGAAACGTGGGCATTGCCTGTCTGCTCTGGTCCTTAACGGCTCTGTGCACTCTTGTCTGTCAACACCCACAGACAGCTGCAGTGCAGAGACACAGGAATTTATGCGGTTTAAAACTGTATAAAACCATTTAAAAAGACATAAACAAACACACGTATGGTCATTGTTCTTAACCGTCAAAACAGAGTGTTTTATTCTGAAATTAAACTGGATTTTTATATGTTGTTTTGGTGTCTGACTTCCCGACCCGCTCTAACTTTTCTGTGATAAATTGATGCGCCATGCTCTGGCATCTGGCAAAAATAGAAGCCTGCCGTATCTGGTACAGAGGGCTCTCGGTTGCCGGAGCTGAGATGCAGTGGAACAAGAGGAAGCTCACACACTGAATAGAGTGAAAACCAGTCGTTAGGTTGACTGAAGGTTAGGCTCAGGCGGGAATTTCCAGCATGGTGACCACCATCTATGAGCTTCCAAAGGCCCCTGCAGGAATAGATGGGTGACGTCACCCAAACATCGTCCATTATTATTTACAGTCTATGCTCAAGTAAAATTGAAATGAATTACTAAATAGAGGTAGAGTGGTTAGCACTGTCATTAAACAGCAAGAAGGTTGGGATGGTTCAATAGTGGTGGGGGTTTGAATCCTGGCTAGGACCTTATTTGTGTGGAGTCTACGTGTTCTCCCTGTGAGTTCTCTACAGGTACTCTGGCTTCCACAAAAGACATGCTTCTTAGTTTTATAGGTTACTCTGTATTCCATGTGTTGGTCTCTATAAGTTTTGCATCGCGGTTATTATAACCTCTGTTTTTTTTGTTTTTTTCTCTGATTTTATTCTCCCTCAACGGCCAATCAAAATCAATATCAGATGTGTTCGTGTTTTCATGGAGGAATTATTTTTTCGAGAAAAAGCACATTTTAAGCACACAAGGCAGTTTAGAGCTGACCAAATGGTCTCTACAGAGGGAAGCGGAAGTGCTGCAAGACAACTTTTGTAACCTAGCAACAGAAAGCACTCTAAAACTGAGGTTGTCTGTGTTGCCAGACTAAAAAAAAAAAAATTAAAAGAATCTGTTAATGGACACAGGCTATGTTTACGTCTTGAAAAATAGATACTCCTGAATTTGTCTTTATAATATCTTCTAATCAATACTTCAAATGCATATGTGATCAGAATCCAGTATGTATCACACAGCACAACTGATATTCACCAAATTTGAAAACGTTTTTTAAGGCGACTGCTCAAAGGTAGAAATACCCATAAAGCCAGACAGTTGGACTCTGTCTTTTATTTAACTGGTAAGACGATCTAATGGTGAAAGAAAAGAAAGCTCTGCAGTGTCCTGGTGTGGGTTACTACCTGTGACATACACTTATCATCAGATGAAATCCAGCCTAAGCTATCTTTTTAAAATATTATGGGTAACAAAATAGAGTCCGCAGAAATGTGTCGAATCAGTTTTGCAGAGAGCTGATCTTTGCCATATTATGGCTGCTGTTTTAGCAGGCAGGGGCTGCACTGTTGCTGCTGTGTACACTATTGCTCTATTTGATCAGAATCCATAGGGATTGGCCTGTCAGACCATGTTAAGTCAACTAAGGAGAGGCTGAGCACACTGGTGGATGTGCTGAAGGGTGAACTGGAGAGTCACATCGAGGGAGAGGAGGGGTGAGGGGAAGTAGATAAGAAAAGCAAAGGGACAAGAAATGGAGATGTACAGGGATAAGAGTGTAACAGGCGCTTAAAGTTCATTCTTCTTACTTTTACTCTATTTTTTTTTTTTATATGATTCAATTTACACTCGGGAGCTTTGCTAGTGTTTGAATACATCATTTAAAATCAATAAGAGGTTTTCCAAGTTATCTACCAAATAAATTCTGATCTGCCTCTTATTACATTTGATTTAATAACACCAAAGGCCTCAGAATGGACCTTGAAGGTTATTGATTCCTAGAACCGAATCAATAACTTTTCTAAAACACTGTAAACAAAACTGGTTAGTACATAGGCAGTGTACATTTAAGGACTGTTGTGTCGGCTTTCATATAATGTAGTAAGGGGTCTGACATAAACAGGGAACAGAGCATGTATCTGATCAGATGCTTCACGTTCTTGTGCCTAAATGGGAAACAGGTTTAATGCTTTGGGCTTGCAAAAAAAAGCTGCTGGCCATTTCAGTTACAGAGAGGTACAGTTGGAGGAAAACGTAAAGCTCCCAGGAGGAGTTGGTACAGGTACTTCTGAAACACACTGAAATAGCTACTGGTGCCTCTGTATGAAGGGAAATAAGACCATCAGAGACAAAACTGATTATTTCGAATGCAGAAAGGTGTCAAGACCGATGCAGAGCTGGCTAAACACTGAAGCTTCCATGTCCGTGACCTGGCGTGTGCCACGACTCTAGGGAGGAGGGAGCACGGGGAGACTCCTCTCGCCAATGTTATGAATTTGGAGTGCAGTACCCATTTTAAACGCTAGGTGTCAGAGTTACATATTGCTCTTTAATCAAATGTACAACAAAGTCTTACATAGGCACGAAGGCCCACAGTTTAAAAACCTGATTACTTGTGTAATATGGTAACTTGTAAACAAACATTTAATGTGTTTTTATTGTTTAATAACTAGGGAAAAAAATAAAGAGGGTGAGTAACTTCCTGTGCTGTATCCTCTGACATTATTGCCCTGTATGTGTATATGAGCATGTGTATATGCTCCGTTGGGTCCAGATTAGCTGAGCTGTGATGTATTCCTTACAGGCAAAGGACTGGCCCTGCTCCCATCACTACTAATGTGTGTTTCTGTTTGATGGGGGCAGAATTCCCTCTGCAGGCCCCACCCCTGCAATCCCAGCAGCACCATCCGCACCAAACCACAATCACACACGGTCAACAAACATTGCATCAATTTTAATAATTGATAAATGAGTGTGTTGTGTGATGCAACAGCTCGGTTTAACCCAACAAGACCTTTTTTGCATTTGCATACAAGAGAGACATTATACATTCATGAGCTGATGGAGATGCACACACACACACAAACACACTCTATTTTTGCTCTAACCCTATTTGACCATATCCCTGCTAATAGGAGAAGGGGAGGGATGACAATTGTATAAACTCAATATTATCTCACTAACTGGCTTGCTGCTTGCTAAGGTTTTTCACTTTTAAGATTAAACTCTTCGGCCAAAAGCTATAAGGCTTATGCAGCATTGTGACAACAAATCTCTTTTTTATTGGGAATAGACTGTGAAAGTCAATATCTTTCTCAGACAGAGGGGTTTAAATGCAGGACAGTGTTTTTTGTTCCATCCGAAACAAATATAGCTAGAAAAAGCAGAGAGGAGATGAAATGCTTTGGTATTGCTCCAATGCCAAGGCTTCTTCAACTGTTCCCACCCAGGACACAGAAGAAAAATGTAGTCTCACTCTGGGATCCAGTCTCATTAAAGCATATTGCCTCTTTTGTCAAGTGACGACGCGCCAGAAAGAGGCCTGTGACCAGAATGTCTTACACAAGGACAGTTAATAGCGGCAATCCAGGCTCTGTACCTCGGCAAGATGAGTAATGCTTTGAGGGACCCTAGTGTCTACTTTAAGACAGAAGAAACACTAAACTTTGGAGCTGTAGACCGCTTAATGACATACCAGCTCTGGGGAAGTTTTTGTTAATACTAGAGAGCCTGAAGGGGAGAAAGTGTGTCATTCCATTGGAGACACGGAATAAAGCGAGTCGCATGCATAGCTACAGCGAACATCACAACTGTAAAGATGTTTTTAACCTTTGTGTGGGAGTTTAATCTTATCCAGAGCTTATCGACACCAGTGCACACTTGGAGGTCATGTGGAATTCACCAACTTCCAAATGGATGATGTTGGTTCAAAGCCTCGTGTCAGCAGGCATCCATCCTGCTGACTAAGAACAAGACACTGAATCACTGAAGCCTCCCCGCTGCAGGGCTCCTATATGAGCTGGGTTTGACCTCCACAGAGATTCGAACTGAACTATAGGCACCATGGCAGTACCATATAATTATAATCAGTTGAGTCAGAAGAAAATTCTCCTTCTGTATGTTTTGTAGTGGTGGTACCCAGGAGCCAAGTGCACCCACAAGGCGGTCTCGTCTCTTACATCCTACTTAGCGACGACTGACTTCATGACTTAAATATGCACCGAGTGTAACAAGCCCAATTGGTCTCAGCTAAGTGATGAGGGTTGCCAAGTAACACTCTTCCTATCCTCTTACTTTTTCCATCGAACTACCAAAAGGAGATATATATATATATATATATATATATATATATATAAATAAAAATAAAATCACAAACCAGAAGCAGAGAAAATAAATAAGTCCTGTCAATGCATTCGACAATATCAGACAATCAGGATTTTAAATAGAAGTCCTGCTTGGTCTTTGCTGTGTGCTCATGAGGTGGAAGGTGGATGAAATTCGGTAGGCAGCTTTGTAGAGCAGAGGAAACGCTTCAGCATGCTGTTGTCATTCGATGAACATTAATCATGTCTCCCACTGTGTTTTTGAAATGCCCCTAGCGTCCACCCTGCTCCGCTGTCTTCAATTTAGGAGTCATGTCAATCAAACGTGCACCCTGCAAGGTTTATTTACTGATAATACATCACCATTTTGTTTAAATGGATGATTAAGACTTAATGAGAGAGTTGTTAAAGAGTGGACACACACACACACATTCAGAGCGCAATCAGCACCTGCAGGGAGGGGGACAGCGCTGCGTTTCCGTCCGACACATGCTGAACAAAACCTTTGGATTGGCTCACTCTTCTAAGTAAATGTTTGATCATGGATGACACCATCCATCTTTTTAAGACCTTGTCAATGATCATCCTGTAGAAAAGACACACTGCCATTGTGTTCAATGACCATTCATTTTTCCATTTGTGTTACCTTGGATATAAGTCTGATTTTCAATTTCAAGCATGCTACATCCAAGGCCAAAAAGGTACAGCCAGTTGTAACTCAAACAGGGCTTGAGTCCAACTGGTGTACAGGGCATAAGTTTAAGTCGGTTGTAGGTTTCGGCTCTAAGTTGGACATAACGTTACATCCAGGCGTACGGTCAGCTGGTGCACTTGGCTCCAGGCTCTCTTATCCAAGACAACATATGCCAACACTATTGGTCAATTTCCACATATGCAAACCGCACCGTTTCCTTCCAGGTCAGTTTCAAAATGAAACACAATATTAAGACTCATGATCGTATTTTCCATCACTTTATCAACATAACGTCAAAACAGGCACTGAATGAACCACATAGAAACCTCAGAAAGACAAAGAAAAACGTTTTTTTCTTAAGGGCGTATGCCGTCCAACAGAGCAAAACGGACCAAGTGGAAATTGGCAGTGAGTCTCCACCCACTTCATACAGATCCAAAAAAGTACCTTTAGTATCTGCATGAGACTCACTAGGCTTTCAGATAACTCCCAAAGTGCATTACCATCCTGAAAGGGTTGTAAATGTAACAGGTGTAAGTGTGTTTTTTTTTTGTTTTTTTTTCCTTCCCCAAACATTATTTTCTGAGAAATTTAATTTACAATACTTACATTTATTTGCAACTCCTTGTAATAAATTAAAGATTATGATTTACTTTATTGATCCCGCAAGGGGAAATTCTGTTTTTATACTCTGTAAGTCATGCAACACACACATGCACAAACAGGATACAATGGACATACATTAATGGAGAGATGTTAGGGTGACCGAGCTGCCCACAGCAGGCTCTCCTGAGGAGGGGGTTTGGTGCCTTGCTGAAGGGCACCTCGGCAGTGCTCAGGAGGTTATCTGGCACTTCTCCAGCTATCAGACCAACTTCCATATTTGGTCCGCACCGGGACTTGAACCGGCAACCCTCCGGTTCCCAACCCAAGTCCCTACAGACTGAGCTACTGCTGCCCGCAAAAAAAAAAAATAAACTCTATTCAAAGTCAGTGCTCTTAAGATGTATGGCTTTGACTTCAAAATCAATTTTAAAAAAATGGAGGCAGCCATTGGTTTGTGCAAATGTGCTCTAAGCAGAGCCTGTCCTACTTTCAAACGCGTCATGACAAACAAAACCCCGAAATAAATCAGGAATGACTTGTATAGCCCTCACCATACGTAGTCAGTCACAATAAACATGCTTTCACTTTTTCAGATATTCAATGTGTAATTAAGCATGCTGAATGTATCTCTGCCTCTGCCAAAATGCCATTGAGCAAGCTCTTTCATATGACACAGAAATAAAGCCCCTTTGATCATTTAAGCATGCATGACATTAAATTATCTTAGATTTTCACAGAAGTGTAAGAATTTCTTCATTGTATGACATCACTTTGATCAAAATTGCTCTTTGAAAATTTGCAACACACAAGTCATAATAGTATCACCCACGCCAGGCGGCGTACGACTGATCTGAGGTTTCTATGGAAAACAGAAGACATAAAATCAGAGCCTCAGTGAACCGCAGAGCTCCTGAGCAACTAGGTCTAAAGAAATGGAGAGGAGACAGCTGTTTTTCCATTCATACAGTAACTGCATAAATGGTTTTATCGGATCCATTTTACCTCCAATTCTATGAGCATGCAGAATGGTCACATAAACGTCAGCTGCCAGTAACGAAGACATGAGGCTCATCTGAGCTTTAAAAGCAGCTGTAGAAAAATGCCCTATAAAGGACACGGTAAATTAAAGGCTTAATATGTGATTTTTCCACACTTAAATGTAATAGAAATCAAGTATATCCTCTGAAAATAACTCTGAGTCCCACTGTCTGTGATGTTTTCCGATTCCTATCTTCAGTTTGTTTACATCGGCAGGACGGCCGGCCGTCTCATCCCCTCGCGTGTAAAAGTTGTTTAATTGAGGGACTAGAGAAAAGAAGAATAACATACTGTACTCACTGCTTATTTAAATGTCATGTAAGCGTTTCTAGATCACGGTAATTTCGGGTAAATTTACATGCAGTGTGAAGATACGAGCATAATAAAGATCGCTAGCATTAGCATGCTAACTCAACAATGCAGCGCGAGTTGTTTTGGTTTCATGCTGGTGCTCAAGGGCGACATCTGCTGGATCCAAAAAAAAAAATCACAGAAAGCCTTTAAGGGTTTTGCTTCTCAGTCATCTGTGAAAAAAAAAAAAAAAAAACTGTCCAAAAAGTAACCAACACGATAAGTTCAATAATAATTGTAAGTATTACAGGCTGTGTTTAATACTTGATTCTGTTTTGCAATTACCCATAGCAACGGCCTTCTATTCCTCTATAAAACACCATCGTAAAGAAGAACAAACTGTTAAGAGCAGACGTTTGCTAGGGACACAGCTCCTATCAAAGACTCTGGAGGACTAACTGTGATCATATCAATCAGTGGAAAGAAGTTTAACTTGACGTCGGTCTGTTTACTGTGGGAAACAAAGTAAGAAGAGGATAGCAACAGAGGAAGGAGGTTAAAGGATGAAAAAAACCTGTAAGCTTCAACGGAGACATTTACAGAACTGAAGATATCAGTTTAGGTTCACAACAAGCAGCAACCTCCAGGGTTAGAAATTAAGCCAATGTGGAAGTGTCAAATTCTGCAGTTCGTCGAGTGTCCACTTGAGGCTGGCTGCAGAAGCACAGGAAGTTCCATACACACCCATTCAAAAGAGCCCGTATTTACAGCAGATATTAACATGTTTACAGCCTGGTACAAAAAAAACATATAGGTCTGGTTAGCTAATGCCTCGATCTGCATACACTGTACAGAGGTGTAACGGGCAATGTATGGCAGCCCGACAGGAAACTGGAAGATATAGTCACACTTTTTGATTTTCAGAAGCAGGTGACAGAATGGCAAGCACAGGTAATCACGGTCCAAACTGAACAATGTCCCTGTTAGTCGACTGATGGCACGGGAAAACCAACCAGAGCCGGTCAGAACAAACACGAACAAAGCAGGGAACACAGGAAAACTCATATCTAACTGACAGGTAATCCACACTCAGACCAGAAAACAGGCGAACAGGAACCAGGAGAGGCTGAAGCAAAACTTGTGGTCGGGGACAGAAGGCTGAGGTAATCACCGGGGTTTTGACAGAGAAGGGGAGTCCAAGGCAGGCAGGGTCTGTACCGGGAGATCAGTGCAAGGGAACCCGCTGGAAAGACAGGCATGAATGTGAGTGGTAATGAGTAAGTGTGGAGCAGCAGCTTGTGTAGTGGCTTGTTTACTGATCAGCTGCAGGTGAGCTGAGTGAGGTGATGAGGTGGGTGTGGCTGACAGGTAGAGTGAGAGGGAGGCAGTCTGAGTGGAGAAGTACTGAGAGGCAGAGCAGGGCTGTGTGGCAAAGGGGCAAATTTTTTGATAACTCATCCGTTTGATTTTATAGTAGCTGACCTGATTGACAGGCACAGTGTAACGGTTTGTCAAGAGGTTTAAAACCCTCCTCAGCTCCAGCTCCAGTTGACTGAAAATTGGGCTGAGGCAGGATTGCCAGCATGGCGGCAGCTGCTGATTGGACTCCAAAGCCCCCTGCAGTAACAGCTGGGTGACGTCACTCAGGCTTCATCCATCAATAGTCAAAGTCTATGCACTTAAAGGAACATGTTCTGGGATACCTTTTTAGAGAACGGCAATGTCAACACACTCTGACAATAACGTGACAACAAAACAAAAAAAAGATTCAGGTGCTGCACTGATTCATGCAGATCTGTTCACCTGGTCTCACCTCACCATTAGTGGGATGTTCATTTCACTGTGAGCAATGAAAGCTTATTTAGCTCATTTTATGAAGGCTGCAGAGGGAAATGTTGCTCTGAAAACAGCCCTAACTGTTTATCCCAACATGCTATCTGCTCAGAGGAAGAAATAAATCATTTTTAAATCGATAAAATATTTTCCAAATCGATATTTTGTGACAAATCTTGATTACACGAGTAGGAAGCCTTGTAATAAATAGGATGATGTATTGTATCTAGCACCTTACACACCACACATTTGATCCAAAGTGAAGAAAAGAAGAAATAAACTGACAGAGAAGTGAAGAGAAAAAGAGTGATGAAAGGTCATATATCAGATTTATCATTTCAATCCAAATAATAATTTACATAATCCCTTTCAACTGATTGTTGTGGCGCTGGAAAACATAATGCAAACATAGTTTACCCAACTGCTTTAAAACTGTAGACTCTATGAGAAAGAGAAAAAGGACATTTGAACATCTATTCAATTTCACTGGGCAAATCTGCTGCCATGTGATATGAACAAAGGCTTCAGAAAAGCTACAGGAAGAACATTTTGGCGAGATCATTTACCCCACCAAATGTGTGTTTAACCTCTGGCAACAAATGTCATCAACAGCATAGGTCTAATACATGTAATGCTTCATGCACCACCAGGAGAGCTAAACCAACAGGAAGCAACACTTTGCCTTCACTGCTTTTGAGTAACAATTTGTGTTTGGTTCTCATATTTTCATTTGACAGTTTTTCAGGGATTTCCAGCAGGAAACCATAAAGTAGACTATATTAAGAATCATCGGTGCAAACAGAACGAAGGTACAATATTTCATATCTACAGTCATACAACTCATTGCTGTTCAACAGCCTCCTCCCTCGACATCTCGCCCCCTCTTTCTCTCGTTCATCCTGCTGTCCTTTCAGCCAGTCTCCCCCTCTCGCTCTCTCTCTCTCGTATATCTCCAGCTCCTCTCTGCACCTCGTCATCCCCGCCACAATTTATAGATCTCTCCCTCCTCTCTTCTCTGCCGTCGTCGTGTCTTTAAATCTGCCGTCCCCTCTTAATTCATGATAGCTCCTCTTCTCACACCGCTCTAACTCCAAGCTTTTCATTTCTCCTCATTTTTTGTTTACTTCTTCAACCTTGATGCTGGCTGTATCATGTTATCTGTTTTTATTTGCTTTCGTTTACCCCTTCCTCTTCACAACTGTCTCACTGAATGATTTCTTTTTACATGGGGAGGAGGTTAACAAAGTGCTCCAACTTTCTAAATAAGATTCACTTTTATTCAGTGGCTCAGCATAGATTCAGTAAATCACAGCAGCACTAGGTAATAAAATAAATGAGCTTTAGCACATAGCAATTACAACAGAGAGAACAGCAGTAACTCCCTCCACACCACGACACTCCTTTATCCTCTTACCTCTTCTTTTCCATTTCCTCTACCTTTTTTTGTTTTTTATCTCCACAGCGATCTGTCTATCTCATCTTCTATACCTGCATGCTGTGTGTGCTCTATCTTTTTTCTTACATATCTTGTACTTCATGGTTGTCTCTGGTTGGAGAAAGTAACACAGAGCTGATTTATTCTACTGGTCTGCTACACATAATAAGAATATACCCTTAAAGAGGACATATTATCCCCTTTTTCCAGCTTTTCAAACAGTCTCCTGTGGTCTAAATGAAACATCTGTGCTGTGCTTTGGTCAAAATATAACATGAATCAAACACCAGAGGAGGTTTGTGACCCTGTATAAACCAGCTCTCTCAGAACGCTCCATTTTGGTGTGTGTGTCTCTTTAAATGTAATGAGCCCCCCTGAGTCTGAAAATGGCAGACCTGTGCAAAAGTTTTGCTCTAGGCTGGGGGTGGAGTCCATGGGTGGATCTACCAGGGGAGGGGAGGGGATTTTTCCAAGGTTTTCGTAGGGGAGGGGAGGGGATTTTTATTTACCAGAATCCCACTATGATGTCACAAGGAGTGCAAATTTGAACCAGGCATCTTTCTCTGTGTTGTAAGACTTATGCAGACTACAAACAAAGGACTGTATGGGTTTATTTCACATTTAGTGAGTCTGTAGACACTTAGGTTACCCAAGTAAATACACTAAAAACACTGTAAAAGTGGATTTTTTTATAATGTCCCCTTTAAATGACTAAATATAAGTTTTCATACAATTTAATGTTTTTTTGTTCTTCAATGAGTCAAGGATCAGACTTTGTCTTCCCAAAACAATTATTCTCTTGCAAGCTTTGCCCTCCTCCCCATCCACTGATAATAAATGGTCTCTGTTGGTCAGTGGACAGACTCATTCTGCTGCCAGTCCATCTACCTACTGGTCAATTCTGTACGACATCGGCTTCACACTATAAATCAACACACACACACACACACACACACACACACACACACACACACACACACACACACACAACAGCTCCTGATGGGAGACCGGTCTGACGATTGATGCACACCTAGGTGCTAAACGGCCAAGATAATTAAACCCACGCATCCCTCCAGTGTGTGTGTCAGTGTGTGTGTGTGATTGCCTAGCTGTTATATTTTCCTGAACACACACACACGCACACGCACACACACACACACACACACACACACAGTTAGATGACAGACTGACATCCACGACGTCTACCCATCTCGTCTCACACAAACAACATTACACTTAAAACACACACTTTTTGTCGGTGGCCTTGTAAACACACAAACACACGTACAATCTCCCCTTCTCTAAAAACACTCAGAGAGAATAAAAAGAGAACGAGGAGGCTGGAGGAAGGGAGAGAATGCACCTGCTGGGCTGTAAAGCACTCAGACAAACAGCGTCTGTGTTTGGGAAGACTTGAACAAATGGGAAAATTATACAGTGGAACCAAAATGGCATCTTTTCACCCAAAGGTGCTTCGCCCAACCAGGCTAATCAGAATTCTTGGAGCGTGTATTCACTTCCTTCTTTTCATTTGAGTGGGTTTTTTTTATTAAGATTTGTACACACACATACACATACAACCTGCAGTACAATGTTAAGACCAGGATGGATTGCTGAACGGTCCTAACAAGAACCGGTGTGAGTCCTGAGAACACAGCCTCTGTTTAAAGGGAAGGTTAACTTTTCTGGTATGAGAATCAATCAGACAACTAAAACGACACTAAGTGACCACTGATTAAGTATTAAAGGATTCAAAACCATTACATTTGATTTAAACGGGCTATGTAAAGATGAGAAATGTCTACATGGCAAAACTTTAAAGAACAAACCAGACATGTATCCTTTAGAGTGACACCAAAACATTTCTGAGACACAAAACAATAGAGCTGAATGTGACCATACAGAGACACAATGTAGTGATGAACACACACACACACACACACACACACACACACACACACACACACACACACACACATGCACTATGACTTCAAAGGGATACCCTGTCCTCTGTAGTTCCTGTGCCTTGCTCCTGTATGTAGAATGGGCCGGAAGCCCTTGTTCGTACTCAGCGATATGTGTAAAGGTAAAAGGAGAGGAGGGGGAATCATCCTGAGCAAACAGAAACAAATGTTAACTTGTCAAAAACATATTTTCTACATTTATTTTTTTTTTGCTGACTTTGTGTGTGTGTGTGTGTGTGTGTGTGTGTGTGTGTGTGTGCATGTTTATCCTGCTCTACATCTCCAGCTGAATGCTCCTGTTCCCGTGAGGGCCTGTCTTTCACTCGGCTTTTAGCGCACTTGCGTTAGTTTATACACACACACACGCTCGTGCGGTTTGATGAATGAATAATGGAAAGCGTGACGGCCTTATGGAGAGTTCAAAGACCAAAAATAGTCAAATCAACGTGTGACAGACTTTGTATCGGTGTGACTTCAGAATCCCTCTGTCTAACCAGGCTCATCGGTAATTCACGAACCTACACACCATCAGACGACACACACACGCGATCTCTCTCTCTCTCTCTCTGTCTCTCTGTCTCTCTCTCTCTGTGACTCTTTCTCCCTGTCTTCTCTCTTTTTCACTCGTGCGTAAAACGCTCCCTCCGCCACTCAGTCTCTCACCTCTCACATACACCCACGGAGCAAAAGCGCGCACACACAGTCGAGCGGATATCTCTCTCTCTCTCTTTCTCTCTTTCGCTTCGTTTCTCCCTCTTTCACACACAGGCCACACGCACACAACAAGCCCGTGAAGTAAACTCGTCACACATGTGCGCACGACATTGGAGAGTAGCGGTCTTACCTGGTGTTTCGGAGTAACTGTTCCTGAATCCAGGAGCTCCTATTCAGAGTCGTGACCTGACGAAATGTTTAAATGTGCTGAAATAATCCCACCTCCGGATCTCTTTTTGTGGCTCTTCTCCCCTCGGTGCAGCCAATTTCGACAGATCTCCGAGGCGCGGAGACGTATCTCTAAAGAAAGGAGGGTCGTTTCTTCTCCTCCTTTCAATCCAAGAATAACACGCGTGTGACAGGACAGCGTGGTTGCAAAAAACAAACAAACAATAAAATCACTTTCGTCCTCTATCCTTCCATCTTCTGGGTGTTGGAAGACTTTATCTGCTCCAATTAACCGCAGTTACGCATCCTCTCCCTCTCCCTCTCTCTCTCTCTCTCTCTCTCTCCCTTTCTCTCCCCTGCCCTTTTGTCTGTCCCGCTCCTTTCTTTCAGGACGGGATGTAAGACAGAAACAAGTAGGTAGAGCTCCCTGTTCAGTATGTCTCTGTCTGTGTCCGGGCAGCGGTGTGGAAGAGTAGCTCTACTTTGCGCAGCCAAAAATAACTTCCAATCTACAAACTGGAATCCCGCAAGCACATGCACTGTAACAATCCCTATTAAATTATTTTCATGACTTTACAGAGTCATGAGTTTGAAGCCATTCTTCTCTTATTGTGTGCTACAGTGTTTCTTAATGATTTAAATAATTGTTGAGCTGAATCAGAAGTTTTTTTCTGCAGGATAAGGTTTTGAAATCTTAAGGAAACAGTGCGGAAAGTCGACCCAAATCATGAAAAAAAAAATCAAAGAGTCACATTTTACAAATTGAAGTCGTCGGTGATTTATTCGTCGATTTATCAGCCGATCGGTGATATTGAAGAAGCATCTTTTTATTTACCAAAAAAAAAAAAAAAAACAGTAGCTGCAGCGCAAAGATTCTCGTTTTCTCCTGTACAAGCCAAAGTTTGACGGGTGATAATGTCCGACTGCCAATCAACCGAGCAGTCTGTTAATCAACAAAAGCACATCAGTCCATATCCAGGCAGCAGTCGTTTATAAAGGTTCGGTTTTAAATCAAGGTATAATCTCTATTCTGCTCCGTTAATCTTAATCCTTAAGAAAATACATTTTTTGGAGATCACTGGTGTTTTCCATGTATTTCCTCAGATGCCTTCCTTTTCTGTCCGTCTTTTACTTTTCTCTCTCTTTTCACAAACGTGCTCCTTGCAGATCAGAGTTCTTCATGCTTCTTGACTGGATGTGATACCGAGCTGCGCTTCCCTGCCAAGATCACGAAAGCTTCAGCTAGGAATTACTTTTGGAAATCCTTCTTGCAGCCTCGGAGAAGTGAGAGAAGGAAGTGGAAGCCTTTAGCAGCTGCTTATAGGTTTCCCTTCCAACCCGAGAGGGAGATATGGATACATGAGGAGAGAAGAAAGGGAACTGGGTCTCCTAGCGATCTGCTACAGCATCAACACAACGATGGAGAAAGGAGAAGTAGAAGACAGCCCCGAGTTTTGTCTCGATTGCCGAAATAACTGGAGAGAAGAGGAGTAAGATCAGATGATTATTTTCTCCTTCTAGTAATAAAAGTCTTACTCGTTTCCCTCAGATATTTCACCACCTGCCCAGGGAGAGACCGATTAGAAACATAAAATCTGCCATTTCTTGCGAAGGCTTTTATCCAAAGTGCTTTAAGAGAGTCCACAAGAGAGCGCAGAGAAAGCCTGAGAGAGGAGAGAAAGCGAGAAGAGAGAGCGATAGATAGAGAGAGAGAGAGATGGGGGGGGCGGGGGGGGGTGCCCACTCTGAGCACAAAAAAAGGGAAACATTAAAGAAATATCCTTCCTTCGTGCTTCATGATATTGAATCCTCCGCGCGTATTTTACAGATAGTTTCCTGCCTCAGATAAAGAAGGGATGGCACTGTAGCCGGAGATAAGACTCAATACAAGTGAATGGGACAGGCGGCCGGCTGCCTCGTTCAGCTGCTCTCTTCCCCCACGTGAAGGGCGCTGTTCTTTCAGCACCACGAGACACGCACGCGCGTGCACGCGCACTCACTCACACGCGCAGACAAACAAGCACGCACACATCAACTGAGGAAAGGATACATGCTTAGACGATCTTTTTCCTTCACTTTCGTTTCATTGAGAAGTTTTGTTTTTTACACACACCCCCCTCTCTGTGTGAGTGTATGTGTGTGGCTTTAGCCAATTAGTTTTTTGATCTCGTTCATGCATTGTTTTCTAGTAAGGAAATGATTAAAAGAGGTCACATTGGTAGAATGAAGTAAAGTACTGTTAGGACAGGTTACATTGTATGCGTCAGTGTGTGTTGGAGAGACAGAGTTGGTATTTATTTCTCTATTTTTGTTTTTTAGGATCAAGTTGAATGTCGCTTTGATGCCCCCTCTAGGCTGCGGAGAGAAAATATCTTGGGGGGGAAGAGCAGAAGGAGGGATTTGTTCAAGGCTGTGGAAAAATCCATAAACAGTATATTCTGAATATATTATGAGATGAGATAGATAGATAGATAGATGTGGCTCAGTTGGTCGTCTCTCAGGAAGATCGGGGGTTCAATCCCCAGCTCCTGCAGCCACATGTGCGATGTGTCCTTGGGGTGCTTTGTCCCACTCATGTGTAGGAATGGATTAGTATGATGGACACTTTACATAGCAGCCTCTACCATCAGCGTGTGAATGTGTAGGTGAGACATGCGGTGGACATGGTTGTTTTTTTTGCATATAATATTTATATTCTTTCCAAATAGTGTAATTATTGTGTTTATACCAATTTTTAAACACTTGCATGAAAAAATTGTGTTTTCAAATTGCAATATAAATAAAACATCTTCTTAAGGGAAAGCCTTATGTCATCCTACCATTCATCCAGGGCTGAATCACAGTTGCAGCAAGTTGAGCAAGGCCAGACATCTCCTTTTTAGGCACAGTTCTCCTGTTCTCCAGAGAATACAGAGTGTCTGACTTAACATTTCACAAAACAAAGTTTACTTCAGGAGTCAAGCCCTTGAGCTGGTGTTTTTGCTTAAGGGTTGGTAACATAACCTGCTTAAGGGATATTGTTATTGAAAACTTTGCACATTTTGACCCACTGCTGTGGTTTAAAATGAGTTGGCCTTTGGGGGCTCCCGACTGGCCTGGGGCCTGAAGCAGTTGCCTGCCTTGAAGCACCTCTAATCACACACACAAAAAAACATGTTACATGCGATGTAAATCCTGATGCTTTTGTTACCCATTCATCCAATCTCTGCACATGGTGCATTCACATTTAGGTCATAAAGGATAACAAACCTTGCACAGATGGTACGGAATAAAGTCAAGGATCTCACATGAAGACGAGACAAAAATGTAGTAACACAAAACCCAAGACTTCACACATATAACTATTCTATACATGTAAATCACTACATCCAGACCTCATTAAAAAATGCACATTTGAGCAGTCTTGCAAACAGTACAGCTGTAGCTCTAGGAGGAAGTTTAATGAGTATTCATTAGTGCCTGGGCCCATTACACCATAGAGTAATTCACACTGAAAAGGAATGACTTGAATGTAATTAAATAAACACAATGGAGTTAATGCATGTTTCTGACTCTACATTTTTGGAAACTCTCGAAAGTCAGAGATTGCAGAGGGTTGGTTAATCAGGAATTATTATGAAATCAAACTAATTTGAATATATGTAATATACTAGGTGAGTGGTTCCCAAGCTTTTTTCTTTGGAGCCCCCCCATACCTGAATCTGACGCCGTTTCCACATATAAGGAGTTTCTGGAAGTGTGAAAGCCCGATGAGAAATGCTGAGCCCCCCCCCCCCCCGACCCACATTTGAAAATGGTGATACATTGCTGTCAAAGATTAGAATACATCTTAGTTGTTTTCTTTGACAGATGTCACTTTTCTGGTTTAAGGCCAACACATTTTTTCTTACCAAAACACCTTTGTATAATCTTTCCAGTAAGTCTTTCATTAGGTTTTAGTTGAAATGTGCAAATCAAATTTTGACAACCTCAAAGCAAAGTCCCCCCCCCCCCCCCCAACACCAACCCCCACCACCCTCACACATGACTGATTCTTGGTAAACACTGGTTTTCTTGCATTATGTTGGTGAGGAGGGCTGTTGGTGTGGACAGGTGATTCTGGCTATCATTGACCTTCTCTAAATGGAAAGCATTTGAACAGATGGTTTATAAGATGTAAAGGGACACTTCAATCCTTGCTGCCCTTTTCCTCACCCTGGTGTCATGCCGTTCCTAGATGGAGGGCAACAGAGAGCCAATGAGCCACTCACCAGTGCAGAAAATGTGCTGGACCTCGTCCCATGAAGATGAGACAGTCTATCTAAACTAGGATGGAATGCTTTTTAGAAACACTTTGTATGTGTTGTAATGTGTTGTATCAAATACATGAAATGATGGTATAAAAAATAAAAACTTCACTTTAAGAGACTGATTGAATCCAAAATAAAATGTGACTACTGCAGGTCTTTTGAAACTTATAAAATGTAATTGAATATTAAATTCTGACAGGTGCTCCCATGCATGTATTTTGTAGCCACTTATAATCAATGTGTCCAAAATTGAAATGAATAAATGAAAAGCACTACTTAATGTTGCATCAGCTATTTTGAGAATGTTTTAGAGATAATGAGCCCTATTTCCATCGCATTAAGCAGACTGTCTAAAGCGCATGCCACAAAGTCATTTGGAGCCGCTCTTATTACAGACCCAAATGTAATACGAGCTCATAAAAAAACATAATAACAGTTTCTAACAACAAATGTACAATGTAATTTACTGCAAAAGTAATAGCTATTAGATTTGCAGGGATTTGTGACGTTTGTGGGAAGGTGAAAATCTTTAGCTTCCAAATTAGTAATAACTTTCCACAAATGTACTGTAATATTAAAATGAAAAGGAGCTCTGTGGCTATTGATAAGAGATAAGATCAAACTTTATTAATCACCCATTGTGGGAAATTTTATAGTTTCAACAGCTCAAAAAAAAAACAGGAATATAATCAGCAAAAATAGCAAAAAGTAAAAAAAAAAAAAAAACATATTTACATTCATTAAATATAGGAAGGAAAATACAATAGAAACAGAATAATACTACAAATAGGAGTCAGCTCATCAGAAACTATCACAGGTTTGGAGCGTGTCAAAACGTATCAAAGCATTGCTCAGAGTAAGTGATACATAACATACAGTAACCTATAGGCTGTGCATTAAGTCCACCTGCTACCTTCTTTTCCACTTTGTCTGTCATTCTCTCTCTAATGATTTAAGAATTATTTGTTACCACACTTACTAGTGATGGATGGATTATCAAACGGATGCGTGAAATACAAATACAGTCTTCTGGTTGTTGTTTCTTTGTTCACTTCACTATTATTTTCATCTTTTCTATCAGTATCTCGATCTCGATCTCGATCTGGAACGCATCCCAGACTCTGTTGTTCAGCTTGAACAATTCACATGCTACCGTTCGGACAGAATCCTGATTAAAGGAGGAAAGAAGAAAGGTGGTGGAGTCTGTGTTTACGTCAGTGATGCTTGGTGTCGAGATGCTGCTGTGGTATGTAAACAATGTTCACCGCTGGCGGAGTTTATGATCGTAAAGTGCCGTCCTTTCTATCAACCGAGAGAGATAACAGCGACCTTGCTGGTCGCTGTGTATATTCCCTCCCACCACCAACAACGCTGATAGAATCGACGCACTTTGGGAACTTTACAACGCCATCAGTGAGCAACAGACAGCCCACCCAGACAGATTTTTCATCATCGCCGGGGATTTTTACCATGCAAATCTCAAGACGGTTTTACCCCACTTCCACCAACACATGACCTTTCCCACAAGAGAAGGTAACATTCTGGACATGATTTACACATCAGTTAAAGGTGCTTACAAAGCTTACAACGCTTCACCCCTCCCCCACACCGGCCACTCTGACCATATCAGTGTAATGCTAATGCCAGCTTACAGACCCAGGGTTAAAGTCACCAAACCAGTTCTGAAGCAGGTACGTGTGTGGCCAGAGGGGGCCTCTGCTGCACTACAAGACTGCTTTGATACCACAGACTGGGAGATGTTTAAGCAGGCAGCCACCTACAACAACCACACAGACATTGAGGAGTATTCTGACACTGTTACCTCCTACATTAGCAAATGCATTGCTGATGTCACCACCACCAGAACCATCACCACCTGGGCTAACCAGAAGCCATGGCTGACAGGAGAGGTACGCGGGCTACTGAGGGCCAGGAACACCGCCTTCAGAGCTGGGGACACAGCCTGCCTGAGAACAGTGAGGGCCAACCTGTCCCGTGGCATCAGGAAAGCCAAACGCAGCTACACACTAAAAATAACCGGACACTTCAAGGACAGCAGAGACGCACGGAGCCTGTTAGCGTGGTATCCAGACCATCACGGACTACAAACCCAAGCCGCAGACCTGTGACAGCAACACCTCTCTGCTGAACGACCTCAACAGCTTCTTTGCCAGGTTTGAAGCACACAACAGGAGACCACCCCCCCTCCCCACGACCAGACCCTGTGCCTGACTGCAGCCAGCGTGAAGAGAACCTTCTCCAAGATCAACATACGCAAGGCTGCAGGTCCAGACAACATTCCTGGCCGTGTGCTGAAGGACTGTGCAGAGGAGCTCAAAGATGTCTTCACAGACATTTTCAAGGCTTCTCTGAGTCAGGCTGTTGTTCCGTCATGCTTCAAAGCCACCACCATCATACCCGTTCCAAAGAAGCCCTCACCATCCACTTTCAATGACTATCGACCCGTTGCACTGACCCCCATCGCCATGAAGTGCTTTGAAAGGTTAGTCATGGCCCACATCAAATCCACCCTCCCCGCCACCCTGGACCCCTACCAGTTTGCATACCGAGGTAACAGATCCACCGAGGATGCCATCTGTTCTACTCTTCACCCAGCCTCACCCACCTGGACACCAAAAACTCATAAGTCAGAATGCTGTTCATAGACTTCAGTTCAGCATTCAACACCATCATCCCTCAGCAGCTGATCGGCAAACTGGACCAGCTGGGGCTCAGCACTTCCCTGTGCAACTGGCTGCTGGACTTCCTCAGCGAGAGGCCTCAGGCAGTGCAGGTCGGCGGCAGCACATCAAAAACCATCGTCATGAGCACTGGGGCCCCCCAGGGTTGTGTGCTCAGCCCCCTGCTCTTCACGCTGTTGACCCACAACTGCGCTCCATCCTTCAGCAGCAACCACATTGTGAAGTTCGCGGACGACACAACAGTGGTTGGTCTCATCTCCAACAACGATGAGATGCACTACAGGATGGAGGTCAGCCAACTGGCCACGTGGTGCAGAGACAACGACCTCTTCCTGAATGTCGACAAGACCAAGGAGGTTGTTGTCGACTTCCGGAGAGTCCCCACTCCTAAACCCCCACTGACCATCGACGGTGCTGCTGTGGAGAGAGTGAGCAGCACCAAGTTCCTGGGGGTTCACATCAGTGAGGATCTCTCCTGGACAACCAACACCACATCACTGGCCAAGAAGTCCCAGCAGTGCCTCTACTTCCTCCGCAAGCTGAAGAGAGCACGAGCCCCCCCATGCATCATGTGCTCCTTCTACAGAGGCACCATCGAGAGCATCCTGACCAGCTGCATCACTGTGTGGCTTGGGAGCTGCACTGCTGCCAACCGCAAGACCCTGCAGCGCACAGTGAAGGCTGCTGAATGGATTATCGGTGTCCCACTCCCCTCTCTTCTGGACCTCTACCGTACCCGTAATTTATTACTGTAAAAATTTTATTTATCTTATTTTTACCTCATTTTATTGATCTATTTTACCTTATCTTATTTTACCTTATTTTGGTTGTATTACACCGCGGGACGGAGACAAACAAAATTTTGATTCCACTGTATGTCTGGCATATTTTGAAATTGACAATAAAGTTGACTTTGACTTTGATCCCCCCACCATTCAGGACAGTTCTCCCCTTATAAATGAACTGGCAGTGAACCCGAACCTTTCTTCCCATCCTCAATATGCAACGTCTACATTGTCTGTTCAAGATGGGACTGTTAAACTCATGTCATGCCGTGTGTGTGTGTGTGTGTGTGTGTGTGTGTGCATGTGATTAAGTGTGTGCGTATGTGAGGTTTAACCCATTTGTTTACATGTCAAACCTCTCACACTACCCCAATCCTTTGTAAAATAACACACTGAGACACCAATATGGTGCTGTTGCAGGGATCAATGTAAGGTGGAATGATGGTTGATCCCTCTTTCTTTTTCTTTTTTTTTACATACCGAGGGGAAATTCTGGTTTTACATTAACATGCTTCACACACACATGGGCCTGAATAACACACGTGCACAAACAGGACCTGTGGACATGCATTAATGGAGAGCTGTCAGAGTGGGGCTGATATACATGGTGTGTGCCAGAGCTGGGCAAGTGCCCTGGCATCTCTCCAGCAACCAGATCAACTTCCATACTGTGATCCGCACCTGGCCCTGCACTGGTGCCCCTCCGGTTCCTTACCCAGGTCCATACCGACTGAACTACCCACCCAAAAATCAAAGCTGTCGCGAGACCTTAAAAGGCTTTAAATCAAAACTGATAAGGTTTGATCCGCAATCATTTAATATCTACATATTCTAGACATTGTAATGGTTACAAAGAATAAGCTATTTCACGAACTTTCTTCTTGACAAATCCAGTCCAACAAAATATGTGGATTAGCTTGCATAAAACTTTGCAAGTTGTGTAAATACATGGCCTGATGTCTAGACCTTCAAACAAATTTAACATGCAAACCTATGTAGGTGTTAACGAGAGAACAAACCAGGTATTGTTTTAGAACAGGTAAATTAAGTGGTGATTTTACAGAGCGAGGTGTTTATGGGTATGGTAACATAACCTCAGCCATGCTGCTCAGCAAGCCACCATATTAAAGCTTTATGATCTGCACAAGCTAGCGGCTGGATGCTAATCAAAGCAACAGAATGCTGCCAAGCAAATGAACTCCTGCAGTTAGACTGTTTTTTCCACACTAATAAGCTCTATCATTACATTCAGGGCATGTCTTTAGATTGAATTTACATTGAGCAGCACAGCACAAACTCACACACAAATATAAAGCAAGGATCATGGAGCAGAACTCGCTAATGTTGATGTTTCACAAAAACTAAATAATAGTGTTACCAGGTCCCAGCCTATACTCCGGCTGGTTATTTAGTTGGCCCTAGCTAAGCTATGTTTTTACATTAACTTTTCAACAACTGATAAGGAGCAATATACTAATATCAAGGGGTGGGGGGTTAGGGAAGCAGGCGCATGTCCAGAGAGGTGGTCAGGGATCGCATGGACCCCCAGTTGAAATCTGATTGGCCACCCCAGGTGCCACCCTAAAATCCAAATCTATGATTTGCTATTTGTCTAATCAGTGGTGGGACTTAAGTTAAAATCAACTGTTCTGGATGTTCTGAATTCTCTGCTGTTTTCTTTGTGTAAATGTAGTAAAAAAAAATGTCTTAGTACTATTAATTGTAAATAAAAGATTTGCATACTTTGCTCTTTCCACCTAAAATGGACCTTCATGCCTAAAATGTTATTTTGTAAGTTAAGACAGAGTTCAAGAGCAATTCTCTAAGTACTTTAAATTGTGACTTTGCACAAAAATCTTTGTTTTTTTTGAGTCCCTAAAGAATCAAACTAAGAAGATTTATATGTGGCCAAATTGTTTTAATTCTAAGTATATGTCATTAGCGGGTATAGAAAGGGTAAAACATGTCATTACTTTGTGTGCGTGTGCAGAAACTTCATGCCACCCCTGCAACAGTCAGTGCCCTAGGTGGGCCACCCCAGTCGATAAAGTCTGGACACGCCCCTGTAGGGAAGCATAACCTAACTAATTAAAAAAACTGCTTGACTCCAATTAACACAATATGGAGGCTATGGCAATACAAAGTTTGAGACAAAAGGATGAATAGATACAAACTTAGTTTTAGTAAAAAAATTGATTTCCCCTTGTGGTGATCAATAAAGTAAATCTTCTTCTTCTTCTTTTACTTTGGGATAGAAAAGTCTTAGATAGGTTCTCATCACGTTCCAGTTTGATGGTGAAGGTTTTCCTCTGGAATTGGACTCACCCAATTGCCGTACTCAGCAGTTGGGCTCACTTACAGTTGTTGGCAGGTAACCCAGAGACTCCCATTCTACACTGATGATAGTGTCATCACACTGCCAAATGTGTCTTGGCCCCTCTGTCAAATTGAAGCTGAGATTTGTTCATCTGCCTTCAGCATGAGTAATTTTGAGCTATCTAGACCTTGAAAGACAGCCATGACAAGCAATAGAGAAAGAGGGGAATTATCCTTTAATGGTGCAGGGGGAGTACAGAGGCTTCTTACTTTTTTGTTCTCTTTATTGTGTGTAAGGAGTGAAGTGGGGGATTCATCCCTCAAGTTAACCTGAATGAAGACTGCAGCGTGGAGATATTTGGTTTTCATTTGCATTATCTATCCTGATGGTTGGCATGGTTTGCGGTTGGCTTTTGCCTGAGGGGGGATGTACACAGCGACAGAAATGATTGAAGCAAACCCCCAATGTGAGCAGAATGGCTTGCAGTGAAAAAGCAACATTTTCGTCTGAGGAAAGCCAAGTTGTGATTCAACAGGCATGACAGAGCACCACTTATTTTTGATATTACCACATACAGCCCCTTCTTTTTGTTCTGTATCACAGTGTGCCCCAATCAGTATATGCTTCTGCAGCTCCTATGCCACCAGCACTGAGGAAGAAACAAATTTCCTTGAAATGAACTGCAATGAAGTCATTGTTAGTCCTGGTCAGCAGTTGTAATTTATTCATAATTTTGCTTATATGAGAACACTGGAGAGCTAACCAGGGATAGAGCAGAATGGAAAGTTTTGTGTCCTGCAGCAGTGTAGTGCTCCAGTATGTTTTCTCCTTCTCAAGGCTCTAATTATACAGGTCTGGGCGAAGGAATCCGCATCTCATCAGCAGCTGTTAGTTAAAATACCCAGTGGAGAGCTCAGAAGTGTGGATTAAAGCCAGAAGGCAGAGTGTCAACTAGTATTGAGAGGCAAATCTACATATTGGAGAAAATACAAGATTCACAAGAAATAAATCTGAACAAGGCTGAACAAAGCTGAACAAAGCTGCAGAGAGACATGGAGAGATCTCTTTGTGTTTCAGTAAACGAAGGAAGTGATGAAGCTCAAGATAATTCTGAGGGAAAGTGTTAATTAAACAAGTTTAACCTTCATAGTAACACTGCTGACATCCTGATGAGCCAGCATTGTGATTGCTTAAGGGCAGGTTTGGTAATTTTCCTCCAGATACACTTTTTAAGATTTTGGTTGAAATTGTCTTTAAGTCCTGACAGAAATTAATAATTCATCTGCTCTGAAAAAAGGAACGAAACGTTATCTGTAGCAGTTGTAAGCATGTAAAAACTTTGAGTGTGGGCTAGTGCACGCAAGGGGTAGAGAACGAGTAGGGAGACAGGGAGAAAAATTGGTACCTCGTGGCAGACATTGATCGAAGTGCGTCACCGATGACGGAGTTTACACTCTGAGTTTGTTGATGGCCATTGTGAGTAGTAAAATCGTAAAAAAAAATGTTTTAACATGTATTATGATAATGTTGAGTGTTTACTTAATGCTGAATGAGACATGAGACGATGTAGTTTCTACACTATGTAAGCGATGAGCTGAGGTCCGCTTCTGGAGCAATGGCGCTCGTGGGGCGTGGCTTTTGAGTGAGCACAGAGGGAATGCTACTTTCAAAATCATGCTAGTTTTAGAAAATTATCAACCATGCCTTTAACCGCCCAAATGGGGACATATTCCAAGTTTTTAAAAGATAATATTTACTTGGGCCTTATGACTTCAGAATACATGAGGTTTAAAAGTTTGTACATCATTTAAGGGCCCTATGATTTGTCAATTAGAATCAACTGTTTAACGTGAGATTTCTTAGAATTTGTCTCAACGTTGGTTTGATTTATTAAAATAAATCTAGGTTTTACCAACCAATCTAAGTGTTGTCATGAACTATAATGTGTTTTAAGTGAGTTTAGTGCACCTGCAGCGTTTTTCTCCTGCTCCTCTGCTGTCTGCATGTCATGTGTTTTTTCTGAGGAAATGTCTTATAAACACACTTTCTCCCTCTCCTGGATTTTAACACCGTAATTGGTGAGATGGGGGTCCAATTAAGGAGCCGAGAAACTGTTGAAGGGGCAAGAGAAGGGAGGTACAAATAGCTGGAGGCACAACAGGAGAGATCGACAGAGATGAAGAGGTGGAGAGAAGGAAAGAGAGACATACGAGTCACTGTAAGAGAGATACAGACGGTGATGGGAGCAGAGTGGAGGGAAACAGGGGTTAGAGTTTAAATGGGCATTTAAAAGATGTCTTAATTAGTGTTCACAAGAGTGGTTCAATCTCTCTCTCTTTTCATCTCTTTCATTGGCAAACACTCCCTCTCTCTCTCTCTCTTACATGCACAATTATTACTGTGTTGCTTTAATAAACACCAGCAGACAAGGTCTTTGAAAACTGTTTTAGGTGCAACGCTCCGCAACACATGTAGGTACAGCCGAACACGTACACATACACACACATAATGGGGAGAGGGAGAGAGCGATAGAGAAAAGGAAAAAACAAACTTCTCAACACCTGTAAACAAATGTAAAATGACACAAGGACACCAAACCTAGTGAACAACTACCTCCTGTTCTGTCTGTGTGTGTGTGTGTGTGTGTGTGTGTGTGTGTGTGTGTGTGTGTGTGTGTGTGTGTGTGTAAAAGCCAAATCAAGATGTAGGACAAGGACAACCTTATATAGTGATTTAATTACAAACAGTAATTTGTACTTTGTACCAAAGTGCTTTACAGAAATTAATAACATATAAATATAAAACACCAGTTGACAGATCCTCACATGCTAAGAATATTAAGTGTCGGTACAGACACAGTCACTTGCTCACAGACCCCCACAGCCATAGTTGAGTAGTGAACCCCAACAATCTCAATCAAAACATTTATAGTAAAAGTAGTAAAGATTGTGAAGATAATTGACCTGCTTTTAAACCAATGGTCAATTAAATAAAAAGCCATTTTACGCCTTCTTAACACATTACTGACTTTTGTTATTTATTTTTTTGTCATCCTGAACCTGGTAACCTTCTTATCTGCCTCATCGTTACCTTTTCCTTCCAGTAAACCTTGCTGCTCTGTAAATCTCTGAAGTCCTCGCTATATGGGCAATCTGCATTTGAGCCTCGCCCCGTGTTCACGCTCCTTTGCACACACAGAGACAGAATGAGAAGGCAGTTCATGGACATCATTAACTCTGTATGCCTTTCCACTGAAACAGCTTTGGGGCTGCAGGCTTATGACAATCCAGACTTCATTGGGAGTCAGGCCAGTAGGTTACCTTTAATATGCCCCTAATTATGGGATGTACCACATGAATTTAATTCCTGCAGAAATTCTCCTCATCTCTGGCTTGTTATGCTCTTAGACCATAAACCCAGCTGTACAGGTGGGTGGAATTACACTTTTGTTAAATCATGGATTTAGCAGCTGTGAGGGTTACTGCTGTGTATGACTCTGTTGTTTCCCACAACTTCTGTGATGGCTGACAAAATGGGTCAGCTTTTGATGGTATTGTGCAGCATGTTTCCCAGAGCCCATATCTCCCAAAGTCTCTATTGTTGTTTTTCTGAACAGATTAAGGCACACACTACAAGATAGCTGATTTTTGGCCCCCTCTTCAGACAATCCTTAGCAAAGTCAAAAAAATGATGTGTTAAGAGTGATCTGATCTGCTCCGTAGGACATCATTGCCGCCCCTATTGCAAATCCTGTTCAATATTTAAGATCCGATCTCCTCTTGTGTTGGGGGAATGAGAATGAAACGATATGGAAGCGGGGTGTCACGTGGAAAGACACACAGCAACCACAGCAGATCAACATTCACTCACCTCCAGCTTGCACTTTAAAGTATTCAGTATTCATGTGTAAGCTGTCTCCAAGTCTTTATCAATAGTTTAATGTTTTTTCTTTGTTAATAATCTGTTGTAAAGAAGTCCCAAAAACTATTGGCAATCCTGCCCGTTGTCCACCATATTTCTTGAGATTTCCAGTTTTCAGCATCAGGGTTTTGGTTATTGTTGAATGGAATCTGTTGGTGTGTGGAGAGCAACGATGTGAACAAAACAGCACACCAAACGCTGTAGAAACAAAAAATGTAAGTCTATGATTGTTTGTCACATTTTCAAATCTTCTCAAATTTTTTAATTCTTTTAGTGTGGTCCAGGCTTTATGAAGAGTACGTGTTCCAAGTCCCTTGTTGGCGGCCTATGGCATCAGGGAGCTTGAACTCTGAGGCCAATACTACAGTGAACTTTTGCTTATCTGGCTTCACCAACCCTGACAGTGATCCTAAGTGATCACGCTAAACGGTCACACAAGTTAACCCATGGATTCATGAGCCCATTCCCATAACAGGAGTGGTGTTAGCTTCATATAACATAATAAGTCTTTTAGTTATAGTTATATTTAACAAAACTCTGAGCAAACTATGATACTAGAGAAGTAATGAGAAGTTAAACATGTTATTCAGACTTAAATCAATACAGTTGCGTTTGCAAAATGCAAAATTAAAAATCACAGTGGGGAGGGCGCTAATAGCCTAGTGGTTATGACACGTGCACCATGTACAAAGGCTATAGTCCTCAGCGCAGTGGTAATGGATCAGGTGTTCAGTATGAGTTACCATAGCGATCCACCAGTGTAAGACCTGAATAAGATGTGAACCACATACTGTATGTTGTACAGAAAACCCTGAAGTTGCCTCGATAAATGCAACTCTTACCACCTTTGTCATTGACGTGTTGCCTGAGACCCAGACAGCCATCTTCACTGAGCAGCTAAGCTTGGTATAGCTTGGCCTCTCTTGCCTTTATCCCTATTTTCTATTTGAAATCCAGCCTAGTTTCCAGGCCCCAGAACCACCAGAATGTTTAACAGACTTTCAAAGCTGCCCTGCCTGCATCAGTGGCTTCCAGATCACTCCTGCGTCCACAGTGGACTCTCCATCATTGACGGTCTACA
Organism: Labrus bergylta; assembly: GCF_963930695.1. NCBI lineage: Eukaryota > Metazoa > Chordata > Actinopteri > Labriformes > Labridae > Labrus > Labrus bergylta. Next base: position 9,330,796 of record NC_089203.1, on the reverse strand, counting down.
GAGCAGGGGTTGCTTCAGTGCAAGCCGTCCAAGCAGTCTTGGCATTGTCACCGGTCCAGGTCATCCTCCAGAGTGGTTTCATGTGTTCACCCACCTGCTTAAGCTTCACAGTGTCTCTGCCTGTCTGGTCAGCCCCCTGCTCATTCTGCTGGGGCTGCTCAGGCTCTGAAATAAGATGTCTGATGGTCTGGTCTCCTGGGCTGCCGTTGACCTTCATTTCCCATGGCTGCTTATCGCCTCATCTGAGATCAACTGAGTCCTTAAGGGCTCATCTGAGTCCTTAATTTAAGGTTTCACATCTTACTATGAATCAAACTAGGAATCCCAAACCTGCCAAACATTTTCTTATGTTTGAACTCACTTTGAACTCATTGCCAAACTTAACATGAAGGTTGTTCATTTATTACTTCTCTCATCTGCTCAAAGTTTTGGACAGCATTTTTAAGTCTTTTCTGCCTCAACAAACTCAACATGCAAAAACATCAACATGGGAAAATCTCCGAGATCATTTCTATTATCATGAAAAGCTTTGCCACTCTTGTTTTGTGTATGTTCTGGTGGGATGTCAGCTCAGTACCCGTGTATATTAAAGTTATAGACATTATGTCTAAAAACAATGTCCATAGACATCATTCAAATGCAAAAGCTGAATATGCAGTGCCCTTAACATAGAAAAGCAGAAAATAAGGATTTGGAGTCCAGGTTGAAGGATATGTGGAAGAGAAGCTGAAGGTATATTTTTCTTTGTTTCTTTATTTGTTTATTTTCCCAAGGACATACAGTAACATTTAACCATGCACAAGTCAAAGATGCAATGCTGTCTGTGTTTTTAGCCAGTGTTGGGACTTCTGTAACACCACTTCTATTTGCGGTAACTCGTAACAAATGAGTTACTTTCCAGATTCAATAACACCGTTATAATTAATGACATTGAAAATCACTCAATTAGGAGATACACGTCCCGTGTGGTAAACCATCGGAGGCAGGGGATCATTCAGCCGTCAACTTTCTGTCTCTGAAATACCCACATTGTTTTTCCCTGCTCGAGTTACACAACAAGAATAAAGAGATGAGTTGGAGTCTATGTGTAGGAAGGAAAAGTTCTCACACATTAAGAACGAAGCACCGTGCTGAACAACAACATGCTTCTACTAAACTATCTGTCAAAGAGTCCTGGTGATGCAGATTCCAGAGACACAGGTACAGCTCACGTTAGCTCTGCAGACCGGGGAGGAGACACTCCATACGAACAGCCGGCTTGATTTAAAACATCTCCTGCTCCACAATCTGTAAGCCGGACAACAGACTGATAGACAGGTATGTTGTTGGCGACGTGCTTTACATTAACTGTTGAGTCTGTTGCCTTTAGAGATCTAATCGATAAAATACCTACATTGAAAATGACTTCAGTGTTATTTGAAACGTGTGATTTGTCACAGCACAATTCTGCCACAGCAACAATAAATAATGTGAACATTTAAATGAGGAGTGAAGTAGGAAAAATAATGCTCAAGATGCTTTACCAGGTAACTAGTGACTTTTATAAAGCATTAACTCCATAAGAAACTCAATTACTTTTTGATAGTAGTAACTAGTAACTGTCTATAGAATACGTTGAAATGCCTGCGCCTTCAGTCACTTGTGACTTTATCTTTCGACAAGGGGAAGGGATGACGTCAGGTGGTGACCAACTTTCACCAGATGTTTCGACCCTGAACCACAACATCCTCTGGTTGGCAGGATAATGGCCAGTCACTACCCATCTTCCACTGGTTTCCAGCTCATCTCCTCCCGCCTGAACCAAAGCCAGTAACTAGTCACTAATCTTCAGCAACGTGCCCGACATTGGTTATAGCAAAATGCTAAATTGCAAAGCCAATTAGCAATTTAATAGACCTGTAATCATTATTTTCATGTATTACCCTTACATACATTTCCTCTTTGCCTGAACTTTGTGTTGTATAGCCCATACTGAACATTGAAGCATAATAACAAAAACCTGTCCCTGATCCTTAATACACTGTAACTGTGTGTGTTCACTTATTACTTTATTTTTCTCTTTTCTCTTTTGGTTGTTGGTGGCAGATTAATACTTGGGGGTTTAAAGTTCCTTTATTCTGCTGCTTTCTTTTTTGGGGCATTAAACATCATGAAACCATCTTTCGCTTCATCTGTGAATTTTCTGCTCTTGGTTTCTGGAATCAGAACACACACATACACAGACACACAGTCTCCTGATCAATGTGGAGCCATATGTCAGCGGCATGATGATGAAAATGAGAACTGACAGACAATTAGACAGCTGATTTGTTCCACGCTGTATTTTCTCTGTGTGCAGGTTGCGTGTGTGTGTCTGCTTGTGTGCATGCGTAGGAAGGCTTGCTCCAACTGTAGTCAACATCTGACTGAGCAATTTCAGTCATTTCAGACTCATAATAAAAATGTGATTATCACAACACGGTAGGTATATCCTTATACCAGGGGTTCCCACTTCAGCAAAGTGCGTCTTGACTTTTCCAAACATATAAAATAAAACAATGTTATCATGTATATGTCTTTTATAAAACGTAACGTTTGGAATCAAATCCCAGCATATGATGTGAGTTCATTGTTGAGTATACACTTTGACAGTGTGATTGTATGGCAGCTATATCTTCCGCCTCTGCAATGATCTGTGGGGACAAATTTTGCTGCAATCACAGAACACATTCGGTCGCTTCTTGTGCTATTTTGTGCTAGGATTGAGATCTGCCTCTCAGAATTGCATCAGTCACCTCAAATTAGAGTGTGTTTTTTTCACCATTTATCAAACACCAAGCAACAGTATACTTCTTCCACAATATCACTGCAATGTAACTGTTTTCATCGTTCATCCTCTGGTACCAAGCATGTTTAGTTGTTTGTTTAAAGTAAGAGAAATCTTGATATCTTCAAATTCTCAGTTTTGCTAAATATATTTTCTATGGCCTTACTTTTTTTTTATTGGGGAAATCTGTAATGCAGATCCATATTTAAATACATGCATATGATGTTACATTTTTGGATATCCATAATAAACCATGGCAAAGATACAAGATACTCAGTTGTTGGCGTAATCCTCGGGCGTGGTTTCCTGCTGCTCTAAACGAGATGTTAAGAGAACTTCCCGAGACTTGGCCAGAACCTGACGTCAGGGTCCTGCCGATGTATCAGAGCAAAGCATGGAGCAAAGTTGTAGGACATGCCCACAAAGGCAACTCTTTCAAGGAAACGCCCCCTCACTGAAATATACCTGCGACTGCAAAGAGAGCTGGCCAATCGGAAGAAAGTGGGCACGTGGGGAAGGGGGTCCAGCAGCTGAAATGACCCGTTTCAGACAGAGACATTGAGGGATTTTAACACCAGTATCAGATAAATAAGGAGATGTTTAAGTTGCACATGTCGAAACACTACTCAATAGGTGTCCCAGACTGACATAATAAAAGGTGAAAGTTAACTAATTAAGTTTGATAGATCTCCTTTAATGGTTTGACCTGCGATGAACCAGGATGTGGCAGCCAAAAGTGATTTTTAATGTTCTATGTTCTTTTTCTTCCTGAGAATACAATAATAGGATCAGTGCCACTCTCATCTCTCTTCACTAATCTAGAGATGATCTGCATATGGTAAATGGTAAATGGACTGGTTTTATAAGAGCTCTTTTGTCGTTTCTCTACCACTAAAAGCACTTTACACTACACATTAGCATTCACCCTTCCACATTCATTCATACACTGATTGCAGAACCACAGAAGGAAGTGAGGGCATTTACTCTGGTTCAAGCTAAGTTGAAAATGCAAAAACAACAAAAGCTCTTACGTTCTCCCAATTACACATTTTTATGTAATCTATGATGAACTGGGGAAATGTGGAATAAGGGGGAGCTATATCCAGGGACTTATTGTTGAGCAGAGGCATTATTCAGGTGCTTAACACTTCTGTGCAGCGTCTTTAGCTATGGCGCAGGTCGACATATAACCAGTGAGTGCCAGTTTAGCATATGTTTCTGACTGTAAAGGACGAATGTGCGACTTTTTCATCCAGTACATCTACACCAGTACATGTCACCCTTGAGCACCAGCATTAAACTGCTGTTTCGCGACACCTCCACTATTCTGAAGCCTCCGCTCTCCTCCAGCGGCACTCCACCAACCCCGTAGCCTTGCATTCCCACAAAGGATTTATGAAGGAGAACGCACCATAATTAAGAAGCATTAAGTGCAAGCGGCAGACAAAATTGTACTTTGGTTGAGCTGCCTGTGGCCTGCATTGTTGTGCTAGCAGGCTAATGTTAGCTCGCATAAGTTATCTCTTAGCTTCACATTGCATGTAAATTGACACTGAATGGCCGTGATCTAAACACGCTTACGTGACATCCAAATAAGCAGTGAGTATGTTATTCTTCTTTTCTTTAGTCCTTGTCTAAAACAACTTTATACGTCCATGTAAACAAGGCTACGACAACAACACAGCGGGATTCACGCTTCTCACTCATTGTAGACAGTCATGACTCAGAGAGACATTTACAGAGGAGATACTTGATTTCTGATGTATTTATGTGTAACATGTTTGCACATTCTTCCTTTAAGTTTGCAGCAAGACCTCCTACTGCAAGGAACTCAACGGGGCTGACGGTTCCTTGGCAAATAAACAGTAATAACAACGTTTTAGAATCTCTGAATCCACACATTTTATTCAAATTTTTGCTTATGAAAAGTTTTTTTTTTTCTAGTGATACAATGTGTAAATGACAAAGCCTTAGAGGGGTTGGTGAGGATAATTTTAACTTTACGAGGGCCAGGCAACTGTATCTACAATAGGGCCATATGGCAGAAAAAAAATGTGCTGTTATGAAAATAAATATAGCAAAGAATACATTAAAGAAATGGAGCTTCACATATGAAGGAGCAAGCCTGTGTCATACTCCTGTATACTGCTCCAATTGTACTTTACTTTAAAGTGCATGTGGCAATGCTGAACTAACAGATATCATATATATAATTGGCCACTTTAGAAACCTGGCAAATGACAAACAGCATCAAAAGACCCCAAGGTCGCGGACTCTAATTGGACCATTCGGGACGTAATTGTTCCCCTTCCTCAAAAGCTACTGTCAAGGTACCTTTGAGTAAACCACTTAACCACCTTTCCTTCACTGCAGAATGCTCTTCTGGGGGATGCAAAAGAGGAATTTACGAGAGCAGCTTCCACAAGTAACCGTGTTTGGCTAAAAGATGTGTTGTGATGAAGAAGAAGGCAGTAAGCATCATCTTATCCTGCATACAGTTACACATGGACGCCTATGGAGGTGATGCTTTTTTACCAACAGTAGATTTACTCCTACATATGTTTATGTGTGAAAAAGACTGCCTTGTTTGCAGAGCTTAGTCTTCTGAATACTCAAAGTGCTTTTACACCGCAGGTCAAATCTATACAGTAGCTTGATGATTGCTTGAGGTAACTTTGCTCACTCCAGATTTACTTTATGGTCTCTACTTTTCCAACTAAGCAGCTAAATCTTGGAGTCACAGACAGTGGCATTGAAGCTTAGTATTCGTACCTCTACCAGACTTTCTTATAATGATGCTATTATAATTATTCTCATTTTACACTCTTTACAATCAATGTTTCTGTCCCTGATAAATGCCACTTCCTTTTTCTAATTCTTGATAACTCTTTCTTGTTTGATGTTTTCTCAAACAATGTGTGAAAATCTATTTTATGGTCGGCTTAAACTAAGAAAACTAAACAAATGCTCACAATCTATCACATTACAACCTCTAAGAAATAATAAGGATGTGTTGACACTGTAACAAATACATTTATTCTACTTCTCTCCAAAAGACGAGAACATTGCATTAAGACTTGTCAGTAGTATTTACATCTGTGTTCTCTTAAGAATCCTGTTCCCGTCCAGTTCCTCTATTTAACAATAGATTAGACAGTTTGAATAGTGTAAAACAAACATGATGTTTTGCCCTTAAGATGACTTGTCAGCTTGTTTAATGAACATTAACACACTTTTGTGTCGTATAACTTTGTGTTTCTCTGTGGAAACACAGAAAACAATTATACAGTATCTCATGTAACTATCCTTATCTATCAGACTTCCCTCTGATTGTATCCTATTTTTCTTGTATTTGTCGTATGCACTTGGCATAGGAACTGTACAATCTTGGCAAGCACTGGGGGGCATGTCACACTCCGTACATACATACTGTCTTTATCCCAGTCCTTCCCCCTCTCTCTCCAGCGTGCTCTCTGCATGTTCCTGCCATGCACAGGCGGAGGTGTCACTTCAGATTTGCTTAGGGAGCACGGTTGTGAGTGTGCACACGTGCCACATTTGTATGCATGTTTGTGTATCCTTGCCTGGATCCTCTGTGCGTTCTTGTGTAAGGTATTTTAGGCATTTAGTGATTCTGTGGGAAAATTGTTGGGTTTTCTTTCTAGCCCAGTTAGTGCTCCTGGCCAAAACGTGTATGAGAACATTGAGACATTAGGCTCCAGCGCAGCAAAAACGACATTCATACTGCACTGAACTAAGCTGTAGCTCTGTCAGAAGTATTGTTGATCACATTTACAAGCAAGGAAAACCACAGCTATAAGACATTTGAAGTTTTAGGAGAAGTTCACAGGGTAGAGATGAAGGTTGAAGAATGAAGTAGTTTTTTACTGTAGGCTGGTCAGGAGGAAGTACTGAAAGTGGTCGAGGGTAACACAGAGTGTGGATTCCTGCTTAGGCATGGTAACACCTGAGCTCATAATGACCCCCAAAAGAGATGGAAGTACAGGCTACCACCATTAGAATAGTTGTTGATGTATAAGATTTGTAACTGAGTAACTTCACTGATGGATTCATGGTCTACGGTGCCAATTCTGGCTGCTCTGAAGGCTGTATCATGGCCGAACAAATTGCACAAATAGTTTGGAAAACATGCCTAAAATGCAGTGGACTTTTAGCAGATGCTTATGGATGGATGTCAAGCTGCAATCAATAGAGTGGAAATAGTCATGAGGAATGGTGGCACATCTGAAGTGGGTGTTTATTCATCAGATGCCCATATTTGGGTGGCTGTGGTTCAGTGGTAGAGTCATTCATCTCTCAGTCCAAAAGTTGGTGGTAACATCCCAGCTCCTGCAGATCACATGTTGAAGTGTCTTGCCTAAGGATACTTGTACAAATTTCTCCCCAGTGGCATAGCAAGTTATGTGTAAATGAGTATGATAATGGTTAGATTTGTATGTATATGGCACTTAATATAGCATGTTCTGCCATCATTGTATGAATGTGTGTGAATCTGATATGAAGTGTAAAAGCGCTTTAAGGGGTCAGAAGTCCGGAAAGTAGTCATATAAGTACAATGCATTTATCACTGACCATCAGTTTGTACTCCTTTAGAGGGTGAATATGAGAGTTAAAAGTGTGGCTGATGAAGTAGTGTCGACTGGGATGATGGGAGAAATATGCAGAAGAAGGTTTGGATGAAGCAAGAACGTTGATTAGTGGGATGTGAGTGGTGTATTGACATGAGAGCAGGAACCTTTTCAATAGACATTGTTTAATATTGTTGAATAATAATTAGAGTTAGTAGAAATTGTAGGCTGCTGATCTGATGAATGCAAAAGTTGATCCCAGCCATGCATGCATGTCTGTTTTCAATCACAAAACAGCATCAAAAACGGTTCCTCCTTACCTAAACTCTATAATCCAGGTCTACACTCCCTCCCACCCACTACGCTCTGCTAATGAAAGGTGTCTGATCCAACCTTCACAACAGGGTCCTAAGACGCTAACTAGATTTTTCTCTGACTCAAAGCTGATCATTTGCACTTACTGACATTTTTTCCTTTTTTTCTAGATCCTTGCTTGTGTTCTTACTCTCTGATGAAGTGTCTGCCAAGTGAATTGTAGAATTTTAGAATGATGCCTGTGTTGTAGATATGGAGAGGGTATTTTGATGTAAATAGAGCAGATAGGACATCCAGAGAGGGAAATGAAGCTCTGCTGTGGCATTTGATGCAGGCCTTCATGAGTGCTCTATACTCTAGGTCAGGGGTTCTCAAACTTTTTTAGATCATGGACCCCTTTTAGGTGAGAAGTTTTTCCAAAGACCCCCTCACTATCGTAACGTTGATAAGCATGTATTAATACTATGTAATAAGAAGTTCAACAGGACTCCACATGAAGCTTTTACTTCAGAGTCAGGAAACATCTGTTGTACCCAATGAAACCAATTTAAAGAGTTACATCCATGCAAAGTCCTAAGCTTAAATAATATTAATAATACATTTACTTAACGGCATCTTTCAGGACATTTCCAAGTTGTTTCTCTTTTAACCTGGCTAGATCACCATGGTAACTTACTAGATACTCATAACCTGGTTCAGAGTTGCAGCTAACATTGGCTGTAAAGTGCCACCATATTAATTATTATTGTAGACTGGAAACATTCCCTGATGGCATTAGAGACCTTCAGCTGCATGAATAGGTTTATGGAAACTTTTGGACTTGATCATTATACACCATTGTGTTTGTAATGTCACAGCCCAAAGTCGTGCAGTTACAGTAACATTATCCTACTGTAGGCCTATGAAAGCCATCATCACAAGCCTTGATGTAAAGGCTTTAATCAAAGGCAACTTAAGTATAGTAGAAAAGAGCATGGTCACAATGCACAAGCAATTCTAAGAAGGTGGGTTTTGAGGGGGTATTTGGAAGTAAGGATAAATCAATGTCACAGATGTCTTGTGGGAGACAGGAGGCTGCACGGCTGACAGCTCAAGAACCTCAGGCAGAGGTATAGTGAAAAGCATGGAGGTCGAAGATAGTAGAGAACTAGTAGATGTGTGGTGTGAAGGAGATCTGTCAGGAGACAGAAAGCAGGATGATGGCTAAGAACTCATCCAACCACAGGTTTGACTATATAGTTGAGGCAGGCACTTATGACATGAAAGAAAAAATAATTAGTTCATGTGGTTTCTCTAAATGAAATGCTAAAATATTTATTAATTTGTTATCTTCTTGTGTGTGTGAAGGATCTTGCCCCAAGGAAAACACTTATTTTGATATTTACCTTGAGAGGTGACTTTTCTGATTGTAGTAAGACTCCTCTATTAAGTTAATATGTCAGTATCTGTTAAAATTCTCTGAAATAAAACAGTGCCTGTGTGAGTAAATGCTGAACTTAGCTGTGTTTTGCACACACCTCTGCAATGATTTGCAGTGGCAGACATTTCTTTATGCTGTCAGAGGGTGTCCGCTCAGTTAGCTATTGCTTTTTGAACTGTACAGCTGGTGGTTTTCCAAGTCATTTCCTCACTTTTGCCTCTTTGAATGACTGTCAGGTCAACCAACAATTCATCTAGCCCATTGCTTTCTGGAGGGACACCAAACTGCTAATGTGACTGGCTCTGTCCCAAAGCACTGAAGGGTGGGGGGCCAATCACTGACCTTTAATTTAATATAGATCCAACCGTATTTGGCTACATATAATATATAATGCATGCACAGATAACACAGGCATATGCATGATTTTTCTCTCTCCATTACTATTATCTCCCACATAAACACCGACACCGACACCAACACCAACACAGACAGTGACACACACACACACACACACACCCACACACCCACACACACACACTTGGCTGGCTCTCTGAGATCTATTTAACACCTTCTAAGTGGGGAAGACTTGGCACAGTTTAAAAGAGAACTGAGACTGGAGGAGAGTGGTTTGAGCCAAAATGATCCCAGGATGCACAGAACATCTGGGGTACAGCTATCTGATTAGCCACACTATTAGTGTGGTTGTGTTCGTATTAAAAAGATCAATGTCTATGATGGCTGTTCTCACAGGAGAGACTGACTGGCTCGTAATTTGACTTCTTCCAGACTGTAATTTGTACCATTTTACCATGCTAATATTAATATATATATATATTTTTTTTTTTTTTGTCAATAGCAGGCATTTAAAGGTTCTTGTCATAGGGTGTAAAATAGGATAGAAATTAAGTGGCACATTGTATATAGGTAACTGTCCAGGAGAAAAATATTTGTATCATTTAAATCTAATTGGACCTGTCGTATAGCAGTCTTTAACTTCAGGAATAAGGAAACCCCTCGCCTGAGTGGTTCTATTTGTGCATTAAGTAATGGATATTTGCTAAATTGTTTGTTGCAAGTAAGCCCCTTCCTGCCCTACGTAATATCCGCTCTCTAAACGTATAGGAAATGACCTTCCAGACGTCTGGAGAGTGTTTCCAATTATTCATTTAAAAGTTTAGGAAAAGATAAATTTGCAGTGTCTTTGGTGATTAGACTCCGTCATGATGACTTCATGCGCTCAGAGGGGTAGCGAGGCCAACAGCAGTAGCGACCCCTCTGTGTCTCTGTCTTTCTCTCCACTCTTTGCTCCTTCGTGGTTGTTGTGTGCTTCTTCTCCGGTGAAGATGACAGCTTGTCAGGCGGTGGAGAAACAGTGGGCTGCATTTTTGGTGAGCTGTGGCGGAGTCGTGCAAAAGCCCTCCCGCACATGCTGCACTCATCCCACCCCCGACCCAATACCGGTAAACTAGTTTTGCCTGGAAAGCTCCAGGCTTTGCCAAACAGCTTCGTCCTTTACCCGAAGCAGTGCCCTGCCTCCCTGCACCCCAGCCTCCCCCTACATGCCCACTAAAGCTAACAGTTCAGCAAAAGTCATGCTGCCCACCTCCGCTGGTCAGTCGTTGTCTTGAATTTAGGTTTCTATTCAACAAACCTAACAGCATATCACAGTTTTCTTTGTATAGATTATTTTAAAAAGTGGCAAAAGTGTCTGCTAAATCAATTGTAGAAATCTACAGCCATGCATATGAGACAACTAAAATACACAAATAGATCTGACTTCAACTCCAGAGTGCGCAACTAAGGTGGGTCACAAGTAAATCACAAGCTAGTCCACTGCGGGTGGAGACAGCTGCATCGATTACAAATGTGGGATGTGAAGAAGAAAACCCTTTAAAACATCTGATATGTTCTGTCAGAGCCACAAGGTGAATATAGTGTGCATGTTCAGAGCTAAAGGGAAAAGAAACAGACAGATTTCTGGTAAAATGTGTGTCCTTACTGACCTTAAAAAAAGAGTTCACTGAAACTTAGAGGGGGTGTCACAGTCCCACACTCTCTTCTTTTAAAAGTATGTCCTGTGACAGTAGCACTTCAAACTTCAGAACATCTATCAGGTCAGAATCCCCCACCAGTGGGTAAACCTTTGAACTCCACTGTAAATATATATTCACAGCTGCAACTGTCTTCGTAGTCTATTACTTCTTTAAATTGAACTCGTTGAAACCTGCAGAGGCCCCGAAATAGATTCAAGTTCAGAAGTAAAGATCAGCATCATGACTGGCTGCCTTATTCCACATTACAGACATTTGGCCTACAGCCTTAGCAATGAAGCACCAGAGTGAATAAAGGAGGTGAGAGGCAAGGAGGCAGGGGTATCAACAGAAGTCAGAGTGGTTAATTTTCACAACTGATATGCCTCCTTACAGAAAAACAAATAGACGATTGGAAGATGAATAAGCTAATGAAAAATACAGTGGATAGGAAAGAAAGAACTAGGAGAGAAAACTTTAGTTTGCAGAGTGGAAAAGAGCCTGAGAAAATGATAATTGAGAGAGGAATACATACATAAGAGAAAAGATGGTCAAGGAACCATGACAGAGGGTTAGAGAGGGCAGCACAAAAGGTTGCATAGGGACAGATGGCTTCAGGAGGGGGCAAACTCTCCAACTGTGATTTCCCCTGCAAAAGATTTTCTTTGTCCTTTCATTGTTTTGTCTCAATCAGTGTCCAGGGAGAAAGTAAGAAGGGAGAATATGTTCTACAGCTTACTAGTGTCACATTTGGCAGTCAAAATTCAATTTCCAAGTCCCTGTGTTACTTGGATCTTGGTCCATCAGCCTTCCGGCAATTTCCATCCGCATTCCGTCAGCAGCACAGCAACAGCGCGGTCTGATTCTGGAGCACAGCCGAGCGCAGCCATGAGCAGCTGTACACACGGGTTCACAAGATCACGTGGGAATAACGAGAAAGACGTGAAAACATCATGTTACTTTGTCTTTCTAAACATGATTTGCTGTTTGTTCAGCGCCTGTTTTGACTGCCATGTTGATAAAGTGACGGAAATACAATTGAGAGTCTGTTTCTCGTCTTTTATTTTTAAATTAAACGGATGCTCTGTGTATTTCCTTGTCTCACTTCCTGTCTGTCTATATTTGAAACAGAGCAGAGCGGCATGGCGCTGCTAGCACGCTCTTGAGGCGAACCACGGCACGTGATGAGGAAACAGGAGCATTGACTACAGTGGCAGCGAACTCACAAGGTATTAGACTCATGATAATATCATAATAAAATATAACTCTCAAAGAGTTGAGAGTGACAACAGGGAATGATGAAAACAGAAGGGAGAAAAGTTTCAGCCAAAGTGGCAGACAGCCGGAGCTGGATCATGCTGCAGATGCATTTATATAATAGTAGATCCTGGTTAAGATAAAAGTTATTCTCAAAGCATGAGAATAACGGTTTTGCTCCGTCGGATGGCGCGCGCACATTCACACTGGATCCGTTTCTGGAACGGTACACAGAGGGCACCCATGATCAGCTGTACACACATCACAGGACAACTACAAGATCCCGTGGGAATACAGAGAAGAACGTGCAAACAACATGTTGCTTTGTCTTTCTGAGGATGATGTGTTGTTCTTTTGGTGCCTGTTTTGCCGTAATGTTGATAAAGTGGTGAAAAATACGATCGTGAGTCCGTATATTGTGTTTTATTTTGAAATTGACCGGATGCTCTGTGCGTTTCCTTGTCGGACTTCCTGCCTGGGCTGTCATATTCTTTCCAGCTTGACGTGTGCCTTCACCGTACTCCGGCGAAAATAGACCCGCAGCGTATATGAAGCGGAGTGCCGTTGGTGGCACTCGCCGGAGACGGACCATATAGCGCGCACTGTGTGAACACAATGTTTGACTAGAGTGGCAGCTGAGTACAGCGTAGTGCACGGCGTAGTGCACGGCGTAGTGCACGGCGTAGTGCACGGCGTAGTGCACGGCGCTGACACACCGCTGCTAGCACGGAGTATGTGTGAATTGGCAGTTACAACTGAGCCACAGCCATACTGAAAGTCGATCGGATAATCCCATCCAGTTGAATCAAACCCACGACGACTGAGAGACAAACGACTCTACCAACTGAGCCACATCCAAAGGAGAGATCGGTGATCACACAAACAATTAAAGCCTTATATTAATATCAGCTAATAGTAGACTCTTACAGTTACCAGCATGGTAAAAAAAATATAATTAGAAAAAGTTGTAATTAAAATTACTTTTGCATCAGATTGGTTCAAGAGTAAATTGGTGACTGTATTTTTTCCGAATGAAAAGTAATGTTCTCTGGCCACTGGTTACAATCTGGCCAGTGATTTGAAATGTAACTTTATGTTACCCCTGTAGTTTCTGTGCTTACTGTGGAAAATTACCAGAACACAACATAAACCATCATAGCTTCTTTGCAGACCAGCATCAGGCCGTGCAATTGCATTTTATGCCCCTTACATTTCTGCATACCTTCTTAGATCAACTATTCAAACTCAGTTATCCTTGTACATTATTTAACCTGCACATGACTAAACCTTTAACATGGTAAAATAATGGTTACGCTGAGAAAGGTAAACAGCAAGTCGAACCAAGACTGCCCCGATGGTATTCAGGAAACCAGGCAGCCAGGCAGTTGGTCACTCACTGAGTCTGACAGTTAGTGTTGAGCTTCTTTCTGACGCTGATGTGATTTGAGCATCCAGAGTTCAGTCTTATCTTTAGCATCAGCAGGCTGTGTGTGTGTGTGTGTGTGTGTGTGTGTGTGTGTGTGTGTGCGTGTGTGTGGTCCTGCGCTGTTATAAAGCATCACCCACCCTTCTCCAGCTCTAAACGGAATTTATCTCATCTCTCTGTGTTGACATCAGCAGTCTGTCCGGTCCTCCCTGCTTCTCTCTGACTCCATTTAAAAACCCTCTTCAGCCTTAAAACCCATTACTGCACTATCAACACACATTGGCATGCAGATACAGCAAAAATCAGAGGGACGAATACACACTTTGTCACATTCACACATAGACGCACACTCTAACACATAACCCTGTAGACGTGCATATATAATGGACCAGGACAAATTTGGTAACAAAAAAAGATTTAATGATTAGTAAAAGTCTTCCCCTTACCCCCCTTTTGTCCCCCTCCCTCCCTCCCTCATATTCAACCCCTGTCTCTTTGTCCTTGTCATCACACAGACGGTGAGTCATGTGTAGATGACTGTAGTGTGTGTGTGTGTGTGTGTGTGTGTGTGTGTGTGTGTGTGTGTGTGTGTGTGTGTGTGTGTGTGTGTGTGTGTGTGTGTGTGTGTGTGTGTGTGTGTGTGTGTGTGTGTCCATAGAAGGTTATTCTGAGATGCCAGAAAGGCGAGAGATAGTGATCTCAGTCAATCTAATATAGCTGAAGAGGCCACCACACACATAGTCAAGCATACACACACTTTCTCCAAAACACTTTAATCCATTTAAGGAGCATGCTCTGATATAGGGGACAGAGGAATACAATAGAATAGGGTTGGACTTAGGAGAAACCCATATCCTGCTTGTGAGTGTGCATGTGGGAGTGCGGTACGACCGTCTCTCTGGTCTGCTCTGGTATGGATTTCTCCACTATAAGACTCACAGTTTATCTTGTTCTGAGAGGGGCCAGTAGGAGAAAATAATAACTTTTTTAGAGTTGCTTCTCTAAGTGAGAAGCTTAAAGTAATAACCTCAATGGCTCCTATGTTCTCCCATGGCTGATTGATACAGCACAATTGTGATTTAACCTTTATCCAGTTTATGAAAGCTATGTTTTCTGTTCGAGCCACCCAGGGGATGGTCTGTCCTCTCTGGCGAATCCTAGGCTGAGCAGAAAATGATTTATTTTACAGGATCAACAAGAGTGTAGCTTGGGCAATATATAATTGCAAAATATACAGCTTCAGTACTGTTTAAAGAATAGTTTGATACTGCCTTTATTAGAATATGTCTGTACATAAACCAGAAAATACACCAAACAATGATCATCAACCATCGAGACAAATAACTAATGACTGATGTAGGGCGTGGAACAAGTTTGTACAGTAGCATTTTTTTACCTCCTGATGGCGGAATCCAAGGCATTCCCAGTCCAGATGGGGTATATAATCCCTCCACCAAGCCCTGGTTCTATCCTGGAGTCTCTGGATGTGCCCAGAAAATCTCCAACTGGAGGCACCCAGGAGGCATCCTGATCAGATGCCTGAGCGTCCTAAACCCGTCCTTAGTACCACGCCAAGTGCTATGGTTGCATCAGCAGCTGCTAATTCAATGGTTAAAGAAACAGCTTTGGTTCCAAGAGAAGTCAGAGAAACTGTTCTCAATTGGGCCAATCTTTTCTCTGTGCTTGCCACCTGGAGAAACACTTATGTAAATATCATGTGTTGTTGGAGTTGTCCTCACTGCCAGAAAACATCTGCTACTTTCCCAGACAAAGTTCCCCTCGAGCCTGTTCCAGTCATAACCCCCCTGTTTAAATACCTGGGTATGGACATTGTTGACCCTGCCCAGAAGAGCAAGCAAGGTAACATATAATCATGCTGGTAATCAAAGATTATACAACAAAATGTCAAGATTTACAGCCAAAGTTGTATCATTCTGCCACATTTCTTTTCAAGAGTAGGGTTTCCTCAGTAAATATTGACTGATCAAGGAACTCACAATGTCAAAACTGCTGAATGACGTGTCCCTGAAATTAAAGGACTGAGGTGAACACATTACCACCCCAAAACTGATGGGCTCATAGAAAGATGTAATTGGACATTGAAGCAAATTATTTTTTCAATCCTATTTATCTGCTTTTTGCTCATGAGGAAGTCCCTCAGGCCTCTGTTGGATTTCATCGTTTCAATTTCTTGGTGGTCATGAAGGAAGAGGACCCCAAACTCTCCTGACAGAAATATGGAAGGGTGACAAAACTAACACAGAGCCAGTGAATGTTGTCCAAAATGAGGGAGAAGTTGGACGGAATAATTACATTTTGTTGGCACTGGAACATATAGCTTCTCAACAACACCAGATGACATAACGTATTACAGAAGTGGAATTGTTTTCATGATCAGTGGAAAGGTTGCCAGTGATAACTCTCCTACTGTTAATACTGCAGCGCAATCACAGCCATCTGCAGATGGTATCTTTGTAATTTTAACTGCGCTTGGTAGTTAAAGGCAATGTTTGGAATAAGATAATTTTTGCAATGAAGCCAATTTTCAGTCTTGATGTGTGTGCCATTGCGTCTCTGACTTTGATTGGGAAGAACAGAACATCTGTTTTGTCTCATCCTAGACGTGCAAGATTTCTGCCAATTGTACATAACCACTTGCCTTTGCTTTCTGTTTGTGTTGTAAAAACATCTTCAATCTTCCTTTCCACGTCATTTGTTAATTCCATCATTGTAAGCACTAGCTATCTGTGACCATCAGGAACCCACAGCAACAGTAGAACGGCCCACTGCTCCCAGTGCAGCCCTCTAGTACGCACAATTCTCACTGCTTTATTCCACCAGATGCGTGTTCTGTCTTTGCTGCGTCTCAGCTATGTACCAGATATGCAAAGATTCAATATTTGCCGGATGCCAGAGCTCGGCACATCAACTCACCACAGAGTAGATCGAGCAGGACTGGAAGTCAGACACAGAAACAATAAAATATACTTTTTATTTTCAGAATAATACACTCTGTTTTTGACGGTTGTGAACAATGACCTTTTGTGTGTTTGTTGTTGTGTTTATAAGGGTTTTATATGTTTTTTATACCGCACACATAGTATTGTCTTGTGCTGTTGTGCGTGATTCTGCCATTACTGCGGGAACTCCTTGTTCTCGGGACTCGAGCTGTCTGGTGGAGCTGACACACATTGCACACGTATCTGGTGGAAGTTCTGGGTCATTGATTTCATAAAAAACATGCATAGTCCATATAATCAAAATTAATGAGTAAAGACCATAGACTGTAAATATTAATGGACAAAGCCTGAGTTTGTACCAGCTTGTAAAGATGTTTATTTATGCCGTAAAAACTGCTTTTTCGCCGGTCATGTGTATGTGACTTCCAGTGTTCCTGCAAACAGCCTCAAGTGGACACTCAAGGAACTGAAGGATTTTGCAATTCCACATCGGCTTCATTTTACAAGACAGGAGGTTGCCACTTGGTAGGTGAGTAAAAGTATCCCTTTCTAAGATGAAATGTAGTCAAGTAAAAGTAGAAGTTGCAAACATAAAAGATACTGAAGTAAAGTATAGACTTTCTAAAAGCGTACTACTTAAGTACAATCACAAAGTACTTGTACTTTGTTTCTTTGCAACACCGAAAATAAACTGATATATATGTGGATGTCTTAAAAATAAACTGACAATGACTTATCACTACACTTGCCAATTTGTAAGGATTTATTTTCTTGGGTAGGAAAAATTGCTGTATACTCCCCCTTTTTTTTCTTTGCTAATGTTCACAGACCCTTGGAGCAGTCACTGTACTGTTGTTGAGATGACACTGCCATAAGGTTTGTGTCAAAGTTCTCTGTGAGTCATAATTGTCTTTATAGTGACAGCTCGGTCTTCTGCACCAGAGCTTTTTAAAGAGTCCTTCAGGACCTGTAGGTGGGTCACAGGAAGGTTAAACTGGGTCAGAAAATTATTCTGGCTTAAGTGAAATCATGGGAGATGGATAGAGAAGGGTGAAAAGGAAAATTTCAGCTTCAGTGCCTAACAAGTGTTGGAATGGTTTAACAGCACTTTCCCTGAAATGCAACTGAAGGAGGTGTACAGGTAGATCTGCAGACTATGAAAGAAGCCAGCGTCAGATTAAGTGTCAAAATTATTGTCTCTTTTAGAAGGTGAAAATAATTTGATTCATCAATTATACAGATGTATAATACTTGTGTGTGAATATTTCACATAATATAAACATCAAATAAGACTATGGCTGTAAAATGAAGGTGTTCTAGATACCCTCATTTATAAAATGTCTATAGAATTTTCTTTTATATCTTTTTAACATAATTTGGCCCTTTTTATTATTTTATTACTTTCCCTTGTAGTTTTAATCTCTTTCTTTTAATTCATGTACTTTTCTGTCTCTGCTTTTGTGATGTGTTTTGGGCTGCATGTTTTTATGTATGAAAACATAAAATCTTTCCAAATTTAAAGGCTGATTTTTGCTCCTGAGTGAAAGTTGAAGAAACCAGATTCAAATTATTTGTCTGAACATGACAAGCTGTACTTGAACAGAGGTATATTTCAGTATCATGAGCTCAGTGCACGGTGCTGGAAAACTGCTGATATGACAGTTTGCAGCTGGGGAGTAACACTTACTGGCCCGCTCTTTGCTGAATGTCCACTAGCACTCGTTTGTGATGTTTGGTAATTTCTTTCCTTCGCTGTGTTCTAACGGGCGATATTGTTTCAAACAGCGGAAAAGGTTTGTGATGTTGCCGTTTCAGCTGCACTTCGGCACAGTTTACAAAGCATGTTGCTTAGTTTTTTGTCGGACTTTAAATTGCCAAAATCTCTCTATGCTCCTGAAATGGAGTGGCCTTTCTTATCATCTTGTCGACGACGTTTTCTCCGCTTTGAGCCGGTACCCTTTTCTTCAGTGTCGATATGGCTCATTTGAGCTGTGTTTCCATAACGTCTGTAAGCCCGCCTACATATACTTCAACAAGATGATTGGCTGTTGATCGTCTCTTTCTTCTTCTCTTTAATGTCGGGTGAAACTAGTGTTTAAGACACATTAGAGAACTCCTTTGCCAGTGTTTGGGTGGTGTGATTACGGTTTTAAGTCTATCAAACTTTTATTGAACATTTGTTATATTTCTAATAAGAAAAATTATATCACAATAATTATCGTTATCATTTTATCTCCCAGGCCTTGGTATACAAACTGATTTTATTTAAATACATTTGCAAAGACTTATAATGTTGCTCTAAAAATATTTGGGAAACCAATGCACTGACTAACATATTACACAAATCAAAATTCCACCAATCCAAAATAAAGCACATCACATTTTGACTGAAGTTATCTTCTCATTCTGCAAGTTGTGACTTGTAGGCTCTTGACTCAAGCACTCATGGACTCACTCACAATTTTGTTCCCATATTTAGATTTATTTCTGCTCATGTCTGCATTAGCTCTCCTTACCCTCTCATGGAGGAAAGTTGATGATTCGGTGATAGTTCTCCCTGCACCACAGCTAAAAGCACACTAGAAAAAATGAACAGACTTTGCAATTTTTTTTATTCTGCAGCATGATCCACCATTACCAAGCCTTTCTGGTTGATCATGAAATCATGTCTTTTAACTGAATGAGAATATCACATTGACTTAAACTAAGAGTTGGTTGTCTCCTGCAGCCACATGTCTGATGTGTCCTTGGGCAAGACACGAAACCCCAAGTTGCTCCCACTGCTACACCAGCGGCGTGTGAATGTGTATGAATGAGATTAGTTACTTCTGATGGTCACTTTACATAGCAGCCTCTACCATCAGTGAGTGAATGGGTGTGAATGTGTAGGTGTGACCTGCGATGTAAAAGTGCTTTGAGTAGTCAAAAGACTAGAAACTTGTTAGACATGCTTAAGTCTATTTACCATTTATGTTTTGGTAAAAACTGAGACCCACTGAAACAGTTGAAGGAAGGCAGTTTTTCATTTGTAGGCTTCTTTGGACTCCATTGCCTGATTGCTTTGATTAACTCATCAAGCTTAACTTCAAATATCATGTGGTTTGTTTCAGAGTCCTTAAAGTCTCTCTATTTGTAAAGTAGAATAACTAAGAAGGATAAACAGTTTGATGCCGGTTTAAATAATATTTCATAATAAAAAAGATGGTTTTAAGTTGAAATTACTTGCTGTGGTCTGTTACTTTTTACAGTGTATGAACCCTGTTCAACTGAATAGTCAAGTACAGAAATCCACTTACCCATCAACTGGAGTTTTAATATGTAGTCAGCATCTTCAGGTACACCTCTTTCTCTAACACACACACGTACACACTTCCTCTCTCACTCTATCTCTCTCAATCTCTTCCCACCTCGTTCACACTGAACCTCTCCAACTCTTGTTCTCTGTCTCTTACCCTCTCTCTCTCTCTCTCTCTCTCTCTCCTCACTCTATCAAGCCATTTTTTTCTTCTTTTCATTGCTAGCTCAGCTGTCCAGCAGGGTGACTTGCTGTTTTAGCTACCGGCTCACTTTGCCTCGTCATCCATTTTCTAGTTTTCTTCCTTTTCATATTTATTAAGCCTCCTGACTGACCTCAAATGTGCTTTTAAAAGCACAGCCGACAAGTGAGGTGAGAGTATGCTCTGCGTGTAGCAGACTGCAGGGAAACAGAAATAAATGGAGGGGAGAAGCATTTGAAAAGAGATTACATCACATTTCATTCCAAAAGAGAAGTGAAAGAGCATTGAATTTAATTTGTACTTAAACTGAGCATTAAAAACCAGTTCTGCTATTTAAGCCAGGAGAATACTTTCCCTCTGAAAGATAAGGCCATACTACACACCAGTGCACTTTTTCCACTTAGAGCCTGTTTGGTTAAGTGTTATTTACCGAAGACTGGGAAACCAAGTTGACAAAGTTACACATGCCTAGAATCAGAATCAGAAATACTTTATTAATCCCAGAGGGAAATTTGTTTGCTACAGCTGCTCATAAAAAAAAAAAAATTAGTAGGAAGTATATAGATATGTTTACAATGTAAAATAAAATAGAAATAACAATAGACTAAGCAATAAGTACCAGGTGAAAGTAATAATAAAAATAGTCATAATAATAAGCCATGTACAGAGCGGTGGTTTTGTATGATATGTATCTGACTGTGTTATAAGTAGTGCTGGGCGATATATCGTGAAGCTCGATTCAATCGATATTTAATTAATGCTTGATATGGAAAAGGGAACATCAATTTTATTTTTTAAACTACTTCAAAGTTTTCTCGCGAGATTTCGTTGCTCCACAAGATTTCCGCAGCAGCGCTAGTTACGCGGAGACGAAAGGGCGGAGGAGACTCCACTCCTGCCGCTGAGTAGCCTAGCTCTTGTAAGCGACCAACACGGAGGAGAAAGAGAAAGATGCGAGCGAGGCCCGAATTACTTCCAAAAAAAAGGCACATAACGCAGGGCTCGACATTATAAGTGTCCCGCTGGCCCGGATGAATGATTGACAGAGTCCAGCTGATTGCACGTTCAGCTGGCGGCTTCACTGCTGTCACTTCAGCTCGCTACACTCAAATTGTACACTGGCACACAGATTTTAGCGCAGGTTTTCTCTAACAAAACACACGTTTGATAAACAAGTTTTAAAACCATCAGATCCCAACAAAAGCCAAGCTAAAATCAGAATTCAAAGAAAAAAAATCACCGAAAATGTTGAGAGTGACAGCAGGGAATGAAGAAAACAGAACGGAGAAAAGTTTTAGCCACGGTGACAGACAGCAGGAGGAGCTGGAACACTTTAAAGTTAAAGACTAGATCCTGGTGAAGATACAAGTTATTCATAAAGCATCTTAGCCCTTAAGAGAGCGCCTAAAGTAAAGATCTAGTTTTTCACAGAGAAGAAAGAAGGAGAGATTCCAGATCTATCACAGTAATGACATTATCAATTAAATGTTTATTGTAACTGGATGAAGGCGCAGGAAAAGTTATGGTGAAAAAAAACAAAAGGTAAAACTATCATACGCCACAACTCCCCATACCCTTTATGAGCAGGAGATCCACTGAGACTGCAGACTTAGCAGACGCTTTTCTCCAAAGTGACGTACATCAGAGCGTAAGAGCAACACACGCAGTGATCTAGAGAGGAGGAAACAATGTCAGTAAACTTGCGCAAAGAAACAGTTTTAAGTCCAATCGCACACAAAGGTTCTTTAGTTCTCTTCACCAGGGACCGCAAAGCATTTAATAGCATGATTCCACAATCTCCTCTTCTCTGTGTTTTCTTTCACAGATGGGATGATAAGTTTTTATCCTCATGGACACACAGTAATGAACGACAGGTGTTATCCATAGTTAGTCACAAAGCTTACCTGATTGACAGGTGGGCCTGGTGAAGTATTTTGTGAGGAGGCTCAAAACCCGCCTCAGCTGCAGCTCTCAGCTGTCGGTTGACTGAAAGTTAGGATGAGACAGGATTTCCAGCATGGCGGCTGCTGCCGATGAGCCTCTGGAGACCCCTGCGTGAACAGATGGGTGAAGTCACTCAGGCTTCGTCCATTAATATTTACAGTCTATTAGTGACAGTTATGAATTACGCAGCTTAACCAGCACGTGAGTGATAATTTGACTGTTTAAAGAAAGCAGGATGAGATTTGATGTCAGAAAACCTACTCCAACATGTTCAGGACGAGAACAGAAAGGGTAAACGACGTACCACTTGTCCACAAGGGGTGCAAAGATGGACAACATTTTTATTATTTATATTTTGCCCACATTTCTTTCTGAACCTACAGTCATTTAGAAGCAGGATTTCAGATTAAAGATCATTTTAAAAGTGTAAGCATGTCGTTTTATTTTATGTATTTGTTCAATCTAAAAGATCTTACAAAAACATTCTTTCACACACTCACTGACCTTATTAGTTACAAGAGGAAGCCAGTGTTAATTCAAATCTCTCTCACACACACACTGACAGAACACTCCAGCTGTACTTATTCCTATACTCCTAGTTTTGCATTTATAATCATGAGCCTGAGGACATACATGGGCAGATTAACTGGCCTTCTTTGGGAACAGCTAAAAGCGTGCAGACTGTATGTATTCAGAATTGATTTTAATGGGAAATGTGTGTATGTCGTACAGGGACTACACTATATGTGCTTGTTTAATAAAAGTGAATTGGTTTTTGGTGTGTTGCTGTAGACTAGTTTCTAATGAAAGAATGGGTTTCATCAACATATTCACGATTGGTGGACAATAAATCCTCTGTGTGACGGTCAGTCATGTCAGAAAAGCTTCCTTTTTAGATAAACACGTTTTCATGAACGCTTCTAAAACTGTCAATATTAATCCTATTTGACAACAAATACAGAACTCTGCTAGTGCTTTTTGGATTTCTGTGTACAAACCTTTCTCTGGTTAAAGTCTGTTTTTTGGACTTGTTACGTTTTTTCATGGTAAAGTCTGACAATATGCAGAAACTTGGTCAGTGATGATGCAAGGCCCCATCTACAGTTTAGCAATTTAACATCCAGTTAGACTTTCAAAATGAAGTTTCCTGAGACACATTTCAAATTAGAGTAGTGCATCAAAACTACTCTGTAACAGTCACTGGGTTGTATGTATATCATTGGCATCCTGTATTGTGTATGATGCACAACCATAGAGCTTTCATATGTATTGAATCTTCAAAAAACTGAACTTAATGACTGTTCTGAAATATCAGCCTAATGCCTAATGCCCCAAGCTATTCACTTCAATCACTCACTAAGAACCAGCAGTAACCTGAAGGCAGGTGCACTGCGAAAGCATTTAACACAAGTAAAAGTGGCAGTAGAAAAACTTCCTTTTAACAGGCATGTCGACTAATCGCATTTCAAGATAGAACATTTAAAACTGTGAATAAGCAAGGCTATGACTGTGAGTAGGCTTTTTTCGTTCTCCTCCATAGAATATGTGTGCTTGCATAGAAATCAGCATTGCCTTTAAACAAACGCACATCATTCATGATCATCACATCCTTTGGTTTCATTTCATTCTCATGTTCAAGCCCATGTCTTTGGAATACATTTATGTGCTTTAGAACTTGAATAATACAATAAGATATCAATAATATGAAACACTTAATTGTCACCTTTGGGAAAATACACACCATAGTCATGCTTTTTTCTACTCAGGGAAACAGATTTTCAGCCAAAATTCACTTACAATAGGGAGCCGAGGCTCTTATTAAAACCCTCCTCTTAACTCACACAGATAAGAAGCTGCTTTATTAAATGTCTTTCAATTCAAGCTGCTATTGATTCCTTTAGAAGGGGATTTCCAAAAGGTTATTTCCTTACCTCACGTGATGCCTCAGCTCCTGCCAGCTTAAGAAGACTTTGGCTGCTGATCTCTTCTTCTCTTTGCTTCTACTTTTTTTAATTGATTGCACAGAATTTTTCTCATTTCTTGCCACGATCGTCCATGCCGAACCTTTTGTAAAATGAGATAAAGAAGACAGGCACATTACGTAGCATGAGAAATTGAAAAGGGTCATTATGAAGATGTAATGCTTCTACTTTAAACGGATCGTTGTTACACTTGGTGGCAGGTATGTTTTGATGATAGGGGCTGTAGGTCCATATGGCCTTACATTTAGTCAGTAAATAAAATATGCTTTTTGAGTCTCTTGTTAATCGGAAAGTGTCCTGCAGAATATATCAGTTTGTTCCAAGACTAACATCCAATTTTATATCCATCCATCCATTATCTTCCGTTTATACTTGGCCGGTGGCAGCAAGCACAGCAAGTCAATACAGACGTTCCTCTCCCCAGCAACGTTTTCCAGCTCCTCCTGGGGGATCCCAAGGTGTTCCCAGGCCAGACGGGATATATAATCCCTCCAGCGAGCTCTGGGTCTACCCCTCACTTATCCTCCCAGTTGGGCGTGCCAGGAAGATCTCCCGAGGGAGGTGACCAGGAGGCATCCTGATCAGATGCCTGAACCACCTCCACTTGCTCCTTTCTGTGCGAAGGAGCAGCAACTCTACTCTGAGCTCCCATCGGAAGTCCTAGCGCCTCACCCTATCTCTAAGGCTGAGCCCAGCCAGCCTTCAGAGGAAACTCATTTCTGCCACTTTTTATATGTAAGCTGAACTTTAGATCACAACGCATGAAGTCATATATGGTTACTTATGCAATGTTCAAATAGTGTATTAAGCATGTTGTCGGCACCCGTTGGATGTGCAATATTTAGACTATTATGCAAATAAGAATTTGACTATTTGACCCTGTTGGGAAAGTCGTATTCTGCTTCTCTCTCAGCAGAAGATCGGCTCCAGCCCCCTCGGCACAAAAGATGGATAAGCAGAGCAATTGAATATTAATCATATAAATCCGAAGCATCTCTGCAGAAGATATGACACAAACCTGCTTTATTGACTGGCCATTAATAATTTATCCATATTCTCATACTTCATGTGACCCAAGGTTGACATTTTCCACTACTGAAAGATTTAATTGATGATAAATAAGACATGTTTCATGTTCTTGTTGATCTGGTTACATTAAATTCACTTCTTTGGGTTGATAAACTGCAGCTCTGTAACGACTTTGTCTATGTGGGCATGCAAAAAATGGGGGATAGTTAGTAGGATAGGTGAAAGGTTAAAGGTTAGATTGGCAGGTTTATTTCTGAATTATTACAACAAAAAGAAGGAGGGATGGTTCAGGACAGAAAGGCTTAACTGTGGATTGTTTATTTCAAACAGAAATCTGAGTAACAAATTGCCACTAAATATGTAAACATATGCCTAACTCTTAACCTTAATAATTATAACAATAACAATCAAAGCAGTTCATTTACTGTAGAGTGTTTTCAATGAGGAAAGGAGCTATTGAGGTCAAAACTGTGTTTGGTACCAGGCTGTAGAAAGGTGTAATTCTGCTGTGAAAATGGGCATTTTAATGTGGGTGTAAATGGATCTTCTTTGGTGTTTTTGGTGCCAGACACTCGAGCAGCTGTACTTTTTTACATTTCCACATCAGCTCCAAGATGGGCAGGTTGTACTCTACTATTCAAAATGCATTGTTTGATACTTCATGTTCAATATCTCAAAATCTACCTGGCATTAGAAATAAGGAAACCTAAATGTCTTTATAAAGGTGTAAAGCTAAAGAAAAATGAAACTAAATAAATATATATATTATAGTTATTCTCAAACAGTGTGGTAGTAGCAAAACCACTACAAAATGTTGGACTAACTGAGTGAAGTGGGTGAGTGATTTTCAGACTTGGCTGTGGGAGGGGTGATGAGCTAATTGTAGACAGGTGTGTAAGATGAGCAGGGCTGGGAGTCAGGGGAGCCACGAAGGAGAGCCTCACACACGCCAACACAAAAACACACATAAACAAGACCCTGTTCACACCTGGCTTGATCAGAAGTGGACATGGCATAAAAAATGTGTCTTGACTGTGCAGCTGTGATTGGATTTTTCTTGTTTGTAGTCTGAGTAGTATTTACTCTCACATAATGCAAGATGGCTTTAAAACGAAAGCCACCAAATCTTGGTAATGGCTCCCAGAGGCTACATCATCATCGACACTAGATGATGGAATCTGAGATATCCCAAAACTCACATAACTGCCAGGTTTCAATCTGGCCAATGAGTGATGGACAGGGGTGCTGGAAACACAGAGATGGAGAAATAAAGGAGAAAATGAGTCATTTTTAGCAGGTAAATCCACAGCCGGTACAAAGAAACATGTAGCAAAGTGAGATGGACCACATTTAATAAGGAAAGCATGACAGTCGGTCGTCTCTCTGCTGGGAGGTCGGGGGTCTGATACCCAGCTCCTGTAGCCACATGTCTGATGTGCCCTTAAGCAAGACACTTAAAACGAGTTGCTCCCGCTGCTTGGTAAGCGGCGTATGAGTGTGTATGAATGGGATTAGTTACTTCTGATGGATCAGCGTGTGAATGAGTAGGTGTGACCAACTGTGTAAAAGCGCCTTGAGTAGTCAGAAGACTAGAAAAGCACTATACAAACTCAAGCCAATTCACCATTTACTCCGAATGAGTGATAATGTTCCTTTTTTACTGATTAAAGGAAAAGTTTTCTAAAGTCCTATCGATGAAAAAAGTACAATGTTATGGTGTGTCATTGGTGGCCTAAAAGCGAGTTAACAAGGTTTTGAAGAGTGAAGTGAAGGCATGATGTGCAAAGCATTCACATTCACATCTGTTCTTTTCCAATTTGTATGCTTGTTATATCCAATGTGCTAATGCAGTGAACATTTTTCCCTCCAAGATATCATGGCTTTACCTAAACCCACTTTTATCTCAGGATCTCAGTGCTTACCTGTTTTCCCTACGTGGATTAACAGAAGTACATTAATCATGTAACCTAACAGGATCCAACCAAACTTATTCAGTCTGTTGTGTGTCTACTTGTGTTACACGCTGCCTGCAGTGTTGAACCCACGTGGGTTTCCTTGACTTTGATCACAAGTAAAGAACAAGAACAAGAAAGCAGGAAGAACACGTACTGTGTGGGCCTCTGTTAGACAAAATGAGAGCAGCTCAGTGGAGAGCTGAGAGACTCGAAGACTCCAAATGGACTTCAATCCAGAGAGTATTATGAGTATTATGATGCCAGGAACAGATGGTGGTTGATGTCCCAGCACAAAATTACAGAATTGTACCTGCAACTTTACCTACATTAGTATTTCTCCCATTTGTTTTGTTTTTTTACCCTCTTTTTGGCCGAGGTCAATGTAAAACAAAGACGCCATCAGAGATATCGTCTACCTCTCTGCTTTTGTTTCTTTGTAACAGGAGTATTTGGAAGGACACTAATTGGGTCTCGTTGGGATGTGTGGGAGGACGGAGAGAGAAATGACAGAGAAAGAAAAATTGAGACATGTCTCAGTACATCAAGCTCAGAAAGAGTACCTTTAAAATGATGGCCTAAATATTAAGTCATGTTATAAACTTTCAAAAAATACTTTTTACGCCTTTATTGTAGAGAAAGGACAGTGGATAGAGCCAGATATTTGCACATGGGGGGCATGCACTGACCACCGGCGCCGCTGCAAGATTCAAGATATTTTTTTCATTTTCTTATGCTCATAGAGATGTGCAGTAAAATGTAATGAGGCGCTTTCCCAGCATCAGGCACAACGTCTCTGAGATATTCACTCGAAACTGAACATATGAAGAGTGAAGTGACATGTGCTGTTTTGGGTCTTAGTTTGAAGACCAGTTGTGCTGCTGTGTTTTGGATCATCTGCAGGGGTTTGATAGTGCATGTAGGTAGACCTGCCAGTAAGGATTTGTAACCTCTGCTTTCTTTGTCTGAGAGAAACTTCTTGGCAGGATATATTCCCAACACCAGCTGCACCTTACAGGTCTGGCACATCATTGTCTATGCTGCAGCTGGAGGTGTGGGCAGGCTGAAACGCTTCATCCAAATAGGAAGAATTATGCCTTCTGATTATTCCAATGTTGTTTAATTTTACATAACTGGTTGTACATTGCTGTTATCCTTTCAGAAGGGACGTTACACTTTGGGAAGCCTTTATTTAAGTATCAGAAGTGTTTTGGCTTTTTTTGTTGGGTGAATACATTTCACTACAGGAACAGAATAAATGGACAAGATTCAATGTCTCATTTGCTTTTTCTGTACATTAAGTACAAAAGGTACATTTGGATTTCCTAAGTAAATAAATCTAAATAAACTGTTTAAAAAAAGTACTGTATTGCTGCTCAGATGTTAGGAGTGTTAGGGAACAGGGTTCCTCTTCTTCTGATGAAAATTCAAAAGCACAGATGTTTTATAAAGTCTGTAAACACTAGAAAAGCTTGCAGATCAACTACGATGTAGGCAAAAATAATCTTGCAGTTTGGGAGAGGTGAACCAAAAAATATAAAAGCAGCAGCAGGTGATTAGTGATGACGATCAGGTGTGTCCGGTTTTCCTAAATGTACCATTTCTGATGTGTGCACAGCAGGTGCGGTGTGTCCTTTTCAATGATGCACACTTGAAGAAATAATGCTACCGGACCAATGAACTGCAAAGAAACCAGTGATTACCTGTTTGTTGAGATCCAACCAAAAAAAACAAAAACTAAACCGAGAAAGAATGACAGGGCTCGCAGAACACCACAAAGTTGTCAAGTGAAAACAAAAACCTCATCCACAACAGGTCGTAGTGCAGGTGACAGAACCCAGCCTTGCATTTTCCCATAATGAAAACTAGTTCCTTCTTTCCTATGTTCATTTTCTTTCTTAACTTCACACTTCAGGTAAGAGTTTTAAAAGCCACCTCTCAAATTCAACAGGAGATAAGTGTTTTATAATAGAAACATACATCAATACTCAAAGAGTTTTATTTAAGCATCTCTTTAGGGCCCGCTCTTCAGGTGCCAGAATAACAGACATGGTACCTATATACAGACACACACACACACACACAAACCTCCCAGATGAGTTTATACTTTGATGTACTTCCTTCGTCTCCCACTTGTTCATCCTCTGCTGCCTAGCTGGGATCTCACCTCAGCTCCCCTAACATCTCTTCTAAAGGCTTTCGCTCTTTCTAGAATACCTGTCCTCTTCCAGTGATCCATCCATGCATCCCTCCACCCAACTTCAAATCCACAGCTCACCTCTCTAATCCATCCTGTCTCAGCATCCCATTGTGTCCTCTACCTGGCATGCATTGCTGTTTTTTTTTTATTGTCTTCATCATCCTTTCTATTATTCTTTCATTTGGTATCTCTCTGTTACCACTTTCATTTGATTTCTGCCTTATTCTTCCTCTCTGTCATAATAATTTGCCTAATTTTCTCTCTATTTCCCCAATGCTCCCTTTCATGTGTGCATCTCTTTCTCAACTTCTCATCTCTCTACCCCCCCTTCATCTCCCTCTGTTCAGTTCAAATCTGTGTAGTTGTGATTTTCTTTTGAAGTGTTCCTCTGCTGTTTAACCTCCTCTCCTTCCTTAAAATGCGTTTGTCTTTTATACCAGACTTCTTTCAACAAGCTTTGTCTTAACATTGGAACATTGGGGGCAGGTTTGGCGTCTTTAAGACATCTGGCAAGTTAATCACAATCCACAGCTCTTTAAAGAGCGCTCAAAAACTCATTATGCTGGTGTGACAGCTGTTTGACACATCAACAGTGAAATCTCTTGTTAGCATTCATTAGCAGGGCAGGAACAAGTCAATAGGGACCAGACCGACTTCCATCAAAACCAAATTGTCTTGCTTGTAATTTCATCATGCAGCTTTCACTCCTAGTCATCCTCTTGCAGGTTTCACCTTGCAGTACCGAACATCTACCACGCTCTGGTTTGCATACAGATTGGATCAATCAAGGATTGGTCTATTTCAGTGTGACACACCCCTTTTTTATTTATTATTTAATTTACAATTCTTGATGCACATGTCAGTACATTATGCACATATTTGTACATCCTCATATTTGTTAAGGCACATATTTTTACAATACTCATAGAATACATTTTATAAATATTTGTATTTCTGCTTACTTCAATGTACTTTTTGTATTTCTAACTATATTCATACTCTCTATATGGTGTTGTTTTATTGTATTGAACATTTAAAGAGGACATATTATACCCTTTCCAGCTTTTCAAACAGTCCCCTGTGGTCTAAATGAAACATCTGTGCTGTGCTTTGGTCAAAATATAACATCAATCAAGCACCAGTTTTGTGAGTTTTGTGAGTTTTGTGACACTGTATAAACCAGCTCTCTCAGAACGCTCCGTTTTGGTGTGCATGAGTAGGAACTGTCTCACCCGAATTTCACCCTGGGGTGAAATTCATAACAAATGTTATCTCGAGATGCTTTACAAAAGAGAAGGAAGTATAATAATAATGTCCTGGTGGTATTTTTTGTGGTGTTTTATTCTGCAGTTGGTGTTACTTTTTCTCCTCTTCTTTCTATTTTTCTCTCTGCCAGTGTAAGTGAACAGTGGAGGGCGTGGCTGGCTGAGTTGGGTCTCTTTAACCGGGAGCACCTGGTTCTCATTATGTCATCGCTCCTGCCATAAAAAACTGATCAAGTCACTACTCCTGTGCCAGATTGTCCCTTTGCGGTCGGTGCTCAGGGGCTCACTTCTAGCGTTACCTTTGAGAAAAGTTGTTTGATTTTTGTTGGTGTGTTTTAATTGTGTACTGACCTGTTATATTTTGTGTGCAGCCTGCATGTGAGCCTCACCGCCTAGCTGTGCTTCCTTTTAACCTCTCTGCCTGAGAGTTTTCTTGAAGAGCTTGCCTGCCTCTTTTCCTGCGCCAGCCAGCCCTCGGTTACCACCACCTGCCTTTTAGCTTTTTTACAAGAATCTCCATTAAACACCTTAAAAAGTGACTTTGTGTCTGTTTCTGCATCTTGGGGTCCAATATGTAATGTAACAAATAGTATAACTTATCAAAACCAATGTCACAAAGGGCTTTACAGAATATACAAATCCAAACTTTGCGCAATTTGGAGACGGCTGATTATGTTTTGGATTATCTCTGTTAAAAGACCATTACAATAATCTACTAGAGAAGATATAAAAGCATGAATGTTTGTGTATCATGAAAAAATATCATAGATCTTATGCTAGCAATATTCCTGACGTTGTAATAGCATGACTGGATAACTTGGTTTGTATGTTTCTCAAAGGTAAGATCACTGGATCACTTTTTTTCTGGACAAAATGTAAAGAACGTTTCCCCCATGCAAGGGCTGCAGCTACTGTTTACTTTTTTGGTTGTTAATTCTCCTCTAGCAGATATTATGTTAGGTATAAGTCCCACTCATTAACAAACAAAAACAATTGTGCAGCAAGTCTCTGTGTTGAGATAAGAGAGAGAGAGAGAGTTATAAAATGTGATATCAAACGCCAAAAACACTGGAGGAAACACAAGATAAGTGTTAGGTGGGGGTTGTTTCTGTTTGTATAAATCCAATGAAGAAATCGTGAAACAGACTGGAGATTATAACACCGTTTAATCGGCCGAGGTCAGACAACTTCATCAAACAAGCACGCTTCCAAATCACTTGACTGACAAAGTGCTGACAAAGTAACAGTGTTCACAGTGCTGCTTATATTCTGTCAAAAAGGTGCAACCCCCAAATTCCTTTCCATTTGGGTACATCACCATAAAACAATAAAGATGACATGACACTGATTTGTATACGTAACAACTGTAGACTCTCTGTCTAGCAAACAGTTGCTGACAACATATAGTTGGCTCCTATCCAAACATAGATCTGCTACTACTTAGGTGCTTCACTCATATAAGGTTACAGCTTCAGACACCTAAAGGTAGGAGTGTTAACAGGTGGTAGGCAGACTTGATTAATACATTTCACGAAGTTACAAGATTAATGAATTTCATGAAAATTCGTACTAACAATAAGCCACAAGGAAATCCATACATGAGGAAATCCAAGAAAAAACTCCAAACAAAACAGGTGGAAAACAGCAGGAGAAGCAACAGGTAATCCATACTGCAGCCCAGAGAGTAAATTCAATCAACTTTAAATTTAGAGATTATAATACTAGATCCAGTCAACCTATTGCGAGAGGCGATCCATTCACCATTCAACAACCAGCAAGCACGTCAGGCCTGAGAACTGCAGTGCTCTCCAAGGTGCTGATCTTACTGCTGGAAGAAGCTAGGGAGCTGTCCGGTGCGTTCTATTTCTCAGGAAGTAGTGTGTATGTTAACTGCTTGTACCTACACTGCAAGCTACCGCATGCTAGCACAAGCCAATCACTGGTGTTTGGCACCAGCCTGTCCAACAGAAACCAGGCCAACTCCACTTCCACGGGTGAAAGCCAACACAAGGTTGCCCTTATTTTAGAATGATCTTTATCTGCTCAGCGTTTTGCCTCAATATGATTACATGTTCTCTTCTTTGCTGCTACGTCCATGTCTGTCATATTCGCCCGTGTAAATACCGTCCAATTGCTGAATTGTATCCACTCCTTTACTTACTGTACCTGCATGGTGGCATTGACTGTGGGAAACACACCGGCTCCCTGTCTAGAAAAGACCGTAGTTACCATAAGCAGGCCTGCATTCTGGGAGTGTAATGTTCTCGAAGGGTAGTTAAGCACTATTAGGTAGTGTTGTAGTCAAGACCACACTTAACAAGACCAGAGTGCTCCGAGACTGAGATAAGACCGAGACATAAAGGGATCAAGACAGAGTCAAGACCGGTCCAGGACAAGACCGAGACAAGACCAAGACCGTAAATATGAATGAACAATCATCAGCTTGTGTGCAGAAGGCATGTCACTCACTTAGGCCGTAACCCCGGGAAGGTTGTGGCAGAAACCGACGGATAAAAATCGAACTATGAATGAAATTGAAGATATTTTTTCTTTAAGAAAGAGGCGTTTTCCTTCTTATCACAGGAGTGACTGAAAAAAATAGCTCAATTAACTCTTGTGATTCTTTTCTGTTTCCTCAGGCTCTCATAAGGTTTATGTTTTCTAGTCCAGGCTGAGCTTAATTCCAGAGAGGTGCCTCAACTTTCAAATGATTCGTCACACATAGAAACTTTTTCACACACTGTAGCTTTCTGAAACAGTTCTGTCATCTTTTGGATACTTTTCAA
Source organism: Labrus bergylta (assembly GCF_963930695.1). Taxonomy (NCBI): domain Eukaryota; kingdom Metazoa; phylum Chordata; class Actinopteri; order Labriformes; family Labridae; genus Labrus; species Labrus bergylta. The sequence goes on along the minus strand of NC_089203.1, from coordinate 9,297,338 downwards.
AGTTTTCATAAAATCTACTTTCTCAAATATGTTTAAATTTAAAGACAACTTTGAACATTTTCAAAAGATGTCATTCATCAGCAAAATCCAATGTTGGCCCTTTCAGAGGGAGCTGAATGTTTGCCATCTAAAAGAGGTCAGTCACACCTCCAGTGCCAGAGGACCTGCTTGTTATTATGTCAGATTTACGTCTATTAGTTTACTGTAGAGAGACTGCTGCAGCTCCAACTGCTGACCGTGTTAAAGTGCGGGCCAAATCATTGAGCCAGACTACAATAACTTACCTCATAATGCTTACAGAACACAAGGCTGCAGCTCTCCCTTTACCTCATTCATGTTTGCTGAATCTCATCTGCATTTCAAATATCAGCGTGATTTAATGCCATGGAATATAGCATTGATGCACTCCAACCTCTGCCTCTACTCCAAACCTCACATCCTCTTTTATGCGAAATAATCCTACGTACACCTCAGGCAGCAGAAGCAATGGAATAATTAAGAAACCAGCAAAAATATACAGTAAATAAAATGAATAGATTATATGGATAAATTAAGGATAACAAAATAAAAAATCATATATGGGCAACTGTGGATCAGTTGGTAGAGTTGGCTGTCTCCCAACTGGAAAGGTCAGGGGTTCAATCTCCAGCTCCTGCAGCCACATGTCTGATGTGTCCTTGGGCAAGACACTTAACCCCAAGTTGCTCCCCCTGCTGCATTGGCGGAGTGTGAATGTGTATGAATGGGGTTAATTACTTCTGATGATTACTTTACAAAGAAACCTCTGCCATCAGTGTGTGAATGTGTAGGTGTGTGAATGTGTAGGTGTGACCTGCGGTGTAAAAGTGCTTGGGTCAGAAGACTAGAAAATCGCTATTCCATCAACCATTTACCATGTCAGTTACGATTCTCAATATTGTTTGTGCATAAAAAATACAATATATTATCATTTTATCTTTAAACAGTGTTACAGGGACCAAAGTTTCCTCCGAGGACAGTTTGTGTATAGTTATGGACATACCACAGAATCTGTATAATTCTCCAACTTTCAAATATCTCTACCAAAACTACCTAGTGAACCTTTAACGTCACTAGTCACACTAACTTCTCACCTGTGGCCCTTTAAGGAAAGACGCTGACTGTCTGATGAGCTCTGCTATCCTAACGTCTAACTTAAAATTTGTCTACACTTTATTAAAGACCAACCAGCCTCCGCCTTACCTTATGAGTACAATTTTTTACTTCTTAATTATCATTATTAACCCTCCAAATAACAACCTCTCAGAGGAAGTAGCAGGGCTGTTCTGTAGACTCCTCAAAGCACGAGCAAATAGAATCAGTTACACTCACTTTATCTTAAGGATGAGCAAATGGATTCAAAGCTGATTGTGATGGTTACAGCTGTCTACTTAAAGATAAACAGGTGCAAATTAATGTTTTTGTTAGGTTAAACAAACCTGTCTGGATCAGAAACTAAAATGTTCATCTCTTGCTGGCTGCAGTTTGGCCTGCTGTATTGTGGTCCAGTTCCAGAGCTGCTCATCTCTCACTAAAAACAGCTGCTGCTGCTGCTGCTTCACACAGAGCCAAAATAAACAACACACTGTAAATAATCCCTGTTGAGACAGAAGGATAGTAAATCTGACAGAAAGAGAAATAAAGGATTAGATATACACAGATTTCATACAAAGTTGAATTCTTATCCAGATTATGTTTACATGAACCTTTGACACATCGATGACACTGAGGCGTGTGTCAGTTTGACAAACTTGGGTACTGACTTATGCAGGCACTTGTGTGCAAAACCACACGCACACGCACGCACGCACACACACACACACACACACACGCACACGCACACGCAAACGCACACACACGCACACACACGCACACATAAATTGACAAATGACATTTATCTGCAATGTGTCCGTAACAAACATTGTAATTTAATTCATTGCAAGTAATGTGTAATGAGGTCATTCCCTGCTTTACCTTTAATCTTTTTGTGGTATATTTGACATGAAAAGAAAAGGACAGGTTGACACGGCCATGAATAATCCTTGTGCGTATAACTTCCACAGAGTGTTCAAGCTGTTACTGTAAGGCTGACAAGAATTACACCTTGAGGTGGACTGCCAGTCCTCGCCTTTACATGAAAAGTTTCAAGAAAAAACCTTTCCGTAAACAATGTCACAGCTCATCAAATCAGATTTATTTGTCTTTTCAATTTCACGAAAATGTGCTACATTGAAATGTAAAGAAAACACCTAGCAGCTCTTTGCAACACAGCTGAAGGCTGAGTCTTGCTTCACTGTTGTAAGATAAATAGTTTGCAGGTGGAGTATGTGTATACGTATTCAGCAGTTACCATGATGTCTATGGGATGTGGCTAAATGCCTACATCGGAGGGGTTATCCTAGTTGCGATGGGTTTGTAAGATTTAAAAAGTATGAAGCTAGTTTTTTTTAGACGAGAACAGAGACAACCTTTAAGTGTAAGATGGACTTATTTGTTTGTTTGTTTTCAAAGCTGAGACATAACTTGGATCGGATTACTTTCTGTTCCCAGAAAAGCTGCTAAACATGCGACAACGATGACACCGATTACGATACAGCCTGACGATATGTCGCAATCTGTTATGAGTAACATCTACAGGGATGTACACTCTACTTCTTACTCTGTCACTCTCTATGTTTTTCTCTTCTTGGCTTCATCCATCACCGCCCTGTTCAGTCTCTTAGCCAAAGCCATTGTGTCAAACTGTAAAGCGATAAGCTAACTGGCTTCTTTTTAAACCTGAAGGCTTGTGTACTCGTGTAGTAAAGCCGTACATACTTCTAGCGAGATGACCTCGGCCCGCTGCCAAAGTTACATACTGCAGTAAACAGGACATCGGGCCGTGCTTCTGACAAGGAAGAGACGCTAATCTTCCTGTTAAAAGGTTATTGTACCATTAAATCAACCTTTAAAACTTCTATTTTAATGTGTAAATGTTACAAATTGTTGCTTTAAACAGGTTTCTCATTATCTGAGAAACCTGTTTAACCTGAGAATAGTTTTAATAAAATTGTGTGGAAGCTTAAACACTCTGCTGAGAGCAGAGGTCTATGTAGCATAATCTAGATGTACTAACAGAGGGCTAAGTCGAGAAGAAAGGAGAATAAGACAGGAAACATGGATACACAGGGAGAAAGCAATGAAAAGAAAGAATAGAAGTCAGGGAAATACTGGATATTGGAAGCACAGGAGATCTCTGTACGTGACTAATTCTCTCCTGATCTCTCATTCTCCCCCTCATTTAGAAAAGACCTGTTCGCTCCCCTTCTCTCTGACACACACCCACACAACTACCACAACAAAAACACACACTCTCTCACACACACACATACACAGCGCACAAACACTGTGTACACCCACACACACACAGTTTCTCTTTTTCTCTCTCACACACACAAACTCTGTTGGACGCACACACATGCATACTCATACAAGCAAAAAAAAAAAAAAAAAGGCGGAATTGCCCGGAGTGTTTGCAGCCCACACTGTTTCCTATGTGTGGAAAAACCTACACACTTACACACATTCACACACACACAGTGATCTTCCACAGAGGAAAAATTATATTTTGTCGTTTGATCCAAAACCGTTTGATTTTCTCCGCCTCGCTTGCACAGCCACTTAACAGTTGAACGCTTGTGTAACCAGTCTGTGCCGTTTTGTACTTGCAGAGTTGGAATCCTTGTAGCCTGATTTATGTTCTGTACAGTATTTTCATTTTATACATGTTTTAATGTAAAAGATCCCAAATACTGCAAAGGTTGTTGCCCCCTTCTTGAGATGATGAGCCAGGACCACATACAGAAAGACCTTTGTTGTCATCTGATATTTCATCAAACATCTGTTGACACTGTGCAAAGACATTATGCCACCGATAGTTAACCCTGTGATTACTTGAAGTAAGTAACAATGCTCTGGGCCATGTTCTAATTTAAAGGTCACATATTATGCAGAATACACTTTACCATGTTTTTCTAACACTACTGTGTCCCTAGTCTGTCTAAGTTCCCAATTATGAAGAAAAAAAAAGTCAATCCTCTCGATCTTTTGCCTGCTCCACTTTTCAGAAAATGTTTTCTCAAACAGGCCATTTGGAGATTTCTCTTTGTGACATCATATGGGGGAAAAAACCACTCCCCCAGGTGGGTGACACTCTGACAGCGATGGGTTTGTTCTGCCTGGGGCGTGGTCAGACACAGCTCATTTACATATTTAAAGGTACAGACACAGAAACAGCCTGTTCTGAGCAGGGCTGAAATAGAGAGGTTTATAGGCATGATCAAATACAGGATCAGAGTGGGTTTTTTGGGGGGGGTCTTTTTATGCCTTAAATGTGGAGACAGGACAGTGGATAGAGTTGGAAATCAGCGAGAGAGACTATGGAATGACATGCTGGAAATGAGGCACAGGTCGGATTTGAACACGAGCTGCCTGCTTGAAGGACTACAGCACACACTCACCAGTACAATACCACTGTTCAAGGGTCAGAGAGGATTTTAACAAGTAACATCACAGACATGTTTTAGTGAGCAGTGGGACTTTTTTTTTTTTTTTTTTAATTTACCTTAAAACAATACACACAAGATACATATTACTGACACATCACAAACCATTAACATACTACAAACCACAAGAACAAAATTAAAGACCTGTCTTCATGATCACCATTTTCAAACCAGAAAAGATGCACTGAGACTTATTTAAACTGGTTGAAAAAGAGGATAATATGTGACCTTTAAATTCGTATTCATTTTAAGCTGTTTTCATGAACTTTTAAATCCCGGCTGCATATGACTATTCGTCCTGCAAGAAATAAACCAATCAGAAGAATATTTTATCGTTGACTGGGCAAACATTGGTTGCCTTTAATGCAGAGGAAGTAAGTGATCCCACTCGGCCCTTTTACAAACGACTTGTGATTAAGGAACCTATAACACCATGGGAAACAGATATAGTGCTAACGATAACAACTGAAGAAGAAACAGGATGTTCGCATGCTTCGATAAAGCCCCCCCAAAAGACATGTTTAAATATCCTTAGTTAACCTACATCACGAGAAATATTCATGACCACTTAAGCAGGATTCTAAAGCATTAGGCCTATGTTGGAAAATATAGCTTCTGCTGCCTGTGGTGTACAAAGAATTACTTAGCATAAAAGAGGATGTGAGGTTTGGAGTAGAGGCAGAGGTTGGAGTGCATCACAAGAATGCTACCTGTTGATGTTTGGCTAAGTAAAGTTGTTTTGCCTCAAGCAACTTTGTTTGTCTATTTACACGATAAACACTAGGTGCAAACAAAGTTTACTACTAGCACATCTTTAGGGGGTACTCGTAGTTGCTTATCGAACCTTTAAGCAGAAAATAAGTGAATAAATGCAATAAATACTCTTACTATTGATTTCCTGTGTTCCGGACCTGCCTGAATCTCTTTCCTGTGTATTTCTGTCTCTTTACTTCCACTTACTGGCTCTCCTTCCTTCCCACTCTCATATCACTCTCTGTCTCAACCAGCTCTTCTAAATGATGCCATTTATGTAACAGAGGAATTGTAATGCCACAAGCGAAGGCTTAAGCTAATTTACATAACATGATCAAACATGCTCTGTTTTGATGCATTTTTGGTGTGCGTCACACTGAATCACACTTTGAGCACCAGGAAGTGGAGGACACGTGTTTTCAAAACAGACTTTAGAGGGGCAGACTCAAATGTCAAAGCATCACAAAAAAAGAAAAATCAAGTAGCACTGACAGCTGAGCATGTTGATGTGAAGGTGATTTGATAAGGTGATGAGAACTGTGTCAGCTTGTGGGCAGGTGAGGGATACAGGAGAGGTAAACGTTATCGACTTGAGGTTGAACAGCGCTTTAGTCTTCTCATTACTCAAAGCACTTTTTACACCGCGGGTCACACTCACACATTGATGGCAGAGGCTGCAATGGAAAGTGTCCATCCATCAGTATTTATTAATCCATTCATACTCAATACGCTGACTCAGCAGCCCGGGCAATTATGTGTTCTGTTTTCTGGCCCAAGGACTCTTCAACATGTGACTGCAGGAGCTGTTGCTCGAACCCCACAAATTATTGTTTGAGACATGACTGACCCTACAACTGAGCCACAGCTGCCCTCAGCTTAGTTTAAACACATACTGTCGTCTGTGTGTTTACGTGTGTGTGTGTGTGTGTGTGTGTGTCTGAGTGTGTACATGTAAGTGTGTAAAATTGCTGTCTAAAGCATATTTTCCTCTAGTATCCATTATCTGGCCTCAGGCACACATTTTCTGGAACATACTGTATCTGTCTAGGTTTAAGTGTGTGCGTGTGTGTGTGTGTGTGTGTGTGTCTGCATGCACTTTTTGGATGCTTATAAGTATGTTCATCATACTGTCCCTATTCCGCCTAGTCCGAAGAATACTTTTAGCTCCAGAGTTCTGTTGTACAATAATAGATTTAGAACTCAGTAGAGTAGTAGAAACAAAGCCTCAGGCAGGAGACTTCCACAACCTAAACTTTTAACTATCATGAGACTACATCCATGTCTAATACATAGTCTATGATCACATAGACTAGCAGCCTCTACCATGAGTTAGTGAATGTGGAGGTGTATACATATGGTATATTTTGAGGCGCAAGGCCCACAATAAGAATATAAAAAAAAACAAGATGGATTCATGTATTCATAATGGAAGTCAAGAAGTAAAATCACACAGTGTCTGGTGTTCATTTAATAGCAGAATAAATGCAGATTAAAGGTTAAAAAATAATCATGTGCAAAAAGCACTTGAAGAAGACAGCAAGAAAATAGGCGATAAAAGTGTGATGTATTCAATAGGTGCGAGAAGATTAATTGATCATCATTTTCATCCAAGTTTCCGTGTGAAAGCACAGCTCAGATGGAGTTCACTCACCTCCAGCTCTGCCTTCAGGCCTTGTTGCCAAAATCTCTCCACCAGCCTTTACCCAAATTTGGCTCTTTTAATGTTTCCTGTGCACTTCACATAAAAATTGCTGCAAAACTGTAACAGAAAATTAAAATTTTGTATGACTGTTATGATAGTTATATTTACTTTCCTCTGATATGTGAGTGTAAGTACATGTATGTGGGCGTGAGAAAGAAACACAAGGTCTATATGAGGGGCAGAGAGAGAGAGAGAGAGAGAGAGAGAGAGAGAGAGAGAGAGAGAGCTGTAACAGTGTGAAACTGTGTGTGGACCTATTTGATCCAGATTTTCAAATGAAAGTCCTCCTCTAGGTTGTAAAAAGTAGTTATTGATACACAAAACTCCCTCTCTCTCTCTCTCGCTTTAATTTTTAAAATTTCCATTTAAGATGGTTGATTTCTCTCTACCTGCCTCCGCCTCTCTACCCCCTCCATCACCCTCGTCCCCGACTCCCTCTGCGGCCTCCCTCTCTCCCCAAATCTCCCTCCATCCATCCATCCATGCCTCTCATCTCTCTCTTTATCCCTCTCAAAGGGAAATATCATAGAGAATTTGGCAGGTACTCCAAAGATACAGAGTGGGCTGAGAGAGAGAGAGAGAGAGAGAGAGAGAGAGAGAGAGAGAGAGAGAGAGAGAGAGAGAGAGAGAGAGAGAGCATTAGAGGGAAAAAGAGAGGTAAAGAGAGGAGGAGAGACAAAACTAAATTGCTCTCACATCTAATTTTTAAAATGGTTGTTTCTGTTCGCTGTGAATAATTCATTAATTTGTATTCCTTTCACTTGTGCATGTTGTGCATCTGATAGAATTTTAAATAAAGAAAAACTACTAATTTTTCAATGGACATGACGAAATGTTCAATAAGATACACATCTAAGTCATGAATACATAACACAGCTGTAGTTAGAGCCTGACAGATCAACCGGCCAGCCGATAATATCAGCTGATATTATCATATCCAGTGACTATCGGTATAGGCTAAGCAGATATGAAGTCAAATATAATTAAATTTGAGTATATTTGAGTGTATTAAACTAGCAGTTCTCTTTCTGGCTGTGACCAGCAGAGTGCGCTATATGGATTACAGCAAGCATCATCACTCTGTGTGAGTGTCGAGAGGTGATGCAGGTACATGAGCAGTTACTTTTCAGTTGAGTGACCATCTTGTCTTCAGTATCTTTTCCGTAAGTGTCTGATAACTGCATTTGAGTGATCAACACAATAAATGTCCATATCAACTTAAATCTCTACAGCTCAAAAATAGATCTAAAAGATATCGGCCGATATATCGGTATCAGTTGTTTTTCTTTTTTTATCCCTAATATTGATATTGGTATCAGTCCCAAAAATCGCAAATCAGTCAGGGCCTTTTTGTACGGAGCCTCCAGCCGAACAACAGCGTCACTGGAGCAGGTGGGGATTGTCTGAGTCACTGGAGGAAGCGAGCAGCAGGGGATTTAATCCCAAGATCAACAAGGTTTTTATGGCTGTTATGATTGAAGAAAACAGTCTCTTAAACCACTTAATAGTCTAATGCTGGACCTGATGCCAGCTTTTATCAAAAAAGACAGGAGTATCCTGTAATCATTGCTTTCAACCAGTTACAGCATCATTCAGCAAACTTCAGTTTGGCGCCCCCTGTTGAAATACGCTTCACTATGATGATAGAAGAGAGTAAACCCACTTTACCACAGCTTGATCAGAGGTCTATAGGACACGATGCATGTAGAGGGGTGGATCACTCTCCATGTGAGTGAGTGAGTGAGTTGCCAGTTAGTAAGCGACACAATACATTACAAATTGAATGGTGATTACCAACAGAGGGGAAAGAAGGGGGTACGTCTCCTGTCAGGTGTAATGAAATTTGCAGGCACATTTTTATTCTTCTTTGGACCCGTTTCAGACTTTTTCTTCAGCAAGCTAAGCCGAGCAAATCAGAGGGGTTGAGCAGCCGCTGTGAGGAGTGAAGCACGTGGGGTTGGGTGGTTTGCACATGCTGCCTCCAGTAGGATTGCCAGTTCCTATGACTCATATCCCACTTACAAGCTGAATATAACCCATTTGATTTGTATCAATGTGAAATAGCCAGATAATTGGAAGAAATTAGGAGAAAGAGTTAAAAAAGGTGGTTTGAACTGATGCACAATTTAAATCAGTACCACATAGACTCTGTTTGTTAAACATTTATATATTGATCATGAATGAACCTAAATGTAACATTTCACATTGTTAGACAGAAGGAAAAAATATTCTTTGTAAAACTTTCAATTATTAAAAAGCTGTAACCCAGCAAAGACTTCTGCTTATCGTGTAAGAGTGCATACAAAACAGCAGATTAAAGCTCCTGTGAGGAACTCAAACTTTTTGTGTTTGGCACCCCCATGTGGACAAAGTGGTACCTCTTATCTATTTTCAGATCTACTTAGATGTGTAAAAGTAATGTCTTTCTGGCTAAGTAAATTGCATCCAGTTGTCTTCAATTCATTGCTACTAACTGAGAATTGTTGTTGTGCAAAATGCAGACAAAGATTATTTCTGCAGCCTGCTGTTAATAACTTGATCTGGGCCTGAACTTCCACTAGATACATGTGCATTGCGTATCCGCTCCGGACCGTTTCAGCTCCTTGCACCCTCGTCCGTCAACACCCACCGGCTGCGTCCTGCAGCACAGCCGTCAGCTGAGTGCCAAGACAAAGGGATTTCCGCGGTTATTTTACAGATTCACTTGCAACAGCGTGAGATAATACGATGAATGTGGTACAAAAACAAACAGCCTTTTTTTTAACCGTTAAAACGGAGTGTTTTATTTTGAAAATTATCCGGTTGTTTTAATGCTGTTTCGGTGTCTGGCTTCCCATGGAAGTTGGTAGTAAAACACATACCCCTCAGCAAAGGTTACAAACATAAAAAAAACCTTTATGGCAATCATCAACCTCTATGCTGATGGTCTTGTTTGTTTTTTAGGTCATAAAGAGGCATCTATTCTAATTCAACTCTGTTTCATAACAAGCCAAAAACTTCTCATAGGAGCTTTAAAAATGCAACAATTCTCACTGTTTTAGAATGACTGTTATTTGAAATGCTGGCACAGTTACTGTATCAAAAAGGTGACCATTACTTTTTAATCCATTAACCTCTGCAGGAGTCCTTTATGAAGATGGGAAACTTGTTATAGAAATCACGCGAGTTAAAGAAGAACAATCAACATTTAGTTTGTCATTTCAAGATTTTAAACTTTAGCTAAAAACTGTCATTTATTAAAGTGCATTTCTGCTTTTCTGTTTCTTTCAGCAATTTGTTGTTTGAGATTAACAGACTTGTTTTGGACAAATATGTGCATATAAGGATTATGATGCATAATACAAAGTAAACTGTTCACTGTTTCCTCAAAACGAAAATGGATTAAGTGGTCAAATTAGACTGAAGCAAATGCAAAGTCATAGACTGGTTGTGAAGCTCAAACTTTTAGTTTTTTATCGTTTCATTATTACACTTTTTTTGTCCACCACCGTCTGACAGAAGCCTCTCTCTGTGAAGTTCTCATATTCTCTGCATGCACTAATGGCTTTTCTCTGTGTACTCATGCTTCCTCCTACAGTCCAAAGACATGCTCTTTCAGTTAATTGGTGACTCATTGTCTGTAGTTAGTGATGTGAGTGTGGTTGGTTGTCTGTCTCTACATGTCAAACCTGTGATTGTGTGGTGAACAGTCCAGAGTGTACCCAACCTCTCGCCCAATGACAGCTGGGATCACTTCCAGCCTCTGTGACCCCTAACGGTAAAAGAGATAATGGATGGATGATAGGAAGTGATGATTTTGGTGTTAACCTTATAGCATCACAATCTTGTCTTGGTTGCTGTTTCTTTCTTAAAAAATGTTTAACCTTGTTGTTTGTGAATATGGCTATTTGGCTGCACATTTGATACAGAGGATCAGATAAAATGAGTCACATCCATCACCTCACACACAAATGTGCACACCTTAGGCACAAACAGCAGCAGCACTGTCTCCCATGCAGGCACATCTATAAAAATATGAGGACTTTGGGGCACATGCATGCAAAAAAGGAGGTGCAAATAAACATGAAGGAAGAGCGTAACCATGAAATGTTTCCTTCTTCAAATTGTAACAAAGATGTTCTGCTGTCATACAAGTTAATACATTCGGTTTTCATGCCCATCTTATGTACCAATAAACAAGCGATCCAGAGAGTGTGTGTGTTAAGGGAAGCATGTGCCCGTATCTGAGCTTGGCAGAAAGCACTGACTGCTGCAAATGCCTCGCTTCATGCTAATGTGTGTGCATGTGATCACGTGTGGGAGTGCATGCTTTGTACTTGGCAAGGCATGTCAAGTACTGTAAACCCATTTCCCAGTGCAGGATTTGATATACAAAGCGCCATCCAAGCACTTCCTGGAGCACGTCCAATGAAATGGACCAGAACTGAAGCGTTGTCCCCTATTGGCTGTAGAGCAGGAAGAGCTTGTTTATCAGAAGAGATTGACTCATGACAGCTTTATTGTGCAGAGCATCCCTAGATGGCTGGATTATACCAGGCAAGAGAGGGAAGATAGAAACAGACAGAATGGAAATACAGGGAGAATAAAAGAGATCAGCTCAAAGAAAGAGATATGGGAACAAATGATAAACTGTCTGTGGAAGTAATAAATGGGTCTAAAACTTATATTTGTGAATCCAGCATAGCTATTTGTATAAGGTGACCATATTTTCATATTTGTAAGTAATGTCATAGGGAGAACTTATTGAAACCTAGACAGGCCCTGGCCGTTATTTAACCTTCCAAGCTCTTTGTTCTGGCATTGCCCATATACAGTTTACCATAATAAAAGTGGCAGCTTCAAAACTTAAAATCAAACAGGGTCAAAAGTCTCCCATTTTTAACCTGCAACCATCCATTTGGCCTGCTTTAATCACTGTAGCACACAGATACTGGTCAGTTGTAGCTGGTTTACCACAAACTGGGACTGGTTGCATATCACAGGATTTATAGCTCCAACCTCCCAACTCAGCCCAAATGACATGTATGTATATACATTTATAATGTATATCAAAGTATGAGCCAATTACAGTATGTAGATGTTAATGCTGTTGTTGTTGCATTTTTACAGGAGAGCTTTGTTTTATTTGCAGACTGTCATTTCACATCTGTATTGAAATAGAATTGTTTCTGAATTAGCTGCATGTTTTTCCTGTTGTACGTCTAAAATCCTTTTGTTATCTAATCTAAGGGAAGTTAAAAGCTATCTTTTCTGACAGTATTAAAATTGAGTACATTTAATGCAATAGCCCAATAGTGGTAAGATATAATATTCTTAATTCAAATAGTATTTTGTCTTTATTCACAAACACTCATAGTATATCTCTGGCTCTCTGCTTAGATTACTCAGATGAAAGGATTTATCATTTGGATGGTGTCTAACATTACGCTAAACTCTTCATACAGTTATTGATCCAGCAGTGTGTTGTCTGCCGACTCTTGTTTGTCTGGTTCTCAGTCAGGAGGACAGCTGGGAGTTTGCATCTGTTCGTGAGTCTGCTCCAATTATGGCTACAGACAGTGCACTCATCCTCATCTTATGTTTGAATTCTGTCCATGTTAGCTTTGATCCCAAACCAGAAAAGATTTGTTCACATAAAATCTGAATCAAAGGTATTTTGTTTTCTATGAACTGTTATTCCACAAATTCTGCTGTAAAGTTATGTCTGTCCATCCGACATAACAGAGACAGAGACAGACAATATACAGTATGGGCTGTGCTGAACACTTATTCCTTGTTGGTTCATTCTGCCTTCTGAGGTCCCCTCTTTTTGGGGTCAATCCAAAGACTCTTAGAGACCAACTCAGATTATATCTATCTACAGAAGAATGTCTAGTCAATTCAATCTCAACTTCTTTGCAAAGAGAAAAAGAAAGAAGAGCAAAAATAATTGCGAATAATTATAGAATATAGAGTTTAATTATGCTCTTTGGTTTCAGTGAGCTTTGATTTTTTGCAGTACAAATCCTGGAGACCATTGGGGATCATTTGACTTTGAAATTGCCTTTATTTAATCACTATAAGCAGGTATCTTCATGTAAGTGCAGCTTACCATGAACTCTTAGTCCATTGCTACTTCTCAAGTTACTCGTCGAACTGCACTCAAGGCAACACGTGCAGTGTGACGCTAAGTCTTGTCAGGACTCTGACGCGAAGGAGAGGGGTCTTCTTTTCTCACACCTGGCAGGTTGCCACTCCAAATGAAAGGTAGGGAAAACACTGTGCAATGAATGGCTGTGTGTTGAATGAGAGATGTGGAATATTTTGATGTATGTTGAACAGCTGAGGCTAAATTGAATAGTTGTGTTTAATGTTTAAAGATGCAGTTTGAGGACGACATGATGAAAATGATGGCGGAGGTTGATGAAGAATAGGTTCCCAAAGGGCACACACGCACACACACATACACACACACACACACACACACACACACACACACACACACACACACACACACACACGCACACACAATTGCATGGAATAGCCTGGGGCTGAAAAAGCTTAGCTTAGCAGGATGTGACCATTAACTCCTCTTGTTATACAACAACAGTGGCTAATAGCTTATTGCTCTGAAATCAATAAATGGGAGCATTTATTTAACCTTTGGTTGTGCACAGTCTTAGTGGGTGTTCCCCTACAGTGTACTGTCCCTCCTCCTCCTTTTTAACGATGCAAAACTAAAATAATAACAAGATGAATTACAATAGCATGATGCAAAAGTTTGTGGAGGTGTGATCTGGAGCAGAAACCACTGATTAACATCGGAGGCTATGGCGCTGCATTTGCACATCACAGATATCTGAGGCTGGAATAGATCTTCTGACATACGCTTTGAAATGTAAGAACAGCAGACAGGCAGCAGGAGCCACGACTCGAGGAAAGCGGGAATGTGACCAGAAGAACTGAAATGTTATACTTGATAGGAAAATGTGGGAGGGCAGAAAAAAATGTTAATGTAGTTTCCTCTTATAACTGGTGCTGCTGAAGGGCCCTTGTACTATATATTTCACTGCTAAATGTTCCATTTAAGCTGCTCTGTGGCCGAAAGTAATAGACTGAATAAATTGTCCTTGGATAAAAAGAGGACGTGCAGGAAAAATTGAGAGGTAAAATTAGAGATGTGAATATTCCCTCATATATCTCATGATATAGAGGGAGCATTATTTTATATATATATATATATATATATATATGTACACATTATTAATCCCTGAGGGAAATTCTGGTTTACACTCCGTTACTGAAAGACGTGCTTCTCACACACACAGGCCCGAATCACACATATGTACAAACAGGACCTGAGGACATGCATTAGTGGAGACATGTCAGAGTGTGGCTGCTACACAGTTGTGTATATGATGGTGCAGTGATAAACAGATGCTTAGACTGTATTCTTCGTGGTGGTTTTGAGCTGTTAAGACGCTCTTTTCTGGTTACAGCAGCTCATGTAACGTGCTGAAGTGTTTGCACATTGATGTATCTCACCCAGCAGGTACGCACATTTTTGGTCTTTGTTCATTAGGTTTTGTGTTTTTTTAATGAGTGGGAAGTAAGTGTCTGATGTCTGCTCAGTGAATTGTAGAAGGTACAGTGGACAGTTAACTGCTCCTCTTTGGGGAGCCAGGTGTGTCTGTGGCGTCCTCTCTCTAGAAGGCGAGGCCGTGTTCACTGAGTCTGTACATGGTCAAACATGTCCTCCGTTTTGGATCAATCCCAGTGCTCAGATATTCTGCCACAGTGTAATCTCTCTGAAGGGCCAGATACCATTCTAATTTGCTCTGTTTTTTGGTTGAATCTTTTTAATGTGTGAAGTTGTTATATTTATGTTGTTTAATCATTTGGTTTATTCTGATTGGGTCTCTGTCTGAATACTCTGCTTGTGAACAGAGTCCCAGAAGCCGTCTTAGGGGGCAGCCCTCTGTAGTCTCTGTGGAGGTGAGGACTTTATTATGGAGCAGGTCAGGGTCACGTTCTTTTAAATGGTTATACAATTGAAATGCTGTCTTTTCTGATTCTGATAATTAAAAGATATCATCCTAAATATTCTCTGCATGCATTGTTTGGTGTTTTCCATTGGACACAGATGAGGTTTTATCTGTGACTTGTTTCCTCTTTATCCTTCCTCAAATGTGAATTGTGCAGAAATATCTGAGTGTGTTTGGTCCTTTGTGCTCCTCTGTGAACTCTTCTGTCTCCAACACTGTGATGCAATGTGATTGTAGGCGTCAGTGGCACACTGGGGGGGGGGTCTATGTTGCATGCTGTGCAGCATTCAGAGAATCCCCTGGCTCTCTTCACTTTCTCAGTTGCATTTTAAGTCATGGACTGTTGGAATGAAATCATCAAAGATGTTTCACACAGGCTTTTCAAGCCCAGTCAACACTGTAAGGTTTGAAGTACAGAGTAAATGTGGATCAGTTATGTTAGTTTAACCTGAAGGTCAGTCTGCCGTAAAGGCTCTGATACACCAATCAGACGCCAAATAACTAGTGGCAACGAAAGATGATTGTGGCGTCGCCTCACAACACCTTCGCCTTGGCCAAAAACTTGCACTTCAACAAAGCACAAAGACTACAGCTGACAGCCAACCAACACGTACGTTCTGCGCATGCATTAGAGGAAATAACTCTTCATGCCAGCAGGCGGCAGTAATCCAGTGTTATGATACAAGAAGACCATTTTCACACCGCTGTCGGTCACCACTCGTATTCTAGGTACTTCTAATCGAGAATAATATCTTGATAAAAAGTTGAAAATGCCACTGTCATTGTCAGCCCTTCGTCTTTTAGTTGAAAAAGAAAAGAAAGGTTGAGGTGACAAATAAGGAGAAACAGCACTAACTGGGTGAAAGCGTGGATACTACAGCACGAGGCTCAAGGGGAGAGAGAGCTGGAGAAAAATGAAATCTCTGAACAGCCAATCAGAGTGAGTCCTCTCATCAGCCACGCCGACCGTCATGACGGCCTAAAACAGGCAGACAGGGGCCGACTAGTGATGTGAAAAGCAGTTCTTTTCAGTGTACTGAATCAGTAGAATCAGTTCAGTAAAGTGATTCGTTCAAAAGATTCGTTCACTGAATCGTTCAGTACTTCTCTGCAGCTCTGTCTGTGAATCAGAATTTAATAATCTGAAACACGGCCGAACGTTTAGTTCTGCTCGCGATCGTACTGAGAACAGCCGGTGGTGAATAATAAACCAATGAGCTGAGAATTTAGTTGGATAAAGCCAGAGTTTTCAAACTGAAAGCTGCTAAAACAATCACATTTATTTTCCCCCGACCGTTCTGTTTAGTACGTTCAGTACACGAATCACTCACTGACTGTCTGACTGAGAGGAAGAGAGAGGAGGCGGAGCTCTCGTTCAGTTCGTTCACTGAACGAACTGAACGAGAGCTCTGACGTGAATCACTGAACGAACTGAACGGGAGCTCCGACATGAATCACTGAACGTACTGAGAGGAAGAGAGAGACTCAGAGCCTATTGTTTTTTATCTTTTGAGTTTTTTTTAATTGCACTGTAATTTATGTTTCTCACTTTTATTTTTTATTGTTTTCATTTTATCTAATTAAAAATAATTAATAACCTAATATTTATTTGCGTACATCTTTTATTTGCGTAGTGAAACCTAAAATATGATAAACGGGTGGTGAAAGTGATTGTGTGTACTGATTCTGAACGGGAGCTCTGAGTCTCTCTCTCCCTCTCAGTTCGTTCAGTGAACGAACTGAACGAGAGTTCCGCTCTTCCTCTCAGTTCGTTCAGTGATTCATGTCGGAGCTCCCGTTCAGTTCGTTCGTTCAGTTCATTTAGTGAACGAGAGCTCCGCTCTTCCTCTCAGTTCGTTCAGTGATTCACGTCGGAACTCTTGTTCAGTTCGTTCACTGAACGTACTGTGAACGGGAGCTTTGAGACACGAGACGGAAGAGAGGAGAGGGCAACTGAAGTTGAGAAATGAACGACTCGTTTTAGTAAGTGATTCAGTTCAGTTCGTTCACCCAGATGATTCGTTCGTTTTGAACGAATCGTTCATGACCGATACATCACTAGGGCCGACGGGTAGCGATGGAGCTGGAAGGGGTGGGCAGCCAGTTTTCAGTGTTGCAGCAATCTTCTTATACATCAGTGTCACTCATAGCGGCTTCTCAGTTGTGATTTGAATTGTGGGTGTTAATAAAATATGGGCATAGAAAAGGCACTTCGATCTGGATATGCAGATATTATTAAGACATATTTAAAAAAAACTGTCTTCTTAAATAATGTCATCTGTAGATTTTAACAAGTTCAATACCCCCTCTTTCCTCTAAGTTTGAACCCCTCTAGCTCCTCTAGCTCCCCCTGGGGGTCCTGACCCCTACTTTGAAATCCCTGTACTAGACTATAAGAAAAATCAATGATAGCGCTGGCTGCTCAGGATGTTTTGATTTATTATTTTTAGGTTAAAACTCCTGCAAAGAGATATTCAGTCAAATAAGAGTGGAAGTACAGGCACAAGATAAAATGTCTTCTAGAATTAAACTGAACTTCTTCAGAGCAGTTGGTGACCTTTGACCCAGCTCAAATAGTTCCTCAGACACACTGACGCAGAAAAGGAATGAGTAGACGGAGACATAAGGCTAGGAACATCCAACCAGGGTGAACAAATACTTCAATTACCCATTTGAATTGCAGACCTTTTTCTTGTTGGCTTTTCACCTGATTAACTTTTACAACAAGCTCCTCATTGCTTCTTAAGTTTGTACACATAGCCAAGCAAACGTTCACAATTTGAGGCAGAAGGAGATCCACCTGGAATCACAGTTCTCATCCTTATCCTCATTGTTTGACAATGAAACTACAATGTTGCTGCCAGCTTTGGCAGTCTCTCGTTTTGACAATATTGAAGTTACCATTAATCATTCTTTCACTTCTCTGATCATGTTAACCGCCCATGACAAAGGAGAAACATTTATCATTTATTCCAATATGTCCTTTGCTCAGCTTTGTCTTGGTATAAATGCTAGGGGCATCATGACTACTGCTACAGGGAGCAAATGTTCAACATTTAGTTCCTGATGTGTGTGAACTTCTGCCTATACAGTATGTTGCCCGTATGTGTGCATATGTGCACCTGTGCATGCAAAGCCATTTCTGGTGTGAAGTGGTCACAGGACAGGGACCAGTGTAAGCGACAGTGGGAAGGGGAACACCTTTAGTGGGATCATAAGGCTCTTGAATTCTAAATTTCTATACAGTATGAGTTGGGAACCGAAGGGTTGCAGGTTCACGTCCTGTTGAAATAGGAAGAAAAGAAGGAGGGAGAGAAAAAAGAGGTGAAGTAGGAAGAGGAAACGAGGAGGAGGAAAAGTGGCAGAAGAGAAGGAGGGAGAGGAAAAAGATGAGAAGTAGGAGGAGAAAGAGGCAGAGAAAGAGAAAAAGAAGAGAAGTAGTTAGAGGACTAAGAGGGAGACGACAAGAGGCAGGATGAAGGGGAAAAGGAGAAAGAGGAAGAAAGGAAAGAGCCACAGGAAAAGGGGAGAAAGAGGCAGAGGAGAAAGAGGAAAAGGAGCAAGAGAACTCAGAGAGGCCATCTTCAGTATTTGGTGTTAGTGTGTGTTATTTGGGAGCAAAAGTGTAACAGTTGATAAAGCTTTGGATAGTGTTTGCTTTTGCAAGAGATGTAAGACGTTTTGTATATTGTGTTTTTAGTTTTTCTGTGGGGAGTTTTGGCAAACAGGGCCTCGAGTTTCATGAACTGTGTTTACGCAATCGTGAAAGACTTACATGTAGGTGTCTGGATAAGTAAGTCCTTGATAAAGTGGGCCAGTAAGGACAGAGCTAAAATACATAATAGAAAACAACATTAGGTTTACTCATCATGGAATCTGTGGAGTCAATACTTTTCCCCTGATACACCGGTTTTATGTGTTCTTGTTGGTATTACAAACAAGGCTCGAAAACAGATTTTTTTTTTTTTTATACACAAAGCGATGGTTAAAAATCCCTTCGTAAAAAGAGGAGGATGAGTTTGAGAGTAAAGACTACCTCCAGCTCCCAAATGAAAAACAAGAGATGTTTTATTGTGTCAGTAACTCAATAAACACACACCGTCACACATTCACCCAAATACTGCAACACATGCAGCTTCAGTCCCTCTCCTTTACAGCCGCTTTGAGTAGCAGCTGTTTTTGAGTGTGATCCTGCTTCTACAGCATGTGCGCGCTCAAATAATTAAGAATACCCCATGTGTGTATGGATGTGCACGAGTCTATGAGAGCACGCGTGTGTGAGGTTGAGGCTTTGTTTAATGTCACTCACTGTGCCATAAATTGACAAACACTCAAAGATCCCCCCCCTCCAGCTCCCAAGTTCACTCTGGGTTTTCATAACTAATTAAAAATACTGTGCATTGGAGAATGGATTACTGCAAAGGGCACACACACACACACACACACACACACACACACACACACACACACACACACAAGCCCTTTATTCACTTGTGGCATCCATGTGTCTGTGCGCATTGGTAGGAAAATGTTGCTGGTGACATTAAGGTAAATTGCTGCTGGCGTTTGAACATAGATTTATAATGTTAATGCAAGCACCTCTAACTCCCAGAGATACAGGACCAGCTTGTGTGTGTACGTGTGCATGTGTGTGTGTGTGTGTGTGTGTGTGTCTTTGTCTGTGTTCCTGTAAATTGACATTCAGAGGTCTCTTTAGCTCAACCTCTCCTCTACAGTCGGCCATGTGGACCAATAAATCTCTACGTATCCCGAGAGTGAGATGTGTTATTGAATGGTTGATGCACTGCTGAAGTCAAACGTAAGAAGAGAAGAGAGCAGAAGAGAGACACAAAACAAGGCGAGAGAGGCAGCGTCCAACTGGAGGAGAAGACGGTACAGCAGTGGGTCCTCTCTCAAAACGCTGGTCAATATCTGTAATGGTCTGCAGGGTTATGCGATGTCGAGGCTCAACATGACACGAGCTCTGGCGCTGTGATTTAATGATCCAGTGAGAGGCTTCATCTTGTCATTTGCCTGTATTCAGCTATTGTAAGCCTGTAAGCCTCTGCCAAGAATAAAACACTTAAACCAGAATTTAAAAGGTCCTATGAGTACACTTTAACACCAATAAACAAACAGAAGTAATCACAGACACTACTGGCAGCAGCTTTTCACACAACTTTCTCTTCTGGAGATAGTTACAACAATGCAATGCTATCAGTAAACTCAGGTATATTGGGACTAATGGGATGTCCATGTTAATTCCAAATTGGGCCACACATTAACACATTGCTATCAGTGTGTTAATATGTGTAGCTAATGGGCTATGCAAAGTGTCCATCAGAAGTTACTAATCCCATTCTCTGTTGGTGGGAGCAATTTGGGGTCTTGCCCAAGGACACATGGTACATGTTGATGCAGGAGCTGGGGATTGAACCCTTGACCTTCAGATTGAGAGACGATGACTATACCAACTGAGCCAAGGCCGCCCCAGAAGAAGGAATGTAATTTCCTTTTCATGGTGCATGAATACACTCAAGTTAAAGCTTGATGCTTTTGCTTCTCCATGCCTTTTAACTGTAGGTTGTGTACAAGATTTTATAATACTGTCATGTTTTCTGCATAATAGCACCAAACTGAAATGAGTTGTTACTGCTGTGACCATTTGGAAAATAACACTTTTGGATTTTTTTCATACATGAACCTTTGTTTTCTTCCAGTCTTGGGGCCAGAACAGATTCCTGTATCACTCAAGGTGGCAGAACTTAGTAATCAATTTTTTTTTTTTTTTTAAATGTTTATGTCTGTAGATGATATCTTGCTATGATAGCCACACCTGAGTGGCAGCTGTGTCACAGTATGATGACTATGACTATGATGCCTAAAACAAGTAAGAAGACACACTTGGTCAAGGGAATGTAAATGTATTTCCGTGTAGCGTTGATGCTGTTTCCATTTCAAATTATAGGGAGTGTCTTCATTTCAGCTCACAGATGGCTCAGAGGTAGACGGACACTGCTGCGCTCTCACAGCACATCTTGGGGCTTTCCTGCTGCTTATTGATCCCCTGCAGTTTAGCCTGGAACTGTAAAGAGGCCAGCTGTGGTCTTGGACTGCAGGGAAGCTCTGCACATGCTTGGGTGCTGTGGCAGATTTGAAGAAGCTTAAGAAGCCTGATGTATTCCTCTCCTCTCCTGCGGGGGATGGACCAACAGCACGCAACGCAGAACAGAACAGAGAGTGACAGGTCTGCGGGGCTGAAAGACAGCGAGCAGTGCGGTCAAATGTTTACTACTGTATGTTACTGTGAAGCCTCAGACGGTGTGGGACTGTGCTTTCTGTGAACCCAGCCTTGGGGAAGAGACATCGGGTGACCAATCATTTGACACTGCTGAACCTGTGTCCTCAGTGAAATGAGGTCAGCCCTCCTGAAACACTGAGAGCCACTGTTTTAAATGTTTGTTTTCTTGGAGGTGCAAGTTTCTGCAATGCTTTATCTGGTGTGCAAATAAAACACATGCATTGCATTACCCCCTGAAAAACATGTTATCTATGTGTTGTTGTAGTTAGTTATCTATTTGCACTTATTCTTCTGTCTGCTTGTTTAAAAAAATTTAATTTTTAAATGGTCCATCTGTGTATTGTTTATTGGCTCAAGCAGTTTCAAAAGCTATTTGATTGTGAGCAAAAGCTATTGGGCCTCATTTACCAATATGTGTTTAAGAATCTTCAGAAGTTCTTCGAGAAGATTTCTAAGAAGACTCTCCTACAGATTCACCAACGTGTTCTTAAATGACCGAATTGTTTGCAGCTGTGTTTTTATCTCCTTGTGTTAGTAAGTTTAAGGCGCATGCCTGTTGTTCCCAATTAGTGCAATAACCGCCTACTCAGAGTGGCACACAGAAACACATGCTTGTAGTGAAAAAAAGGTTGTGGAGATGCTAAACGGAGCGCTGAAAACAGCATCAACGGAGCAGCGGACTCCTAACGAAGAAGAAACTTGATGCAGGAGGTCAGCAACAAACTAACTCTTTTCTTTAGCAGTGTGAGGAATGGTTACACTGGTACACAAAAAAAGACGCATGGGATGTAATAATATGTGTATTTTATTTATTTTAAAGACCACTAAGCTTTTTATGATCATAAGACATTAAGCCCGAGCAGGTCAGCACTCAGATGTGCCTAAGAGTGCTCATAACTTCTGTTATAAGAACAAATCCCACAGAGAAAAGAGAAAAGAGAAAACATCGGTGAATCCGAGAATCTTCTTCAAAACTTTGTTAGGCCGATTTAAGGACCCATTTATTCTTAAGAACGGTTGGTGAATGAGAGACCCACTGTTCTTTAACTTATTCTTTAGAAGATTCTAAGAAAGCTCTAAAGCTGAAAAGTTTTATATTTTGATTACATCCTTCTTCATTTTTTGTCAATTCTTTTCTGTAATAAAAACCAACAAAAAGCTGCTTCTCCTATATCTGTGGGCCTATCAAAATTAATCATTTAAATCTTAGTCTGATGAAGTTTGTTGGTTGTTTGATAACAGCTTATCTTGGCAGATGTAATCACAAATTTCTTAATGAGCAGATAAGATGAGGTTTTGATGGTAAAAAATTTTAGCAATTTAATATAATGTACCAGGGCTGTTGTTTTTTTAATTAGAGTAAGATTACAGTTATGATAAAGATATCCTGTTGTAGCTTGAATTATGAGGAGTATCAGACTTTTTATTTGAAGAAGCAGAATAATTAAAAATGAAACTTTTTGCATAACATTTTAATTCAATTTACAAGAATCACCATCAAGGCAGATTTAGACTATGAGCAGTTCACAGATCCTTGATGAGTCTAGTGTAATGTACCACTGTTGGGGTTCCTCCCAGAGTATGAGGTACCACAGCCATTGCCATATAACTACTTTGATAGCTGAGTCCATTATCTTGGCACGGAGTCAAACATGTTTGGCTGGTGTTTGTGTCCGCCTGGGTTTTCCCTTGTTCAGGTTCTGTTTGTAATATTCAAGGACAGGATCTCAAGGTACAACTGGGAAGGTGGCCATTTGGTTGTTTTGGGGACCTAAGAGTAGGAACCCTGATTTTTGCAGAAGTTGTCTGTTGGCTTTATTAATCTGTGACCTCCAGCCAGCACATTTTGCAGCCAAGTGTGAAATGAAAGAAGAAAGCCCTTAAATGTGAGGCCTTGGTCTTGTTGAGGGCTTGTTTTAAAGTGAAGGGAAAAGGACCATGAGATCACCAGGCAGACTGGATTGATTTCAGTAGTGACACAATTATTCTACTGAAAGATAGTGACCAAGCTCTATTTTGATGGTCGCATTGTCCAAAACGTGCGGCTTAGAGGGCATGTCCGACCACATTTTACTAGTCACGTGGCACACATTCTTGGAGCTAAATTGGGCACAGGGTGCTATGTGGTTGGATTATTTTCACTGATTATACATAGATCTGTTTTGAATTAAACCATCTGTGGTCATCAGCTTGGTGACTGAAAGAATGCACATTCAAGCACGTTACCTCTGACAGCTGGCTGAGCTCAGCCTTAGAAACAGCGTAAGGAACAGCAGTTGGGCGATCCCTGGGTAGCTCCAATAGATGCTGGATGGACTGCATATGTCTTCCTGGGAACACCTTTTCATCCTTCTGGATGAGCTGGAAACCTTGCTGGGTAATCAATTCATGTAAATCTCTGTAAAGTCTTTCGTCCACAGAGACACAAATGAGGCGGCTGTGGCTCAGTTGGTGGAGTCGGCCTTCTCTCAAGAGAAAGGTTGGGGATTTGAGCTCCTGCAGCCACATGTCCGATGCGTCCTTGGGCAAGACACTCAACCTCAAGTTCCCGCTGCTTCGTTACTGGCGTATGAGTGTTTATGAATGGGACTCCTGAAGGTCACTTTACATAGCAGCCTCTGCCATCAGTGTGTGAATGGGTGGTGTTACATGCGGTGTAAAAGCGCTTTGAGTAGACTGAAGACTAGAAAAGAGCTAAACACACTCAAGTCCATTTACCATAAATCTGTTTTTTTTTTCTGTAAGTGGAGCTTCTAGGTCAAGATGGGATGATGAGAATTCTCAGATCTCCACCTAAAGAATCTGGAAACAGAGAGAGAGTTGGAAGGAAAGAAAAGTATTGCCAACAAAGAGAAGAGGATGATCTTTTCTATGTTGATTATATTTTCTGCCCCAGCCGTACTTTTACAGACTTCTCTTCCAGCCTTATACACTACTGACTTTTTTAAACTTCAGTAATTACTATTTGTATTTTCGAAGAAAAGCCTGGTGACGCATGGCAATCAGCCCTGTCAACCTTCAAGGGTACACCTAGTGGGGCTGAGTCTGAGTCACACAATGGGCCCGTTGGTGCAGCTCCATGTTCAGACCTATTAAGCTTTGGGGTGAGTCACTGAGTGAATCATTTTAAATAGAAAGGCCTAATATTCAGGAAGCTTATGTTCTCTTTTTTGTATTATTTGACTACAATGGAGCTGAAACATGTGTATGACCAGGGCTATGAGAAGTAAAGAATCTCAGGTTGTCTCGTTTTAAAATGAATTATAGCTTTTTCAGTCTACCCCAACTGGCAGTAAAGTGCTAGTAACTTTGATCCCAAACTCTGTGATGCTTGTTCTTTTTTTCAAATCTTCTGACAAACAGGAAATACAAAGACCTCTAAAGAACAAAGCATAGATGAGATGAAACGATGAACAGTCATCTGAGAGCTTGTTGAACTGTAAGAACAATTTCTTTAAAGATGACAAACAGAGTGTTGCTCCTGGATTAGTCAATATTTTAGTTCAACACAATTCAAAAAGGGAAAAGTGTTGGTTTTGGAGGCAGAGAATAATTACTTCCTAACAGTGACAGACAAAAAGCTATTTAACAAATAACCTCCAGACCACAGGGGTGACTGTGGCTCAGTTGGTACTGGTAGAGTCGGTCGTGACCCTAACCGAAAGGTCGCAGGTTCAACCCCCAACTCCTGCAGTCACATGTCAGATGTGTCCTTGGACAAGACACTTAACCCCAAGTTGCTCCCACTGCTTTTTTGTATGATTGTGTAGGAATGGGACACATTACTTTTTTAGCTTTAATCTGAAAAGCATAAGATTTTCTGTTCTTTTTTGTCATTTGCATTTATTAGGTAAGACTGTGGAAGAAGATGGGATTTGGAAGGGGGCATGAGGATGACATGCAGTAAGAGCTGGGGGCTGCAGTTGGACCCTTAACCTTGCAAAGAGGACTCAGCCTCTGTACCAGGGGCAGAAGCGCTAAAAACTAAGCTACTAGAACCCAAGTATGAGCATTTATAGATCAAAGTAAACCTCTTAGTTTATGTCAATGTTGTGTGTGATTGGGAAGAAAGTGCAGCTTTGTCTTCTGCTTGAAAACAAACCAAGTCAGATTAAACACTATGTATAAGGATAGAAGTTTTCTTTGTGTGTTCATAGCAGTGACTGTATAAAATAATGGACTTGTCGTCTCTATCTCCTTCCATTGTTCAGCTTTGAGCTCAATTAGCCCCTAGTCGGGTACTGACATATTGATTCTTTTGTCGGTTTAAAACAGACACTCATGGTATTAGAAAGGGAATGACTCTATAGTTTTAGTTACTGTCCTCCTTTATGACCTACACCAGGGGTGCCCAAACAGTCGATCGCGATCGACAGGTAGATCGCTGACTGATTCTCAGTCGATCGCGAGATGTTTAGTCAATATAAAATACAATTGTAAAATAGAAAAGTGATTTCAATTTCATCTCATTGCACTGTTTCCCACACACGATACCTGTGTTGGGAGCCCAAGTATACTTCGGACCTGTTTGTATTTAATTTTTCATTTATTCATGAAATTGCTGCGTGCATGAGAGAGCGAGCGAGAGAGCGAGCGGGGGAGCGAGAGAGAGAGAGCGCGCGCAAGAGAGAGTGCAGGCATGCGCAAGGACGTGCAGGTAAAACCGGGGGGGTAAATGTTTTACCAAAAAGTCATATATAGAAACTATGCTACGAGTATTAAGCGCATTTGATGAAGCTGCAGCTACTTTTCTCTGCTCCTCTCTGCTGTCATGACTGTGAGCATCGATGAGACACACCAACAAACAGCGCAAACGCACACGCACACACACACGCACACACACACACACTTGCACTGGAGCGCCAGCCACCACGCGAACCTTTTTACTTTTTACTTTTAGTGCTACAGCACACAGTTGATCCGTGATCTTTACGGACCGAGGTGTGAACACACGTGACCCGGTCAAACAGTCGGTTGGACTTTACTCCGTTCACTCTCACCGTGTCTGCAGCTAATTTAACAAAAGCAAAATCATCTCACAGCAGCCTGCTGTAGTCTGTGAACATCTCCACGCAGATTAAAGTTGTTTGTTGTTAACAAAATTAAGGGAAAAACATATGTGATATAAATACAAACGTAATATTAAAATGTAGCCTACCCTAAAATAAGAATTTTTAAAAAAGTATGTCGATATTCATTATTTTTTACAGAACTCTCATTTATTATATCTGATATTATTTTCTGTTTGTTGTGTGAGTATTAAATGCGTTTGTAGGCTGTTGGTAAAGGCTATGGCTCACTATGTGGACTGGTAGATCTCGGCAGACTGGCAACTTTAAAAGTAGATCTTGGTTCAAGAAAGGTTGGGCACCCCTGACCTATACTGTATAGAGTCAGTAGGAATAGCTTTAAAGAAATTTGGCCTCATATTAAAGGGAATATTATTTTGTCTGTGGTCCATAAGAGAGACAAAGAAAATCCAGAGAATGCATTATAGGTAGCTCAATGAGCTATGACTATATATAACCTAACACACATTTTGATTCCAGATAATGCATCTGAATCAAAACACAATTCAACTTTTTGGTTAGTACAGTTTGCCAAATGACTGTTCACAGCTGAGAATTGTCTTAATGCAGGACATTGAAATACTGTTTTTCTAAGAAGCTGTCAAAACACAGTATACTTTTGTAGCTCATGACTAACCTTTGCAGGTATAACTCAGCCTTTTTAAAGCTCCAAATCACTTGTTTAAAAAAACCAAGGGGCGTGGCCACCCCAGGGGCCACCCCAAAAACCTAAACTGTGATTGGCTATTTGCCCTGTAACAGGTAAGATTTATGTTAAAACAAACTATTAAGTATTTTTTTTGCAGAAGGCTGCGAGTAGTTTGCATCAGTGTAGCATTTTTTTCTTTTGTTTGAACTTTAAGGTGTAAAAATAAACTTTGCACATCGATTTCATCACACAGGGGCATAGGAAAGTAATGCACACTGTCTTCAATGAACTAAGTGTCCACGTCTCGGGAGCTTTTACATTTAAAGTAAGACTGTGTAGGAGTTTGCATATATATTTGAAGTACTTTAAATTGTGTATTTTAACATACACCTCTGCTTACACTTTATAATAATAATCATCTAAAAAGGGTAAATTGATAGTTAATTAACTTAGTTAATAGTTACATTACTGTTAACAAACAATAAAATGATTGTTAATAATGTTTGCTAATTATTTGTAATACTATAATTGATGTTTTGTTAACAGTTTTTTGATGTTCACATTATAACATTTTATACTTTATATAAAGTGTTTGAAACAGACCAACATATGGAGCGATATATGAGTTGACCAGACCGGCATATGCCACTCATGTGCTGTGGCATATGCCATTCATATGAGGCATATGCCTTGGCCCATAAGTGGACCAGACTGGCATATGAGTGGACCAGACCGACATATGCTGTGGAACATGTGTGGACCAGAACAGCATATGCCACTCATATGCAGCATATGCCGCGGCCCATGAGTTGACCAGACCGGCATAAGCCACTCATAAACCACTCATGTGCCACGGCATATACCACTCATATGCAGCATATGCTGTGGCCAATGAGTGGACCAGAACAGCACTATACATATGGCATATGGCACTGATATGCCATTCATATGGCACTCGTGATGAGGTATATGACACTCATATGTGGCATATGCCGTGGCATATGCCGTGGCACATGCCGGTCTGTTGAAACTGACAATTATAAAATTTTATTCTAACTTTATAATAACCATCCAAATAATGTTTCTAGATGTGCTACACAGTATTTATTAACTATTTACAAAGTATTATAAACATCAGCTGCAAAATGATAATAATAATCCATATTGTAGATGGTTTATAAACCAATTATTAACCAATGATAAAGTATTAATTATCTATTTAAAACATGTTTATAGATGCTTAACAAAGGATTAACAATGTATTATAATCTTCAATTCTAACTTTATAGTAACCATTAAATAATGTTAATAGACGGTTTACAAATCATTTGGTAATCATTAACAAACAACACAATGTTGTGTGCAACAATAAACTGTTGACATAACATAAATTATAGCACTACAAATCATTAGCAAACATTATTAACTATCATTTAATTGTTTGTTTACAGTAAAATAACTATTAACTAAAGTTAATTAACTATTAATTTACCCTTTATAGATGACGGTTATTATACATGTAAAGTGTTACCCATCCTCTTTTTAAGTCATTAAAACATTAAGCTAATGTTGCCATTATCTTGTGTCAATAGATATTAATGGTGCAGTCAGGTAAAAAATATTTATTTATTTGTGTGTGTTTGTGCAACACAACACACTTCCACCCCTGCATAAGTCAGTGCCCTAGTTGGGTCACCCCAGTCCAAAAAGTCTGAAAAAGGCTCTTTGTGTGATTTTATTAATTGTCAAAAAATCATGCCGCTTATCCCTCTAATAACATGGTGTTGGATTAACTGTAACAAAAGGCAGACTGTTCATTAAGCAGGTCCTCTTTCATAACTGAACTTCATATGTCAATGAATTGGCCAAAGATATACATATAGTGATGTAATGGGATTTTCATGCAAAACAGTGTCTGAGGTCAGATGAGAATGATTTAATGTGAAGTAAATAACATAACACCAGTGCTGTGCAGAACTTCATTTCCGAACAATAAGCATGTTGAACCTTGATGTAATAACTTAAGCAGCAGAGTTCCACTACTGTCAGGTCAACACAAGAAACTGAGGCTCCCCAAAACTAGACATTGGAAGATTGGAAATAAAAATCCTGCCTCAGATTTGAGGTGATTTACTGAATAATGTCTTTGTATCCCTTTAAGCACCCAGTTTAGGCCCCCTTTGTCTAATGGCTACTTCCAACCAGATAAAGCCATGTCACATTGAGCACAACTCAAACTGTTTTCAACAACAACACAATGAGCCCATTGAACTATGATAGTCTCCACAGTCACAATATCCCAGCTCAACAAAACCTCTGGGATGTAGAAGAATGAGACATTTGCAGCATAAATTCAAACCACATAAATCTGCTGCTACTGTGAGATGTGATCATGTCAACATGAAGCAGAATATAAGAAGTATCTTGTTGCATCCAGGCTGTGAATACTTCTGACCCTTTTGACCACTGAGCGTATAAGATTTGAGAAACACAGGAGAAGATGTAGAAAATCCTTTATGTTCAAGCACCTGGTAAGAGTGTACCTGGCTGTGGAATGTAGAAACAGTGGGGTTTTCAAGTGGGCACCTTCCTTCCTCAATGTTTTGTTGATAAGCCCACAATGTCTTAGGAGGGCTCAACAGTGATTTCTGGCATCCCAGAAACACCCCCCTCTGTGCCAACCTGGACTGCTACCTTGGGGCCGAGCAGGAGTCCTGCCTCTTCATCATGAGCCACTGGTTGCTTCTCTCTGCTGCCTCCAAAATAGCTTTGGACTCCTAGGTCTCTGAGAAACCTCAGTGCGCTGCATCCCACCTCCACCGGACCAACTTCAATGCTCCAGCAAGAGATGTGCTTCTGCTGCTAACTCGGCATAGCTTAGCTGCTTCCGCTCATGTGCCTCGTCAGCTGAGTTCTTCCAGGGTACTGTGAGTTCGACAATGAAGGAATTTCTAAGAGAACGAGACCAGAGTACCAAGTAAGGCCTTAGGGAGGTGGTTTGCGACCTCCTGGGCAAATACAAGCTGCCGGCCAACATCAACTAGCATCTTCCAGTCATGGGCTAAGCAGAGCTGGCCTTGATCTATAAAGCAATGGTCACACTCTTCACCGTTGATCAAGTGTACTGCTGTTTAGTCTGCATTTGAAAACCTATGAACTTTTTTTTGTTTTTTTAAATCTCTGTAGACCTCTCTCATGCTTAAGAAAGGGCCACCATGAAGGCTACACATGGAACATAAACTATGCAATACCGTCTTTGCTGTATAGCCTAAAAGGATTAAACCTCAGACTTTCACAGTACTTTAAATCAGCCACTTTATAATTGTATAACACAAGAGGTACAATGAAACTGCATTAGTGTTTAAGTGATTTACCTTGTTTAAAATGTAATCATACAATTTTGATTGTATTGATGTAATGGGACAAAGGTAGGACGGTAATAGCCTTCACCTAAATCACTCAGATCAGGTATGCGTTTTGTTCTACGTAGTTGCTTTATGATGCACTGACATCATGTTTTCAGCAAACTGATGACTTGTATCCAAGGATGATGTCTGCTTGGATGTTTTCTGGATGGTCTCATGTCAGTAAAACAACAACCCTGAGACGACATCATGCACTAATGTTGACCGTCAGCAACATCTTGTCTAAAACTGTTGCACATCACTGCCTTCAAAAAAAGAAGCAACTCAGTGCCTGTAGCACAACCTGGCCCAAAGCTTTCATCACCAGCTCATGTGAGGGCTAAAGGGACGGTGGTTTGTATTTTTGTGAGTGTGTGCGTATGTGTGCGCACATGTGTGTATGTTGTATGCTGTCTTTCTGTCAGAACAGCTGAACACAAATGTTCTTCATCATCTAATCTCATCTGGTCTTGCTCTCTTTCTTTGTTTTCACACACATACACACACACTCACTTACACACCTCAACTCAGGTGTGATTAATCATTCAGTGGTTCAATTGCAGCAGTGGGTAGATGAACGTCACTGTAGCTGTGTGTGTGTGTGTGTGTGTGTGTCTGTGTGAGACAGAAAGTAAGGGGATATGACAGCTCTGTGTCAGGAGCTTTTGCCTCCAAGGCCAGATTTATTTTATTCAGAAGCATGTTAGTTGACTGGTTTGTAGCCTGCAGTCTGAATCAATATGAGACAAGATGCTCACGCAGGACACACACACACCACTACACACACACACACACACACACACGCACACACACACACCACTACACACACACACACACGCACACACACAGTGTGGAAAAGCCCAATATATAATATTGATGACTCTCATTTCCTCATAGTGAATGGATTGTGCAATTCAGCTAACAGTAGGCCACAGCTTATAAAGTAATCTATTTACATTTATGTACTGCATGTGGCTTTATGCATCTGCGCCCACTGTGGGCTCTTTTCTTTGTACAGGACACGTGTGCAGGAGAGGTTTTATTTCCTTTGTTTTTTCTGCCTGTGCATCCTCAACTTAAAAATATGTGCCATATGGATACCCATGAACCAAATTTGTCATATACAGAACATTGTTAGAATGAAATCACCCCAGGTATCATTAAAGTTTCATCTCAGCTGGTATAACACATTCAGGACTGCAGCCCTACTGTGACAGAACCAGGCTGTCCTGTGGGCGGGTCTTGACAGGGGGAGACGTCAAAGGTGTATTTATGGGTTGACAGCCAGCTGGTGAGGTTTGAGCTTGTCCTTCCATGTCTTCTCATCGCCTTAGAAAAGTGAAACTATGGAGTAGTTACAGAGCATTTCCCTTAATGTCGCAGCTAGGACACTCAGGACTTATTTTATGCTTGTCTCTACCAGCACAAAGGGTCACACATAGAGGTTACTGCCTGTGTGCATTTGACCAATTAAATTTTATTTTTGCACGGCTGCCATCGACAGTAACAACAGCCCAAGTTTTTGTAAGCCCTTAGTTTCTAGATACTTCTAAACGGATCTTTGGGGTAAAACTGCAATCCTTCAAGGCAGCAATAGGAAAAAGACAAAAAAGGCAAAGAGTATTGAAACTGAAACTTATCAAGAAACCATAATTACTCTTTGCTAATATCATTTTCTCTCTGTATTCAACACATTGTCACATTTCCCTTTTTATATTTTGAAGTTATTCATAATCTGGTCCCAAAAAGATGTTTGCCTCAAAACGACTTTGGGTAATCCTGAGGTAGAGCAGTGATCCGAGCTAATTTGTTACATTTAATTTCTTGTTTAATCACACATTGCCAACAAATAGGACATTGGTCAAACTGTAAAATCAGATAGCATGTCAAATACATATTTTTCAATCCCTGTATCTCCTTGATAGTAATTATCATACCATTCTGTGTCTGAGTCATCTTTTGTGTAGTAGTTTTTTTTATTTATTTAATTAGTTATTTGATGGCTTAAAACGATACAAGATGCTATGATTGGCAGCATGATGTTTATGAATGCTGCTCCTGCGGCACACTGTGTACGTGTACACTAGCAGAGTACAGCAGATGCAATGAGAGATAATGTAACCCACACCAACACAAGTTTCACTGAATTCCTATTACAATGATTGTCTGCTTTACACTCACACAGGAATCTGTTCTGCTGTGGACTGTATCAACATGAGGAATTTTGGACATTTTACTGGTCGGTAAAATGTGTGTTTTTGTTAGCAGAAGCGGTGTGATGTCAATACTGCAGCTCTTCCATCCAATCCCTACGCAAACTCTGGCTGCAAATTTGCAAGATGTCAGCGCCCGTCACAGAGATATTCTGCCGTCATTTTGTTCATCAAGATGAAACTGCGGCATGCTGTCTATTAGCATACACAGTCTCTGTAAGTGCTGCAGAAAAGCAATGAAGTACAGGGCGGAAAGAAAAAATCTCACCTGGTCAGAAGGCATTGTCATACCTGTGCCAAGATGCTAGCATTAGCAAGCAGCAACACAAGCAGAGACTCATATTAAAAATGTTTTCCAGCCATGACTAATGGGCAGTTATAGCCTGTAAAGTTTCCAACCTTCTTGTATAGTTCAAGGCCAATGGCAATTCTAGAGTCTGTTGGGGCTCTAGGCTCTTCATCACCATTAAGTCTGCCAGTGTTTCTTTTTTATCTCCTATAGACAACTGATTCCTCTGGCAGCACCTCTGACTGAGGCTGAGTCTTTAATCCCACCTTTACGGTCTCTCCTTCCTGTTATTGTCTAGAATAGAGATAAATGACCCAAAATTGCTGAAGTTATTTCATGAAAAAGAAGTAGAAAACGCCTGAACCTGCGACTCTGTCTCTCAAAGTAAACAAAGCAGATGAACTAGATATTTTGGTTAGGTTGTGTGTGCATTTTGGATGCATAACAAATGTCATACCTGGCTTTGACAGAACTGTAGAACTGTCACAATGATGAGTGATTCATAAAAAGTTAACACACTAAACACCATACACGGTGCCTGCAGGAATGTCAGTATATGATGCAGAGGTGAAGAACAGCATAGTTTGAAGAGAGCACTGCTGTTCTTAAAATAAGGAAAGGTGGTAAAAAAATGATATTTTCTTGGTTCCTCTCTACTAAATCCTGTCAAAACATTAAAGTCAAAAAGTGTACAAATAAACTTTATCTTTTTGTGTATACTCTCTGGGTTTTACTGATAAGATATACAGTAAATCAAAGTCATTTTTTAGTACATTGAACAACATTTCAAAGCATCTCCCTCAGAGGATAACAACTGCTTGTGTTGCAAGTCAGACCAAGCAACCAATAATTCAAATTCCAATCTATAGACTTAAATAAGATGTAATAATGTTGTTCCTATGATTCACTAAGTGTCATCAAGTCATTTGTGTATTAATGTCAAATTAGAATGGCAATAGGGCGACCACTGGATTCATGATTCAAACAGGAATGTCTTCTGACTTGACTATTTCAGTTCAGCTCCAGTCTTGGTGTCACTGCTGATGAGAAGAAGGGGGGGACTGTTACAAGGAAAAACCCTCTCGAGGAAGAGGAAGAAACCCTGGG
Source organism: Labrus bergylta (assembly GCF_963930695.1). Lineage (NCBI taxonomy): Eukaryota > Metazoa > Chordata > Actinopteri > Labriformes > Labridae > Labrus > Labrus bergylta. The sequence goes on along the minus strand of NC_089203.1, from coordinate 9,263,265 downwards.
AGGAAACTGGATCTTTAACTCTCTCATCCAGGTCTACACTCCCTCCCACCCACTACGCTCTGCCAATGAAAGGTTGCTGATCCAACCTTCACAACAGGGTCCTAAGACACTGACTAGACTCTTCTCCTCTGTCGCCCCCCGGTGGCGGAATGAACTTCCAAACTCCATTTGATCTGCAGAGTCCCTCTGCACCTTTAAGAAAAAGCTAAAGACCCAGCTCTTTCATGAATACCTACTAGCTTAATGATGATGGTCTCCATATTATTGATGATGATGATAGTAATGATGATGGTTTTTGTTTGATAACGACGACTTATAAGATGGTTTCTATACTGATTAGAGCTCTCAAGAACTGCTGTCAATGTTGTGCTTTGCCTCTGTGCAATGCCTGTCAGCACCTGTGTGTCCAATCAGACTCAAAGCTGATCGTTTGCTCTTACTGACATTGTTCCCTTTTTTCTAGATCCTTGCTTGTGTTGTTCTTACTCTCTGATGTACGTCGCTTTGGATAAAATCGTCTGCTAAGTGAATTGTAGAATTGTAGAATTGAGGTGGCCCTTTCTCCTGAGAGCTATGGGACGCCCTGCTCTCGCTGGTCACTAGGTATCTATTCTTTCCTTCTTTGATTTGTCACCCAAAGCGACTCTCCTTGTTCACCTTCTGCAGAAAGACAAATAGAAAACTGACTTATCTCTTCTCCCCCTGCTCTTCTATTCTCTTCTGGCCTAACCCTAAAAGACAAAATAACCAACACTGTAGCAGCAAATATTTTGCGAGGAAAGCTTGAGACAGCTTCGTCCTCTGGCCATTAAGAGCCTGCAAAATCAATTCTTCGTAAAATGCCCATGGATAACTCTGCAGACTTGAGGTCATGGAGGGCTGAACTTTGAACCTTTCAGTTACAGGGCCAACACTCTAATCACCACAGGTCAACATGCTGCCTCTTTGCCTCAGACGAACAGAACTTATGCCACCCAAGACAACCTGAGAACAAGAGTGTTAACATCGTGTGTGTGTGTGTGTGTGTGTGTGTGTGTGTGTGTGTGTGTGTGTGTGTGTGTGTCTGTGTGTGTAAATAAAGGATGCATGAAACCTAATTTGCCATCTGCTTTTTATGAAGACATGGTACAGAAAAAGGAAAGCAGCAGGAGTAATAACTTGTTTGTTTTTGCCACAGTGGGACTCTGAATAGAAAACAACATGCACACTTGTACACATCAATAAGACTGCACAAAGGCCCATGCTATGAACAAACAAATACTGTGCTTTTATTCCATATTGAAATGGCATTATGATAGATGTCAAATCACAGTTGTAAACTAAAACATTAATTAAGGTTATGGCGTCATTGCCTCATCTTGTAAAGAAATGTATAAACATGGTTGGGAACATTCCTCTGAAAATGGACTAAACGGTGAATTGACTTGAGCCTGTATAGCACTTTTCCAGTCACTGTCCTACTCAAAGTGCTTTTGCAGCGCAGGTCACACCTACACATTCACACACTGATGGTAGAGGCTGCTCTGTAAAGTGACCATCAGAAGTAACTAATCCCATTCACACACGTTCATATGCCACCGATGAAGCAGTAGGAGCAATTTGGGGTTAAGTGTCTTGCCCAAGAACACATAGGACATGTGGCTGCAGGAGCTGGGGATCAACCCCCTGCCTTCTGCTTGAGAGACGACCGACCAACGACCACCAATCACTTTAATGTGAAAGAATAACCTACACTGAGGCTGCTCTTAACGAATAATCTTGAGTATTGCTTAAACCCCGTTCATACATAATCCTGTCCACATATTTTTTTGTATCTTAGACTGCTCAAAGCTGCTTTTAAGCCACCATGTTACATTCACCCATTCACACCCCATTACACATTGATAATAGTGGATGCAACGTAAAACGCCCATCAGTAGGCCTATTACTAACCCCATTCCTACGTCTAGCTCATGCTTCCCCCCAAGTGGTAGATTTAGGAATATTTTAAAAGAAGACACACGGCCTAAACATTGCCAACTCCAGGATCACTCTGTTTTCTGTTGAATAGAAAAAAAACAACATGTTAACATCTGATGTCCATGAAGGGCTGTCTTGACCCTAAAGGTTGACAATGAGAGCTGCAGACCATAAGCCAACTCTAGTGGAATAACATTTCCACTCGAACCAGAACAGCAGAGTCTACGCCGTTTCTGTTTTGATGTACCTTTTCTAAAGTGGTGCACCTACCACTCCACTTTTCTGCTCTCTGTCTGATTGCTATGATCGTTCAGTCGCAGGAGTAATGTCTGCGCTCTGAGGGCAAGACTATTAGGCCCATTATTTTTGGTTTCTTGTAATGTTGGTGATGTTGAACTTTAAGCTCACACTGTGAATTACTCTTGGGAGAAAAATGACTTTTTCTTCTCCCTGTGTTCTGCAAGTTCTCTCACCTCTCATTCTCTCTCTCTTCTTTACTCTCCTTACTTTCTCCCTTGTCCTCATCTTTCCATCCACTTTCAGTGATTAATTATTTCTGGTTTGTGTCGGTTTCTTTTCATAATATATTAGCATATATTTTCCCCTCCCCTCATTGCTCCCTTCTAACCTCTTGCCCTTCCCTCCTTTTCCTCCTAACCTGTCATTTTCATGCCTTCCTCGCCGCCAGTTCCTCTCCTCTCTGGCCTTTTTCTTCCCCCCTCTATATCTCCTCTGCATCTCTTTTTTCTCTCTCACTCCATTCAATGTGATTAATTATTTCTGCCCTATGTGCTGTCCCCTCTGTCTTCTTTAAAAATCATTATCCAATCTTTTATTAACACCGTTTGAGCTTATCTGTGCTAAGCCATTAAAGGCTTGGCTTTTTCTTCGCTGGAAAAATTAGGGCAATTGCTCTCTTGGCTCAGTCGAGAATCACTTAGCTTGAATTTGAAAGTTGGAGAGTTGAATTTGTATTTCTTATGACCATCTAATCCCAAATGTTCTTGGAGAGTTTAAGCCTTAAATGTACTTGGATATAGATCAAAGTACTTTTACACAGAGGGAAATGGCAGTAGGTGCGAGGCCACAGGGGCAATACCTTCCTTATTAAAGTTAAATTAGGCAGGCAGATAGCTCCCTTCCAATCTTTCATACAGGTTCATTTTGTCTGTACTGAATGATGATAATTTGTTTCTCTATGCACAGATCTTCAAAGCTTTGCGACCGTTTCATTTGTTCCTAATGAAAAATAAGTGTTATTTTTAAAGAAGCTGCGTGTGGATGTCACGCGTGAAGAATATGCCGTGATGATGAAAGCTGGAGAAATGATTTGTCCTACAGGAAGTGACACTCCCATTTAAGTCCTCGAGGAGCCATGTTGGGATTCTTATAATTTAGACAACAACATGTTTATTTCTCCCTAGTTTGAATACTTACAGGGTCAAATTGACAGCATAGTTTACCTTAGGCATCTGAAATCAAAGCTTGATAGATATGTGCTTGTTATGGAACAACTTGTCATGAGCCAAGAAAGTCATCTATATCTGAGAATGTTACCTATAAAAAGATATGAATCTCAGCGTAAGTTCAATCAGGACATACATTCATTCATTCATTCATTTTTCTTTATTCAATTGTGTCACTCCTGTCACTCCCTCCCTCTGCCTGCTCTGGCTGATTTTGGGCGTATACTCTTTAACTACTGAATCAACCAGAATCTGCCTCCACCTCTCTAACCCAATCATCCTGCTTCTGTCAAATCTTAAAATATGTTTCAAGTATCTCTCTTTCACAGTCACACAGCTGACGGCTCCTCCTTACCTACACTCTCTCATCCAGGTCTACACTTCATCCCGCCCACTACGCTCTGCCGATGACAGGCGTCGGATCAAACTTTCACACCAGGGCCCTAAGTCTCTCACTCTTCTCCTCCATCCCATCCTCCCATATTGTCATCATGGGCACATTCTGTACAGGGGGCTCCGTTTTGATTTTATGAATGATAAGTGTTATCCATAGCTAGGTGTGTGGCTGACTTGATTGACAGGTGGGTGCGATGGAACAGTTTGACAGGAGGCTTAAAACCCGCCTCAGCTCCAGCTCTCAGCCTGTCGTTAGGTTGACTGAAAGTTAGGTTGACACAGGATTTCCAGCCTTTGGAGACTGCTGACGATGAGCCTCCGGAACCCCCTGCAGCGACAGATGGCTGAAGTCACTCAGGCTTCGTCCATTCATATTTTGAGTCTATGATACCTACGCACTTTGTGATATTATTGACGATGATAATTATGATGATGATGGAGGTTTTGTTTGTTAATGCCGATTTAAGGATGGTTTTGATGCTGATAGAAGTCTCAAGAACAGATGTCCTGTTGTGCTCTGCCTCTGGTCACCTCTATCAGTACTTGTGTCCGATCTCACTTAAAACTGTTTGTTTGCACTTACTGATGTTGTTTCCTCCTTTCTATCCTTGCTTGTGTTGTACTTACTCTCTGATGTATGTAACTTCATATGTTTAGAGTTGAACTCGTACTACAGCCTGTTGGCTTCACTAAGCCTGCTAACTCAGACTCTAAAATGTTTGATGACTAAACACTAGACTCCCGCTGAATATGAAGTAAATAAATGGCAAATTAGTTACTCTGTCCTATTTGTGATTTGATTTTTTTGATTTTTTGTAAGGAGGTGGCATTTTCTTTTCTGGATGTTATTTTCCACGATGCATAAAGTCCCCACTTGTCTGCCATGTCTCTTCAAAGTATTCTCTTCAAAATATCTAATTCCCAAAAAGGAAATTGTGGACTTCTACATCATTATACTAAAGAAAGAGGCAGCAAACCATCAAATCAGGAGACATTACAAAGTGGGTCTCCAAAAGGTCATGCATTTTATCCAGTAAAAACATTAATTAAACTAATGTGAGAAAATGGACTAAAATCATTCAGAAATTACACAAAATGTTCAAAAAGCCAAGGCTCTGAAGGCACACTGAGTTCCTGCTGTGGTTGATGATCATTTAAAATGGACTTTCAGACGACTCTCCGGCGTACAACAACATTTAGTCCAACACAGTAAATAGAGCTAGAGGCTGCTGAACAGATGGTTCATAGCTTAACAGAGTATTCCAAGATGAAGTCGATTTTTCTGCTTTGGATGTCAAGGCTGGATGACGTCACTTTTATGCAGCCTCTTTAACCTGGACTTAAATGCATAGATATTCACCATACAGTGCTAAATGGTATGGAGAACATGGACAGCTATGTGTTTATGCTTGGGTGTGAATTGCTATGTTATTTCTCGTAAACTCCAATGTGGCAGAAGCACGAGTCAATTGGGATAACACGTGTGTAATGTGTGCGTGTAAATGTGTGTGTGCAAGCTAACCTTGAAAAAGCACATGCACATCGCACTGACGTATCAAACTATTGCAGACTGCTTACAAAAAAGTAAATTTAACAAACCACCTCGAGCACAATCACTCTCCCATCCTCTCTTTCCTTGTGAATGTGGGTGTGTGAGCGTGTCCTAAGTGCCCTCTGTGCAGGACTTCCTCTAGTGTCCACAGCATAATTAGATGGAGCTGAGACCATCTGCAATACATCCATCACTGACACACACACACACATACCCCTGCACCTGCAATGAAGACAGAACGAGTGAGAGAGGCCACAGTCCACCTCTAATCAAGTTAACTCAGACATATCCAGGCTAAAGGAAATTAATATTTGCCGTATGCTGCTTTCACAGATTCCAATTCAGCAGCTCTCACCTGCCTGGGGACTTTACTCAAATGTCAAGACAATCAATCAATCTATAACAAATACATTGCATTAACATCATGAAAGTAGACGGTTCTTTCATAGATCAGCGGGAAGGGCAAGACCCAAACACAGCTGGGGTCAGGGCTTCATTTCCCTCAGGGACGTCGTGCACTGAAAGTGAATGTTGTCGCAGTGATGCAGGTTGCTAATTCACCATTAAATGGCAAATGCTTGCTGAAAGGCAAAACTGTTGACTGTTCACTGTCTGAACTGTTGTTAAGAAAACCTGTGAACAAGTTGTACCCCATAGTGAGCGGTGCTAGAAGTCGGTTTCTAGCACCGCTTGGTGCTAGAAACCAAGCGGTGGGTGTTGGGGGTGTTGAGAGAAGTCTTCCTTGAAGTATTGAATTTGAAGCGCTTATTGTCATTTTATAACAGGATACAATAACATCAAGTCATACTCTGTGCACACAAATTCATATTTCATAAAATCATTTTGAATGTTAAGTATTATAATACTTCTAACCCTAAGGGTGCAATTCTAAAAGCCTGCACAGGGGGTGAAATGCAAACTGCCCTGCCTAGCAGACAGTGTCCTGGTTGCCCCAGTCCAATATGCGTCTGTGAATTAGAAGAAAATTCTAAAATTTGGTGCAAAATTGTCCCCTTCCTGTGCATATAAGCTCAGTTGCCAGTACCCTGTAATTCACAAAGACCAGGGCTAACTGCCACAGGCAGATAAAGTGGTGCTTCTTAACTGCACTGAGAGCTGTGTATTAAATCATGGCAATTTCTTTATCTCTCTTTTTCTCTCTCTCCACTTGCTTAATTAAACACAAAAGGGCAGATTGTTCTCAGCTGGTGTTCACTGTGCAGGGTATTTATAAGGGATGTCACACAACTTGAACAGTGATCAGGAGAACAATACAGCCTTTGTTTGACTTCAAATAAATGATCTGTTAAAGTCTGTAATTATTATTTATTAAAAAAAACAGGCTTGGTGCATATGCGTGGAGTGGCACTGCAGGAACTTTCAAGAAACGGACCATGGCGTTTGCCTGAATATCATATGTGATTGGATGGCCAGCTACAATGCTGATGTTATGACAAGAATAATCAACTAAAACTCTAAATTCTAGAGAATCATTGAGTTATGCTGCTCTGTCTGACAGAATGATCAGACGTCTCTGATTATCATGTTGAAAACCTCAGAAACACCACGATGTGTGCGCAACAATGGCAAAGCGCTGACCTGCTGTGAGTTGTATCACTCTGCAGGAAGTATTATAAACAAGTTACAGACAATTAAAGTAAATGCACCACAAATAGAAATCACACATATTGTAGGGCTTTTACACTTGCACAAAGCTCCTGAAGTTTTCAGGGTGAGCTGCATGTGTGAACACAAACAGCCACATTTTTCAATCTGACTTTTTCTGCAGAGTGAGCTGATGTGAGAAATCAGCAGGACATAACAGGGAGAAGTCAGCGCAAGAGAGTGGGAGGGGGTGGTGATGTTTATTCCCTGCGATCGGTGCACTACTATTGACTGTATGCATGCGACCATTGAGATCTCCATGCATGGAATTAAACTGCAGCATTATATTTTCTGTTGATATTGTCATTTCCCCCCCCCCCCAAGGGTAGTTCTATTCTGTCCAGCTTGACGTGTGCCTACAGCGTACTCTGTTGTAAATAGACTCGCAGCATATTACAAACGGTGCAGAGTGTAATGGCGCTGCTGGCACACTCCAGAGACGGCATGGCGTCAGTTAGGCCATATTGTTTGTTACATACTATACCATAATGCTGACACAGAAACAAATTACAATGTGATTTAGCAATGCTCACATCAGTCTTTATAGCAGGGAGTTTGGTCAGAATTAGCCTAAATGCATCGTGAGGATATAGTTTTACTTTGCAGTTTGATATGTATAGCTTCCTTTAATAGCGCTGATTTGTAGGTAGCAGTAGAAAGTCTTTGACAAAGGGCAAGAGAGACATTATAGTCCAGAGACATTTAACGATGTCAGACGGACATGTCTACAAGGCGAGAGAGTGAGAGACCCTGCTGAAGTGACTCGCCTGCAGATCCTGGTTAGGAAGTTACTTTGCAGCCTTCACTGACTTGCACATGATCCTTAACTGACAGGATAGCTGACACAACTGGACACACACACAAAAATACAGCCAGGCGCACACACAGCTGGACAAGCTATGTCTCTTAAATGACACACATGTACACACAGGCCATGACAGTAAGGGGAGCTGACACGCTTTGTAGGCTGAAGTGGGGGTTAAGGACAGTATAGTGACAGGTGTCTAATGAAGGAGGAGAGAATTAAGTAGAGGAAAGTGGACTCTGAATAGAACCGAACAGAAGAAGACAACCTAAGCAGGGAGGAAGGATTGACTGAAGAAGGGGGAAAAAAGGAGGGGCACTGACAGGTGCCAAAGCAGTCAGGGAATCACAGCTGATCTACGTGCCACGACACATTTCCATCCTAACATTTCTACGTTCAGTGTGTGTGTATCTGTCGACTTACATCCCCTTCCCTGTGAATGACCGTGACTAAACGCAAAGACGACAGTTTGTATTTTCAGCTCAACTGAAATTCAGTCTTCACTTCACTGCAAAGAAGACTTTTCAGGTAACAGGAAATAACCAGCTGAATTTCCTAAATAGATAAGGCACCTGAAAGAGTTTAGAAATGATCCTCTCTGCTTGTTTTGTTTTTCAAATGATTTTGATAGTTCCAAAAGAAAACATCTGGTGATGTTTCTTTTTAAATAAAGCAAATTTAAAAAAAATGAAAAATGAATCCATCAAACTGTCAGTCAATTTCTTGACAGAACTATTACCACCTGACTCTGGCTGGTAACAAAGAAGGAGGCCACGCAGCCAGAAATGGATCCACTGGGGCAGGGGTCATGGAGTATGTGGGGTTTGGGGGTCAGTGTGTGAATGGTTGTGAATGGGTAGGTGTGACCTGTGGTGTAAAAGGGCTTTGTAGTTTCCTAGTAGGTACTGGTTGCATACAAAAGCAAAATGGAAGACTATCAGGACTGGAAAATCCAAAAAGAGGAAGCTTTAACAAAGGGTTCGTCAAGTTTGGATTATCATTTAAAAGTCAATTGCTTTAAGAAATACAACTTTGAGAGACTTCTTGTTCAGCTTTGCCAGCTCGCTAAAGCTGTTAAATTATGTTGGCAGCATCATCACTAAGCTAACAATAAATGTCTGAAATGAGAAGCCTCGGAGCAAGAATCCAGCAGGAGAACTTTACAGATCATTTAGTGGATAAAGACAGATACTTTATAGAGAGCAAACTGGAGTTTAAGGGGAGTTTTTATTATCTCAGTCAGGGGTTAACCCGGAGGGACTTATGTATTCATGTTTTTTTGATCGACCTATAGGCGCTTAAAAGGAGAGAAACTGGGTCCATAAAATTGTTCCATTTAAATCCAAGTAAAAAGAGAAGTTGAATTTCAATCTGTGCTTTTTCGTTTATAAAACATTCTGATAAGACGGTATAGTCAATATTTGTTACCCAGCAGCTTTAGAGCCAGGTACTTGTTATACATATCCCAAAGAGGTTGACAGTGCTTGGTTTTTTTATTGGTCCTCACCACACAGTATGTCAGCACAGTCTCAGTAACCCGATGTGTGCACAGGATTCAACTGGCTGCAACATGCAATAAAGCAGCATACATCCAGTGTTGGTTCTGGAATTAGAGCACATTGTCATCTGGTCTTTTTCCTGTACATATTTAGCATCACATTGCTAGAACAACAAACCTTTCCAAAACCATTTCCATCAGTCGCATCACGGTCAACCTGAACCTCAGCGTCTGAAGAATATAATTTTAAAAGATAACATTAATACAATGCTTTAAACATGATATAAGTTGACTTTTTCTTTGGACAATGGGTGTTGTTTGTTTTTTTCTTTCAGATATTATTTTGGGGCTTTTTGCCTTTGTTGGAAATGACAGAGGTTAGAGTAGGAAACCAGTGAGACAGAGTGAGTGGAGAATGCCTGAAAGGAGCCACCGGCGGGACTTGAGCCCATTCCGACTGCTTGGAGGACTATAACCTCTGTACACTCTGTATGGCCAGACCTGTTGTGAGGTTATTCACAATACACATGAGACAGACACATACTTCCTACAACAAAGATTTAAAACAGTATTTAAATCTTCTGAACAATAATTGAGGCCTGGCCTTGTGTTTTTCTGTCAGCTTGTAAAAACATTCAGCTCTTCATCTACTCCCACCAAATACACATTGGGTTCCATCCATTCATTATCTATACTGCTTTTTTCCATTTGGGGTTGCAGGGGGCTGGAGCTGATTGCAGCTGTCACTGGACGAGAGGTGGGTTACACCCTGAACTGTACACCAGTTAATCACAGGGCTGACATATAGACAGGCTGTTTTCAAAACCACATACTATACTACTAGTACATACTGATTTGGCCAAAATGCAGTATGCAAACAACTGCGAGATCTGCAGTATGCCAAAAATACCAGGATGTCATACTGATTCGGGAAAAATGTACAGTATGCATCAAACCAGTGTACCTCGCATACTGTTTCCCACAATGCAAAGTGTCAGGTCAGAGATCAAAATGACGGAGCGCAGCTGTTTGAACTCGTCGGTGGTGGTGACTGAATATCTTGCCACATTATGGGCATGCACCAATAACAAATATGACATGTTCATATATTTATAAGTCTTACCACCTCAGATTTTCCTGCTTTGTAGACTGTACAGTGCATGTGCCACAGCTGGACCAGCAGCTGCAGTTACAGGGTCTTTGGCTTGATCTATTACTACATATTATTAACAGCTGAGTAAAAGTTGAACCTGAATGTCTGAAGTATACTACAATTTTAATAGCATGCCAATCATATTTCAACCCAGGGCATTGTGTATAAATGACAGAAGATATGAGAGATTGTAGACTTGTTTTATTTTAATTATGTTAATTACCTCCAGATGGGCTGTTGTTTACTTCCGCATTCCAGGACCGGAAACCAGTTTAACCGTGCCGAGCATACTGCAAAATAACCGACGACTGGCAGTCATACTACATACTACTGTTGAACTCAGTATACAGTTTATACTGCATACTGACTTCAACAGTAGTATGTAGTACGCGGTTTCAAAAACAGCCACAGACAACCAGCCACCATCACATACGGGCAATTCAGAGTAACCAATTAACCTAATGAGCATGTCTTTGGGATGTTGGAGGAAGCCACAGTACTTGGAGAGATCATGCAAACTCCACACACAGAGGCCCTGTCAGACAGGGATTCAAACTAGGAACCTCCTTGTTGTGAGGCAACAGCACTAACCACTGCACCACCATGCAGCCTAAACATTAGATTCCCCGCACACATTTTCTTTTTAATGGTTGGCAGGTGGACAGTAACATTTTTGTGCAGTTGGAGTCAACAAAATAGTTCTACTCAACTGGATAACCACAGCTATGAATCCATTCGAAATATAGAGAGCAGCATGTATCCATGGCAACAATATTTGCTAATGTTTGAGCCTTCCATTTAGTACTTTCTGTTTGCTAAGTAGCATTAGTGTAATAATGCCTCTCTTGGCTCCACACAGGTCCATTTCTGACTATTGCATCCATTGTTTGTCAAAAACTAACCAATTATCTTATTAAGCGATGAAATACGCTGTGATAAAATGGAGCAGTGGTTGGTGCTTTGTGGCTTTTTGCAGGCAAAATGCATAATGTAATAGTGGAGGGCTTCATTATAATGTGTTCAACTGTGAAACACATTTATTTTGAGGCCGACTTTTATTACAGTTATTCTAATAAAACTGCAGCCTTGTGCATTTCAGAATGTGTCCCCCGGTAGAGTACATTATAGTATTTTCCAGTATTTTATCCTCTAATCACCCTGGGGGATCATTTTAGCCTGTTTCCAAACCACTGAGTTGTCAACTCCTCACAGCTAGCAGAAATACTGGGGCAGAGGAAAGAAACATGACTATTTTTTATAAATACCCCAAAGACGTGACTGTGTAAGGTAGCATCTGGGAGAGAGAGACAAAGAGGTCGTATTGTCACACATCTCCTCTCTGCCGTACGTGTAAAAAAAAAAAACAACGTCTGTCCTATTTTGGAGAACAAACATTCACATTTATTTTAGAAGAGAAGCTGATGAATAGGCAACTCTCAATCACATCCTCCCACATGTTCATTTAGATAGTACTAAGTTGTATTCATAAATCTGAAAATAGCTTTTGTTTTGTTTGCTTCACATCACACTAAATGTGATAAATATTTCACTCTCGGGTGGTTTGTTCCTACAGATGAGAGTATGTGTTTGCACTGTGTCATTGGCTTCCAGACTTGTTTTGGTAAAGGTTTTCATGTGTTGGATTTATTTACACGAGTGTTAAATATAATAAATTTTCTGGTCCAACAAATGTGATCATTTGCCACGATATTATTCTTTCCCATGAGTTCGATCCCAAGCTCCTGCAGCTACAAGTCCGATGTGTCCTTGGGCAAGACACCTAACCCAACCCTCCCGCTGATGTGATTAGTTACTGCTGATGGTCACTTTACATAGAAATCTCTACCATCTGTGTGTGAATAAGTAGAATATATGACATGTGGTGTAAAAGTGCTTTGAATAGTCAGAATGACTAGAAAAGCTCAAGTCCATTTACCATTTACCATGTAAGCTTGCCGGAGTGTCACTGCACCGTGCTCCTTTGAACGCCTCATGGTATCAGTTGCACTGCTTTTTCGCTAGAGTTGTCACAATCAACCTCTCCAGATTTCCCCGGTGTCCATGTGTTCCCTACCCCAAGCATTTGGTGACAAATCAGAGCTGCTTCAAATCTACACAACATGACTGAGTTGTCCTCTGTTGTCTGGAAAGAAGGGAGGCAACAAGACACATACACATGTGTGTGTGTCTGAGCTTTAAACAACTCTTATCCCAGTTGACGTTGTCCATAGATTCCCTGGGTAAGTAGGGGCGCCTTTAGCAGGCTAGAAGTAATAACTCTGAACTCTGAGTTGCTTTAAATCCTTTGACAATCAGTGTGCTACACCTCTGAAACATTTTGAAAAACTGTATTGCTGGTTCCGAGATGGGAGAACCTATTAAAATGATAAAAACTTTTTTAGAATGGTCCTGACTTATTGGATTTCATACCAAACTTTATTAAAGAAAAAAAAACATTTAGACTCTCACACTGTAGGAAACCTCTCAGGTTCTGTGTTCTCACATCAATTAAAAGCATAATGGCTTTTTTAATGACTTGAGGTGCACTCAATTTTCTTCCCTGCAGTGCCTGGTGAGATGCTGTTTTCTAAATGTAATTTTATAGACATTCATTCAGTTTGAACTTCTCTTCTGGCTCTTTTTCCAGGCTTTATGTCTTCACACCCTGGGGTTCCATATATTCAAATTACTACATATAAACACAATATAATAGGAGGTCTTGTTTGTTGTTCAAGCAAATCTTATGGAAGTTTGCATTAAGCCACAGGAAATGGAAAATTGCATTTATAGTTTATGAGCAAATAAGAGAAACAGAAGCTGGCCTCATGAGGGATATGGAGGGTGAAATTTGCTGAGCTACAGATTATGAATTCAAATGAACAAACAATGGAACAATTGTGTTTCTGTTTAAAGTCTACCCAATAAAAAGAGATTACAATAATGGTATGAAATGGACAGTAAGTGGAATGATGTTAAACCAGTTTGTGAAAAGTGCTTTGTAAGCACATTGGCAGAAGGGGGGGTCTTCACTGAGATACTTATTGCTAAAGATATGATGGCAGGCATTGGGGCGGTTTGCAGCAAAAAAAAGTGCAATGCGGCTGGGATGAGGGTCAGCACCACCAAATCAGAGGCCATGGTTCTCATAGATTGCCCCCTCCAGGTGAGTCTTTGCCCCAAGTGAAGGAGTTTAAGTGTCCCGGGGTCTTGTTCATAAGTTAGGGTAAGATGTACCGTGAGACTGACAGGCGCATTGATTCAGCGTCTGCATTAATGTGGGCATAGTATCAGACTGTCGTGGTGAAGAGGGAGCTGAGCCTGAAAGCAAAGCTCTCGATTTACCGTCAATTTTTATTCCCACCCTCACCTATAGTCGACAGTTTTGGGTAGTGACAGAAAAAAATACAATTGCAGATAAAAGAAATGAGTTCCCTCCAGAGGGTGGCCGGGGTCAGCCTAGGAGATAGGGTGAGGAAGTCAGAAATTCCTGGGGAGCTGGGAGTAGAGCCGCTACTCCTTCACATCCTAAAGGAGCTACTTGAGGTGGTTGGGGCATCTGATGAGGAGGCCTCCTGGATGCCTCTCTTCAGAGGTTTTCCAGGCACACCCGACTGGGAGGACTTCACGGGGTGGACCCAGAACAATAAAAAGTTATTATATATCCCACCTGGCCTGGGAAGGCCTGGAATCCCCCAGGTGGAGCGGTAAAACATTACTTGGGGAGAGGGAAGTCTGGGTTAACTTACTTTGGCTGCTTAGAGAGTTGGAAAATTTATATTGGACTAGTACAGTATCTCAAAAACCCCACTTAAAGGAAAATAAATAACCTTTTAATCAGGAACAATTATGTAAGAGCTGGGGGGGAGTTTTTCAGGGGCACCCAAATCACTAAGTCCACCCCTGACCAAGAATAAAATAGTTGTTAACTTATGGTGGAAGTGTCTTCCTTCTCTCCAGCTGTGATATTTGAACCCTTCATACTGTCCATGTCTCAAGAAGAAGCTCCAAAGGCCTTACTCCGAAAAATAGCAAGTACACGTCGTTGAAAAGTAGGCCTGTTCCCAACTAAGGACTTTGTCAGGTTTTGCCCATCTGATTTGGCCATCTCATTTTGCCCACCTCATTTGGCAAATGACAACCTTCAATACACCATATACAGTCTTTAACAGAGAACGAGAGCCTGAGTTGATAGAAGGTGTCTGACCCTGTTCTGACAGCCAATTGCAAATGATCTGTCACAATGACTGAAATTTCTAGTCAGTTGACTGACGCTCGCTTGTCGAAGATTAAACTATATGGGGTCACCCCTATTGAATAGCCTAAAACTTTGACCACACGTGCGTGCAGACAGGATGCCCACATGATGAACGTGTCACTTGAACCTGGATAACCTTTTGCACCAATTAGCGTCACATCCCTTCTGAAACCAAAGGTGTCCCTGCACACACACACACACACACACACACACACACACACACACTAACGCAGAGGGACATTAGCACACCTAGGTAACGATGCAGACACACAAACACACACTTTCATTTCTCAACCTCCATCCCCATCTGTTGCATGGCCCCTGTCAACTAAATGTCAGCCGATGACATCATAAGCCTGCCAACCTTTCCCCTCGTCTCTCACAAACACACACGCACACACACTTGGTGCTCACACTTGGCCTGACACAAACAAAAACCCTGCATGTGACACGTCCTGCCTTGTCCTTTTTATTTTGTCCCCTTCACCCACCTTTACTCATCTTTCTTCCACATGTCCTCAATTCGTCTTCTCCCCCCCTCATCACCTTTCCTTACACTCAGGTAACTTTCTGGTTACCACTCCTCCTTAACCCTCCTCTCCTCTACTCATCCTCGCTTCTGATTTTACTTTTTCCCCTAACTTCCATAGTCTTCCCAGCAGACTTGTCCCGTCCTGTCCACCCCCTCTTTTTCAAACCCCTCTTCTGACTCCCCCTGCCCCCTTTGTTTCACTTAACTCCCATACTCTCCTCGTCTTCCCTTCCTTCATCTTCTGTGCAAGTTTACTTGGCAAGTCTGCACAGAGGATTTTGACTGTTTAGTTGAAGTGACACAGAGGGGTTATTCACACTGCTGCCTGTCTTTTCTCTCCTCCATCACCTTGCCAACATACACACATGCGCACACACACACACACACACACACAACAAGCTCAACACTAGCAGACACACGATTGTTGTAACATGTTGACACCTCAGTGGAAATCAGACATGCAAGAATAATTTATAGGATGGTATAAATGTGGGTTAACATATGGGCACAATATGCATGCATGCACACATTCACAAAAAAAAACAACCTTTACCCCCCCACACACACACACACACACACACACACACACACGCACGCGCACGCGCGTATACTCAGGGCTGTCTGGCTGTGTTGCATTAGTCATATAGTCAAATTTCTTGCAGAAATATAACTTTCTCCTCACAGGGAACAACTTGGGATTTGATCAAATGGAGTTTCCTTTAAAGTCAAGTAGTCGTCAACAGTTAACTATTTAAGATTTTGGTCTGAAGATTGTTGTTGATAATAGATAAATGAGGCTTAAGTTATGGTGGCTGGGAAGTTCTAACCAAAATTAAAAAGTGTGAAACACTTTTGCAAAGCTGGAGACAAATGTACACTTTTTAAAATATTTTCACATTTTATAAAACAAAATGAAAATAGTAAGACACATTTACCAAGGACCGAAAAAATGTACAAGATGGCCGGAAGTGATTGAGTGAGCTGTCTATTAGTTTGTTTTGGCATAAAGACTGTGCTAAATGTGTTGTAAAGAGTGTATGGTGGTTGAATGATGTTTTTCTGTTTTATAGACCCCACCAGTGACATTTAACGCACAGTCTTTCCAGCAAATCAAATTTATTGACTGCTCACTCAATTACTTCCAGCCAGGTAACTTCCAACATTTGGTACAGTCTCTTTCCGGCAAGATTCTGTGGTTTGTACATTTGTTTGGGGACTGGTAAAAGTGTTTTGCATCTTGTAATTTTTTTTTTACAAAATGTAAACTTGTCTCAAACTTTGTAAAAGTGTTTCACACCTTTTAATTTTTTTACTTTTGGTTTTCACTTCCCAGCCATCGTATTAAATACACCACATTTGGATCAAACATGAACAAAATGATCAAAAATCCTTCAAATCAAAGTAAAATCCAGAGTCAGCATTACACTGGTCTTACATGTTGAAGAAGGGAAAGCAGACAATCTGCATTTCAAAGGACGTGTTAATGTCATTATATCTGCCACATTATCAAATGTAAATAAGTAGGAATAGTAAGAGGCTGTTGTGTATTGTTTGTATATTTCATGAAATGTATTTATTGCACTGTTTTATTATTGATTTGTATTTAGTTTGCTAATTAGTTCATGTGCACTGGCAGAGACCTTGTTTGTGTGCACAGAACACACTCTGCTAGATGGGGTGGTTGTGGCTCAGGTGGTAGAGTTGGTCGTCTCTCAACTGGAAGTTCGAGGGTTCGATCCCCAGGTCCTGCAGCAACATGTCCAATGTGCAAGACGCTTAACCCCAAATTGCTCCTGTAGCTTTGCTGGCGGTGCATGAATGTGTAAATGGGATTAGTTACTTCAGATGGTCTCACTACACAGCAGTCTCTGCCATCAGTGTGTGAATGGTTAGGTGTGACATGCGGTGTAAAAGCAGTCAGAAGGCTAGAAAAGCGCAATATAAGCTCAAGTCTATTGAGATGAACCTGGACTTATATGGGAGTTTAGCATAAAATATGTGTCTGAGTCTGTTTGTCTTCATGTGTCTTAATGTCAAATTTTGACATCTATCAGGTAAAAGTTAGTTTTCAAAATGTGTTTTTCTACACAAATAGGTTGACCAATGGCTCATGTTTGGTCTAATCAGACACCTTTCAGTTGCACAAATATGCATCATTAAGTTTTTGACGGTGAGCCTGCACAAACCTGGGCGCAATATAAACGTTTAGTGTCTAGTTTTTTGTAAAAGCTGGGAAAATCCAAGACTCAAAGATGAACCAAGAAACTGGCACATTAAAATAGAACAGAGGACTGATTTACGTGGCAGTTCCAGTGTGAGTTAACAGGGATATGAACACATATTTGTTGAACGGTCTTCAGAAGCAGTACAAAACAGAGCTTCTTTGTACCACATGTAAAATATCTCTTTCACTGTTGGTGAAACAGTTCTTCACAGATCACAGAGGCTGTTATTAAAGTATGAATCCACCAAAAAATAACTGAAGATGCATCTTTCAAATGTGTGAGGATTTTGGTGTGTGTTTTTATTGAAGTCCCAGAGCGATCATCTACATTGCCTTTTTATTAAAACATCTCTGCTCAAGCATCAAACAGTAAACAACAACAAAGAGTTTGCATCTAGCTGGTGAGGTTATTCATCAGCAACCGAGTCAAATCATTTCCTGAGAAGTTAGTGGGTTAAAGGAGAGTGAATATTGGCCTTACAGTTGGTAAGGTTTCAGTTCGATGGACTCGTAACAGAAATACCAAAGTTTTAGCTGGTTACAGATTTGATCACTATAACATGCTCAATGTTGTAAAGCTTCTCATTGCAGAAGCTTGGCCAACAAAAAGCTACAAATGCTGCCCAAACAACCGTACCCAGACCATTTCAAAAGGCTGAAGTCTTTCCACGGATTCAAAGATTTTTTTAACTTCACAACTCCAAAATTACAGTATTTATTTTAATACCAGTATAATACATAGACACATATAGACATATAACAAATGTCACTCACAGCGTTTTCACACCTATAGTTTGTTCGCTCTGGTTTGAATCATTGACCAATTTGTTACATTGTTGCATAATTACCTTAACTCTGGTCTGTGTTCACGCCAAGTGGCAACCGGTGTTGAAAAATGAAGCCAATGCAGAAGTGAAAAATCCTGCAGTTCGTCGAGTGTCTGTTTCAGGCTGGCTCCAGGAACACCTAAAGTCACATAAGTAGACATGTTTACATCCTAGTTCAAAAAACTAAATATGTCTGATTAGTTATTGTCATCATGGACACACATTGTACAGGGGGTGAATTCTTTTTAGACGGCTCTGATTTGATTTTATCAACGATAGGTGTAATCCTTAACACTGCTGAAATAGCTCCTACCATTGGACAAAAGCAGCTGTCAGTAAAATCACATTGGACATTTTCCATTTCAGTGAGTCTCACCGGTGTTCAAAGTCTTGAAACAAATCCTCCACAGCAGCAGCAGCACATCGGCTCATCTAGCTCGAAGTCTCTGGTAAGTGAGTGTAGAGGACAGCTTGTTAGCATAAGCTTCACTTAGAATGAATGCTAATTGATAGGGAGATTTGACTCACCAGGTAATGGAAAATGTTAAGCTTTGTTTCCAGGGTTCCAAATAAGTTCTAACTTCCAGAATTCCACAATGACTGTTTGGGAGATGATTGCGTTCTGCTACCTGCTGACTGACTGCATGTGAATGGGTTCAATTAGGTAATTAGTTCACTTGGGGAAAGGGGGCCGATGCAGGTTGGCTGCAAACTGCATCCAATTGATTCAGGTGATTTTACTGACAGCTGCTTTTGTCCAATGGTCGGGACTATTTCAGCAGTGTTATACATAGTTAGGCTCGTAGCTTACATGATTGACAGGTAGGTGTTATGTAACGGTTTGTCAAGAAGCTTAAAACCTGCCTCAGCTCCAGCCTGTTGTTTGGTTGACTGAAAGTTAGGTTGAGACTAGGTTTCCAGCATGGCGACTGCTGCTGATAAGACTCCGGAGCCCCCTGCAGTAACAGATGGCTGACTTCACTCTGGCTTCTTCCATTGATATTTACAGTCAATGGTTCAGACCGCATGTTAATGCTCTCTATGAGCAACAGCACCTCCCTACGAGTCCACATCCGTTCAAGACTAATCGTGATGCTGTTGTGGTATTGAAAGTCATACAACCCTACCCATAATGCATTGTGCGACTGGCTACGGTAGTTAGTTTAATCTAAAGAAATGCATTGCTTTATGCAGTTAGGTTGGATCAGTTTATGTTCTTACTACAAAAGAATCAGTCCGAAAAAAGTGGGCCAACACCCACCTTTTGAAATGGTCTCGATACGGTTGTTTGGTCCGCACCAGCTTTCATACCAGCACATACTATACTTTATATATATACCTATATCAGTACTATATCATGTTTGAAAGGATAAATATTCAGTCATTGTTTTAAAATCCAATCGATGATTCACAGTGACTTTCAATTCAACATAAAATAATATGAAAAATAATAAAATATACCCTCATGGTAAGTCCAATTTCATTTCAAAAGGAATTTAAATTTCTCTCATTTTTATCTCTGCTGCCATGGCAATGTCTGTCCTCTGTCCAGTGTTACTATGTTCTGATGAAATATTAGAATGCTGATAGAAATGCAATCTCCACAAATCAAAAACCAAAGTGCAACAAATTCTGACAGGAGATTCAACCTAAAAGGAAAACTGCAAGGTAACAGTATCATCAACACCCAGCAGCCCACAGGAGAAGATTCCAGTCAAAACAGAACTGAGAGTTTCACTTAGAAAGCTTTTCTTTTTCAGGAGACTCATGAGAAGTTCACACTGCTGTTATAGGAGACCAAAAAAACCCTGATCAGGCACATCATTGGGCGGCTGTGGGTCAGTGGTAGAGTCTGTTGTTTCTCAACCGGAAGGTCCAGATCCAGCTCCTTCAGCCACAAGTCTGATGAATCCTTTGGCAAGACATTTTAACCAAAGTTGATCCAGCTGGATAGAGTCGGAAATCTGGAAGAGTGAGTGTGAGGAGTGACATGCAGGAAAGGAGTCACAGATTGGATTCGAACTCTGGCCCCTTGCTTGAAGAACTATAGCTTCAGTACATGGGGCGTGCGAACAAACCACTAGGTCACCGGCGCCCCGTGTGAATTCAGATATGACTGTCAATAACAACATCAACGACCCAAAGCAAAATAGAGCCCAAGTTCCAGGGGAAAGTTGTGTAATGCAACATAACTTCATGTGCTTTTCTTTCCTTCTTTGTCTTTTTCTTTGCTTCTAATCAAAACATAAACAACTTGGATGACTAGCATTGGACAGACTCACATTTTTGGACGAGAAAACTCCTGTCCCTTTCATAGTCTTCTGTTTTTCTGTCCTGTCACAACTCATCATATGTGTTTACGTCATTTGGAGAACAGAAATACTTTTTAGGGGGGGTTACTCATGGTGAAGTGTATAATTTATGAACCCCTTTGCTGCTCACTTGTGTAAATTGCAAAGTAAAACTAATTCAGTATAACTCATTATAAGACGATCTTGTAATGTGATACATACAGCCATTTCATTTTGAAAGTTATATAATATGTCGGTGCTCTGGCTGAGCACCCAGCTTTCTTGCTTTACACTCAGACACACTTTCACAGCTGGAGTCACAGCCTGCTGCAATCACAGTGTGCTACC
Organism: Labrus bergylta; assembly: GCF_963930695.1. Classification (NCBI taxonomy): domain Eukaryota; kingdom Metazoa; phylum Chordata; class Actinopteri; order Labriformes; family Labridae; genus Labrus; species Labrus bergylta. The sequence continues at coordinate 9,242,294 of NC_089203.1, read as the reverse complement.
GCTGGCCCTCTAACAACTCTACAATCCCAAAACCATCAACATACAAGTGCTTTTCAAAATGAAATCACTGCCTTTCTGAAAATAGATGACATTATTCATCAGACAAGACTGGTAATCACAGTTAAACTGCATGTGTTTGCATGGCTTGTAGCCAAGCGGCAACCTCCGGTGTTGAAAAATTAAGCCAATGAGGACGTCAAAAAAAACATGCATCGAGTGTCCACTTGAGGCAGGCTGCAGAAGCCACAGAAGTCACATACTGTACACAACCATTAGAAAATGCCGATTATTGCAGCAGAATTAAAATGTTTACAGCCTGGTTCAAAATAGGAAACTGGTCTGATTAGCTCATGTCTCTATCATCACACACTGTGCATGGGGGGGGGATTTTTTTCATAACTCACACCTTTTAATTTTATGAAGGATAATAGTAATGCATAATTAGGCGATGGGTGGCCGAGTTGAAGCTGTCGACAGGAGGTTCAAGACCCCCTCAGCTCCAGCTTGCAGCCTGGCGTTAGGTTGCGACAGCATTTCCAGCACAGCGACCACCTTGGACTGGCTCCAAAGCCCTCTTCAGTAACCAATAGGTGATGTCATTCAGGCTTGTAGAAAAGGTTGGATGGGGGGAAAAAAACTGCAGCTGAACATCAGTATGGAATGATCCAAAGAGGACTTTTAAACTCTTTATGAAACCCCCTCAATGGTTTCATCTCCTTCTACAGTGTATGAGCTACAAAATCAGCCAATGGTTGACTATATCTGTATAGTTATTCCTTCTCTGCTGTAACTAGATTTGATGCAGATGAAGTGATTTATAGCATGCAGAACAAAAGGACGTTTGTTTAAATGATTAGCTTGTTTCACAGTGAGTAGCCAGAATTGACAAAAATGAATGTTCCCCATAGTTGCTATAAGAATATCCCAGCCTGTTATACTCCTGCTTCTTCACAAGCTCTCACTGGCTACAGTACAGCACCTCACAGCTCTCAGAACTTTGGCCTTATGTCCCTTCACCACAAAACATTGATGCAAGTAAAAATCAAACATAGTTAATAGAATTGGATCACTACGGTTGCTAATTTGCTTTGGGAAAAAAAGGCTGTTGTCCCTCACCGACTTGCGTAGGATTTTGCGTAGGATAAAATATGACAGCGGTGGGAGGAGGCATGGCAGCAACAACACGTTATGGGCATTATGAAAATCCTTGAGGAAACATGGGGCTGACGGAAAATAGTGATGACACCGGCAGCAGGAACTAGTAGTTTTTCAAGTAGTCTTGAAAAATTAAGCCAATGCAGAAGTGCAAAATCCTGCAGTTTGTCGATTTTCCGTTTGAGGCTTGCATGGGCACACACTGTGCGGGGGGTGTATTTTTTGTTAACAGCTCCATTTTGATTCCTTTGATAGTTGCTATCAATAGTTAGGCATGTAGCTGACCTGATTGACAGATGGGTGCAATGTAACGGTTTGTCAGGAGGTTTAAAACCCTCCTCAGCTCCAGCTCAAAGTTAAGCTGAGACAGGATTTCCAGCATGGCCGTGGCTGCTGATGAGCCTCCAGAGCCCCCTGCCGTAATAGGTGGCTGACGTCACTCAGGCTTCATTCAGTCTGTCTATGGTTAAAACAGACTAAACTGAAGAAAAAAAAGACGATAAAGTGATTGATAATATTAAAAAGACATTTGGTGTAAGGGCTGGAGAAAAGGAAGGAAAGAGATTGAGTGGACCCAGAGGCATAAAGACATGACCCGAACGCAGACAGTATGTGTTCTTTTATTTCCTCATATTAAATTATCTCTCTCTCTCTCTCAGTATGGGAGACACCAATATGTGAGTGTCTGATAGATAGAGTTAATTAGTTTGGAGAAAAAGAAAAGAAAAAGTATGAGGGCGAAGGAGGGATAGAAGGACAAAGATTAAAAAGAGTTAGAAAATGAGAGGAAGGAGACAGAAAAAATAGTGAGGAGAGGTAATAGGGATGACAGAAAACGAGGCATAGCGCATTTTTTTCTGATTTTAATTGGGCAGAAAATCATCACTCTGTGACTGTGAGTTGGAGAATCAACATGGCAACTGAGCACTTTCAGCAGACTCTGCTTTTAAAAAAAATGTGTTCTTTGTCTTTAATTTTTTGTTTCAAGCAATGATTGCTGTGGTGTTTGTGAGCTGCACTATCATCGATCAAAAAGCGTGCCCAGTGCTATGTTGTCTCTTTAGTTGGCCTCTCTGATGAAGTTTGAATTTCTAAATCCACAAAGACTGCTGTTAGCTGCTGATATAAACTTTGAAACCCTCTACTTCCTCTTTAGCAGTGGACTATCCCTGCAGGGACACTGAGCCTATAGCGCAGCTCATATTAACTTTAAAGATATTATACTGATGTGGTGGACCAGCAAAATAGAATGGAAGGAGTAGGTGGCAGAATTGCAAAAATGAAAATGAGTGGCTAGATATGTGAAGAAAAGGACTTAACACGTAAATTCACAGGGATTTCATATCAGGGACCCCACCCCTGGTCCGACTACACTTGTCCCCAAAGTCCGGTTCATTTGTTCAGTGTGAACACAAGTGTACCGCAGTCGGGCACTGTGTCCAAGTTCGCTTGAAGAAGTGGTTTCGGGCATGATTCATGTATAATCGAGCACGGTCCACGGAAAATGTAAACGCAACCATGCAAACAACAAGGTGGGCTACAGATGACCACAAGTTGCAGTCAGCGAGTTTGTGAAGGTAATTCTAAACGTCTCCTGTCTCTTCAAAAACCGCCGTATCCATGTAGCACGGGCCATTTCATCCTCACAGTAGATGTCAAACATCCACATCAGCAACAAATATCAAACAGTTGATGACAGGAGTTGTTGCCATGCTGCAAACCAACTATGTGCATAGCGCAGAATGTGTACATATGCAAGTGTGCCCAATGTTACTAATGTGAAGCAGACCAGCGAGGGAAGGGGGGAGCAATCATGTTCGGGCAAGGTATGAAACAATTGTTCCTAAGGGAAAACACCCTGTGACTCAGTTTGGACCCAGTAGCTTTGATTTACAGCCACTTCCTGTTTCATAGTTAGGCATCAAATTTGGCGAGCTGCCACGACTGTATATTAATCCACACCTGATAACAGGTGGTGCTCCAGAAGCTTGGAAAACACATTTACAAGCAATCTTCTGCACCTATGTTCCTGTTTAACACCCACAGCTTCAGCTATCTGTCCTATTATTTTTTATTTCTAGCATTATCAATTGCATTGTAAACTGTATGTGTTAATGTGTTCATTATTTTTTTCATTCAATGTGTACTTTGTTGTTCCCCTGTCTGTCTCTCCCTGCCTGTGTGTTTCCATCTGGGTGTGGCACTTCTGCTGCCATCACATGGTTGCTCCTTCAAGAAGGTTCAGCACACCTGAAACTCATCTACTCACCAAGCTCTTAAGTTTGGGTCCAAAAGTAACAAACAATAGATAATATCTCTCTATGGTTTGCTAATTCTTTCCTGTCCTTGTGCAAGAAGTGCATTTATTTGAGGAGCAAAGATGAGTTATTTTGAACAAGCAGTTGTTCTGGCCTCTGATCAACAGTAGACCTATGAAGAGAGAGATTTAATGACATAAGGAAGGACAGCCAAGCATAAGTTGGCACGAAAATAGAGTGACAGTTTTTGTGGCAGCAGGGTGTCACCCAGACGCCAGAACCTCAGTGAAGAAGATGCAGCTGGATTCACTATCTCATAACAGAGTGGAAGGTGTGAGGGGGAGAGGTCAGCATTTCTGGTATTAAACAGCAAACTGTTTTTTTACTGCTTATACCAGTCACATGCTAAAGGTGATCTGATGCTGAAATTTATTTTGTAGAGAGGAGAAAGTGTTAGTTTACATTGATAACCCTAAACACCATCATTCATCAGTTTTTTTCTGAATAGGGAGAAGAGGAGCGAGAGAGAAGAGAGTTCTGACAGGTAACAGCAAGCAGCCCTTTCTAAATCTATCAATCACACATGCAATTTGGTACTCTCCCTGGGGGATCATGTCACCCCGCCTAAATGCTGTTTCACAATTGAGGTTATGAGATGAAATGCTGTTTCCATATTTTCAAACTTGATCTTGTTTTTTTAGCTGTGTGCACACAGGAAACTAAGGAGACCTCTGAATCATGCTCAGAGTGCTCAAAGGTTTCCGTGATAAGTAAAGTGATGAAAGAGGAGCTAACTGTTGCTATGGTGCTTTGATGTGCTGTCTTTAAATAGCCATTCAGACACTTTTCTTCAGACTACCTAAACACTTTTCCTGTTCTGAAACACAGTTTGATAGATGACAAAGTGAGTGGACAAAAAGTTCACACTGATTCTTTGATTGGTTTCTGATAGTGGCAGGGACATTTTGGACAAATGATTTTCCTCTTTGCAGTTTTTAATAAAATTGACTCTTAATACTGCTTTCATTTTTGGTCGTTAGAGGATGTATGAAGAGGTAAATGGACTTGGTTAACGTTAAATGGACTTGAATAGTTCTTTTCTAGTCTTCTGACTCCCTCAAAGCACTTTTACACCGCAGGTCACACCTACACATTCAAACCCATTCACACACTGATAGCATAGGCTGCTATGTAAAGTCTCCATCAGTATTAACTACTCCATTCATAACATTCACACGCCACAAACGAAGCAGGAGGAGCAACTTGGGGTTAAGTGTCTTGCCCAAGGACACATCAGACATGTGGCTGCAGGAGCTGGGAATCAAACTCCGGACCTTCCGGTTGAGAAACAACCGACTCTACCAACTGAGCCACAGCCGACCAGGTAAGGAAATCATACAATCAAGTCAAAGGCAGCATTTTGCAGTCTCTCTGGCTTAAAGCTTTCAGCCATTTTCCCCTCTGATGTTGAGTCAGACACATTCTCTGTTGCATCTGAAACATGCCCAACAATAATTATCTGTCTTAGCTTTGTTTCGACTATTACAAAAAACTTTGACTATTACAAAACACTTCTGTCTCCAAAGCGCCTCCCCAGCTGGCATTTACAAAGTTCATATTGTCAGGGAAAACAGAACACATATAACATTTACAAACCCAAATATCATTCATGGAATTATAGGGACTGCTTTAAGTGAAGCTTGAATCCTAGTTATCAGATCATTCTCAGTTTGTACATGTTAATGATAAGTCCTCTATGCACATCTGTTATGATAATGCGTTAGGAGGATTCACTTCAGTGTCTTTAGCGGTAGGCGTGGTTGGTAGGAGGAGAAGCAGGGTCAGTACTGATGACACACCTGAGAGGGGTGTGGTGGCTCTGTCTCTGTAATCTTCATTAGCAGCACCTGCGGAGGAGCCGGCGGAAATTGGTTTCGAGTCGAAGAGACGCCACGAGGAAGACACGAGGACGCAAGACACCTGAGAGACTGAATCTGAAGTAACATTTGTTTTTGTTTCAACACTTCACATTTTACACATGAACTAAACTGATATGAAAGAGAGGGCTGGCGGAGGAGATCGTACCCCGAGTGACTCAGTGGATCGGGCTGTCCGAGTGAGCTGGTCGCGGCACGTACAAGGACCTTTGAGGTGAGTCACCTACACGCACCCCTCAAACAGACAGGACAGTTGCACACACATTCAAGTAAGGCAGGATACACATTCATGTTTATGCAACACGTAGGGAGAGGCATTCAGTTACGGGCTCACTGGCCTTAGCGTTAGGCGCAAGGATAGCATTTAGCTGTGGGGTTGTGTTAGCCCCGTTACAATATCAAAGTTAGCCATGGAGTGCCACAAGGTTCAGTGCTTGGACGATTCTCTTTACATTATATATGCTTCCTCTGGGAGGAGATTATGAGGAAACACTTCGTAAATGTCCATTGCTATGCAGATGATGCTATATGTATCAATGGCGCCTGATGACACCAACCAGTTATGAAAATGAGAAGCATGCCTTAAGGACATTAGGATCTGGATGACCAGAAATGTCATTGTGCTTGGCACTAAAAACCTCAGAGAGACTTTATGTAATGATATAACTGTCATATATGGCATCAGCCTGGCATCTAAGAATAGACTTAAAATATTCCTTTCTGCTAAAGCTTATAGTTAGGGCTGGCTCCTAGTTATACTGCTATAGGCTTAGACTACTATATTACTGCATGTCGCTATCTGCAAATCTTAGTTACCAATCACATCTTTTCCTGGGAGCTCCAAATTATGATTGATTGATTGATTGATTGATTGATTGATTGATTGATTGATTGATTGATTGATTGATTGATTGATTGATTGATTGATGTCAAGCACATTTTTTTCATTTTCTTCTACTGTTCATCTCTTTCTTCTCCGTGTCATTCTCTAACCATCTCCCCCTACACTGCTGGTCAAACACTATGGTATCATTTTGTGCTACCAACTCAGACCACACACACACAAACACACACACAAACTTTTCCACTTCTTCTTTTCATGCCTGGCTGGGAATATTTTAGATCTCACAGCATCAGAGAGAAACCCATGAGAATGCACTCCCTGCATCTCCTGTCCCTCCTTAGGTGTCGAGCACTTTGTTAATACACTGTTCTGCTAATCGGGATGATTGCTACCCTCTTTTTCCCTCCCTTATGCCCAGCACGCCGCCACGGATTAAACACATCCAGAATGCTGATGATTCAGGTTGGTGTCGGTTTGAAGCTGGTAAGAGTGCCTTCATCTCCGTAGCTGTTGTTGGTTGGGCTGTGTGTCTGAGTGTGTGTCTGAGTGTGTGTCTGTGTAATATGTGGGTGTTTGCATCTATGCTATTATCTACACTTGGGTGAATGCCAGTGTTACAGTATTTATACATCTGTGTGTGTGTGTGTGTGTGCGTGCATGCGTGCGCTAGTAATAACATATTTCTAACATGTGTGAAAGCAAAGCAGTGTGCGTAAAGCCCCTGATGCAGAAGCATCAGGATACAGTTGGACTGAAATCACAATGTCTTTTTCTTATCTCCAACAAACCAGTCCAAGTCAGTGTTTGATCATAATCTTGTGTTTGAAACTTCTTCATCTGTTTCATGATATTGAAGTCAGTGATTTCATCAAACAATTAGTTTCTTTACATTTTATTTAAATTGCCTGTGTTAAAATTGAATTCATTTTATTTTGTAAATGGTAAATTGACTTGAACTTGTATAGCGCTTTTTTAGTCTTCTGACTACTCAAAGCGTTTTTACAGTGCAGGGCTACACATTCACACACTGATGGCAGAGGCTGCTATGTAAAGTGACCATCAGAAGTAACTAATCACATTCATACACATTCACACTCCGCTGACGAAGCAGCTGGAGCAACTTGCGGTTGAGTGACTTGTTCAAGGACACATTGGAAATGTGGCTGCAGGAGCTGGGGATCAAACCCCAGACCCTTAAAATTATCTATTTAGAAGTTTCAGTATTTTATAGCTGATGTTTTTAATTTGTGTTGTGGTACCAGAAATCTCGAGAGCACTTAAAGAAGGTCTCGATCTCGTCTCGGAATCAAAAGCACTTTTACTTGGTCTTGTCTCGGTCTCAGAATGAGTGTACTCAGGATTTCAAATCAAGACCATTCAAGACCGACACTGAAAGGCTATTCTTTCTCGTCATTACTGTGATTAAAAAGGAAAACGCCCCTTTTTAAAAGAACAAATAACTGCAATTCATTCATAATTTGACGGACACAACCTTCCCGCTGTTACGGTCTAAGTGAGCACACATGGTCTTGGTCTTGACTCGGCCTTGGCCTTGACTTGGTCTTGAACCCTAAATGTCTTCGTCTTGTCTAGGCCTCAAAGCACCCTGGTCTCAGGTATTTCTTGGTCTCGATTAGTGTGGTCTTAAATACAACACTAGTTTTAATTGGGCCTGATGGAGGGTATAAGGAGGTCCTGGAGAGGAAGTGTATAGAAAGTTATGAAAGATATTCTCTTAAAAACAGTTGCCTGCTGTGGCTGGAAGCTAAAAGAAGCTAAAACATTCTACACACAGAGATCTCTTTGGATTCCTCTGAAAAACCTACCTTTGACATCCCTCTAGTCTTTTGATCCATGGTGGATATAACACAGCTTTAACACTGCAAACAACCTCAAATTAAACACTGTCTTAACGTTTCAGGCTCATTCAAACAGGCTTCAGCTGTGACTACAAAAATATCTCGACCTGAAAATAATTTCAGCAAGCACTCACTATATCAAACAAATGTCCATGTCTTATTATTGATGTACAGAGCACACAGGTTAATGGTCTAAAGGTTTTTGTGTAACTTTAAGAAACTCATTAAGAAGCGTAGGACTTCAAGAGCCAGTATCAACTTTAATTAAATTTGTCAGGGATAACAGGTAGCCCATCCAGGCTGTCCAGCGGAGGAAGAGACAGGCGTTGCCATAATGAAGTTGAAATGCTGCGCAAATGTCAAAAAGCTGAAATATCACAGGCAGAGTTGAATTGGAGTTAATTATGAAAACAAACAGCCTTGTGATCAAAGATGGAGTGTGATCTATTAGGTATTGGTCCCTGGAGTGCGCCGGGAGACCTGCAGTTCATTAATATGGATGAGGCTTGTTCTCCCTCTAAGGTTCTAATTCAGCCTCATTTACACACACACACACACACACACACACACACACACACACACACACACACACACAGAGAGAGAGACACAGACACACACACACACACACACACACACACACAGAGAGAGAGACACACACACACACACACACACACACACACACACACACACACACACACACAGAGAGACACAGACACACAGACACACACACAAACACACACACACACACACACAGAGACACAGACACACAGACACACACACAAACACACACACACACACAGAGAGAGAGACACAGACACACACACACACACACACACACACAGAGAGACACAGACACACAGACACACACACACACACACACACACACACACACACACACACACACACACACAGAGAGAGAGACACAGACACACACACAAACACACACACAGGCTCTCTCATCACGGTGTCAGTTCAGTTTTTTTCAAAGATTATTTTCCTTCCTCTTCGTCTCTCTGTGTTTTCCCACGAGGAGCCTCTGCACAGCTGTAAAACAGTTTATTATATCAACGATGAAGACATTAATTTGCTCAAAGAGACAGATTGGGTAAGAGAGCTGGAGGAGGGGTGACAGATAGCGAGATTTTGTTAATGATCATGTAATGAATCATCCTTTCATCACCCCATCCTTTCTCTTGTCATCCTTTGATCCTTTCTCTATGTAGACCTATCTCCTCTCATTTTTCCTATTACATACATTAAATAATAAAACGCTTCTTTTTACCATCTTAATGAGTTTTTAAAAACTCATGTTAAAGTACAATATGTAGAATGATTACATTAAAATATGTAAATTGATAAAAAATGGACTAAACCTATGTTACATCTTTATGTTTTTTGTTGTCAGCTCAGATATATCAAAGCCAAAAGTAACCCTTCATTTACTATTCGTAACGTCATCATTTGTCATTGTTTTAATTGAGATTCCCCTGGTGGGGAAATTTACATACTGTGCCTTTAAAAACAAACATTTATGAATATGAAATAAGTTATTGAAAAAAGACATTAAGGCTGTCAAAATAACGTGTTATCTAACAAGGAGTCACGGAACAGACAACAGGTTAAAATGATGAATTGCTCTCTGCTATTATACATCACTGATCATACAGCTATCCAGCATTTCTTAATATAATGAGCTACGCTAGAAAGGCTTTGAGCGTTAATATTTGATCCATCTACGAGGAAAACACCAGCTGAGATCCTTCTGTAGGCTATGTACTATTATAAGAATGTCCAATTTTCTGAATCTTAGATGTTATAAGTATAAAAAAGTAGATGTTCTTCACAACAGATATTTTGCCCTGCTTGCAGAAGTAACACCGGCAACGTTGCTAGTATTAAAAAGGACTTGTTTCTGCTCAAGCGACCCAGTGAGCCAGCACGCACACATCTAGCTCAGCTCTCCTACTGTGGCAAGTATTAAGTCTTTTTTCAAAATGTTAATGTGTTTTGTGGATTTAGAGAAGGCTTTTGACCGTGTGCCTCAGGGGATCATTTGGGGGGTACTGCGGGACTATGGGGTCCCCGGGCTGTTGGTATGAGCCATCCGGTCCCTGTATGACCAAAGTGGGAGCTGTGTCCGCATCCTCGGCACAAAGTCAGACACGTTCCCGGTGCGTGTTGGCCTCCGCCAGGGTTGCCCTTTGTCACCGGTCCTTTTTGTGATTTTCATGGACAGGATTTCAAGGAGCAGCCGGGGGGAGTAGGGTGTCCAGTTTTGGGACCTCAATCTTGTCTCTGCTTTTTGCAGATGACATGGTTTTGTTGGCTTCCTCATGCTGGGACCTCCAGCAGGCACTGGGGCGGTTTGCAGCGCGTGAAGCGGCTGGGATGAGGGTTAGCACCTCCAAGTCCGAGGCCATGGTTCTCTGCCGGAAAAGAGTGAATTGCTCTCTCCGGGTGGGGAGTGAGTCTCTGCCCCAAGTGAAGGAGTTCAAGTATCTCTGGGTCTTGAGGGTAGGATGGCGCATGAGATTGACAGATGGGTTGGCTCTGCGTCAGCAGTAATGCAGGCGTTGTGCCGGACCATTGTGGCAAAGAGGGAGCTGATCCTGAAGGCAAAGCTCTCGATTTACCGGTCGACCTTCGTTCCAAACCTCACCTATGGTCATGAGCTATGGGTAGTGACCTCAAGAATAAGATCGCGGATACAAGTGGCCAGAAAGGAGCTAGTTGAGGTGGTTTGGGCATCTGTCAAGGATGCCTCCTGGACGCCTCCCTTTAGAGGTTTTTCAGGCCCGCCCAACTGGTAGGAGACCCTCACACATGGGCGTGCCGATGATGTGCACTGGTGTGTGGGAAATGAATAGATTATATCACAGGTGATGGTCTATCGTAGTAGTGATGGTAGAACGGTTCAACAGCACATTTCAGAGCAGACTATCCAATGTGTTGTGTAACCATGACATATGGCTCGATTTCCCTTTGGGTTTTCAAGATTTATTATACTGTAAGTGCTGATCAATTGGGAGGAAGATAATTAGTGTAGACTTCCTATGGCCATCTAGTACGGCTAGACTTATTTTGGTTTGATAAGCCTGAAGATATGGCTGCATTTTAAAAAACAATGTGCTTTACTGTAATCATTAAGAAGAGTTTGCCTTGTAGCACATAGATATAGAGCCTATATATGCACACCCACACACTTTGTCCCACAGAGCAGAGTTGAGGGAGACAAATCACCTCTATGGCCCCTCACAGCAGGAGACAGCTCTTTGACAGAGGAACACACACTGTCCCACAGCAGTGATCTGACACACACACACACACACACACACACACACACACACACACACACACACACACACACACACACACACACACACACACACACACACACAGAGAAACACACACACACACACAGATATACATCCACAGGCACTTCACGAGACTCTTGAGAAGGGAGACAAGCGACAAGCTGTCATTGTGCCCATGTGTGAGTGTGTCACTATGAAAGAAACTGTTCTTAATTAGCAAGCTATCCTGATGACAACAGACTAGGGTCAAACTGTGCTCTGCTGTGCCGTGTGTGTGTGGGTGTTAAGCAGCGTCATTTGACTTCTCTCCTTCATGACATGTCTGAGAGCTGAAAACACTCCCTAATCACTTCAGAGGCACACAATCCACCATCACCGGGACACGCACGCAAGCACATACACACACAGTTCAAGATGCGTGTTGATGGATTACACCCAGGCCAGGAAGAGTATAGCTGCTCCTCTCTTTGTTTCTTGTTTGTTGAACAGATGCTTCACAATGACAAACAGACAACACCTGGAGCTGCTCCATTTAAAATCAACAGGAAGCAGCCTTGGTGGGTTCTTTGCATGTTCTTTTACATAATGACTTGTTTGAGAAGGGATTTAATAATGGGAGGGTTTGTTTCTTGAATTTAAAACAGATGACTGATTGGATGGTTTTATTTTACCAGAACTTACCCCATGTTGACACAGTAGCTCTGTCATGTCAGCTGTCTTGCATATTTTCCATCTTGCTGTCCCATCTGTAGCTTCCACACTCGGCCTTGGAAGCTGGAGATTTGAGAAACGCGAAGAGAATGATCTTTTAAGGACGCACTTCTACAATTCTACAATTCTACAATTCACTTAGCAGACTGAGATTTTATCCAAAGCGACGTACATCAGAGAGTAAGTACAACACAAGCAGGGATCTAGAAAAAAGGGAACGATGTCAGTAAGAGCAAACGATCAGCTTTGAGTCTGATTGGACACACAGGTGCTGACAGGAAGTGACCAGAGGCAAAGCACAACATTGACGGCAGTTCTTGAGAGCTCTAATCAGTATAGAAACCATCTTATAAGTCGTCGTTATCAGACAAAAACAATCGTCACAACCATCATCATCATCAATAATATCGAGACCATCATCATTAAGTTAGTTAGCACTTACACCAGGCAAAGTTCCTATGTACCGGGCTGCAGCACAATTGACCCCCCCCTCCCAATTCCCCCCGCTGGCCTGAACTCACATTGCTCGAGGACTAATCCGGGCACGGTTACCTCTTGTACATAATGTCGCAAGCATGGGTCGGAGCACTCACACTAGTCCAACGAACTGGACTTTGGGGGTCAAACATGCGTGGCATTGCCTAGTGTGAGTGCGCCATAAGTGTTCCTCATAAGGTTGAAAGCTTCACAGGAGGCCATTTCAGGCTGTGCATTACGTTTAAGGTGGTGTCGTACTTTTTATGACACAGAAAGTTGGTGTCTTCAGTGGTTGTGACTTTAGAAGGGGTCAGTTCACTGAGGTGTTCGCATTGATAAGGGACTGTAGCTGAAAATGTTGCAGCTGGAAGCAAAAGCACATTTGAATTATATTTCTTTGAGATTAACTTTGCCTATGGGCTGGTTGTGTTGGGATACTTCTTAAATCAAATGCAGAGTATGAAAGCATCTACTGCTTTGTAGGATTTGGGCTCTGAAAGGTTTATGCTCTTGTGTTGGATGACATATTTATAGAGTGTGCTTTGACAAGACTCAGTGGCCAATTCATTAAATCATTTAGCAGCTTTGGCACCTCCTATTAAACCCTCTATGGGAGAAATACACCCCAAACTGTGCAGCCAAGCACATTACATCTATAGTGAGTGTGCTAGTGCTGTTTGCACATATTCTAATTAAATGATGTGAATGCATTTGTGGGAAAATTGGCCGTTTCCACAAACAAATGAGCCTCATTGCAAGAAGACATCAACGACACAAGCAGCCCTTAAAGATGATAAGCAACACACAGTTAGAGGGAATTTAAATATGTCTTCTATGAGTTGACAATGTCACTATATATCACACCCAGACTTCCCAGCAATCATGGCCAGGCAGACATGTTGTCATGCCTGGCGTGCAAAGGAGCAGATGATTTTATTAGATGTAGAAATAGTAGACGATCACAAAGTCGACTACTTTTTGATTTCTGAGAGAAATCCTTTTCAGATAATGGTTGCCCGGTCAACAGATTTTTGTTTCCCCCCCAGGCTATCACAACTACTAAATAGCAGAGACAGGTTGGATGTTGTATTCCTTGAAGAGAGCTGAGATACAGAACACTTCAGAAAAAAATGGCTTTCCAAAGGCTGTGGGTGTTAATGACTGTGCAGAAATCATTTTCAGAAATGGAAGGGCATGTGGTGAGTCAACATCCATGTTGTTAGCAACACCTCGTGGAGGATCTGCATCAACTGGGAGTGATGTGGGATTTTAAGTGGATGTACCACAAAGAAGGCTGATGACCTTTGCAGACATTTTATAAGTACAAATGCATTCTTCTTTACAACATATTCATTTGATTTACAGTCACAGAACTAATGCAGGTGACAAAATGACTTTGAGCAAGCTGTTTAAGACACCACTTAAAGTCACAATTTAAACCAATTACAAACATTTACAAAACTTCTTGCAGCATGTTGCAAAAAAAACAAAACGAATGGCTTCACCTCTGACACAGACAATAGTCAATCAGAGTTTAAGATTTTTGGGGAGGCAACTGGGGTGGGCCAATGTCACCGCTGGCCACCCTTCTAGACACACCCCTGGTTATTTGCCTTCAAGAGGGCATTGGATTGAATTGACACTGAAAAGCAATGCTGACAAAACCTGTGGCTGAAGCTGACTCTCACCCTTCACAACCAAGGCATTTGGCCCACAGCGCAGCAGTCATTTAACCCATTTCCCCCTCATTTTGCTTCAGCAAAGCTGCGTTTTGGATCTCTGGCCTCAGGGTTTTCTCTCTGAGCCTGCCTGAAAATTGACAAGCTGACAGAAGCTTCAGGCTATTTTACGTTCCTGATGCCATACCCCTACTGCTGTTCAACCCATGAACTATAGGAAGCATATTTTTTTTCCTGTGATGGCCGGTTGTAGTTTACTGTTGGACAAAGAGGATTTGGTAATTTTCTTATAATACACAGTCACAGGCAGTGATGAAGAAAGACGTCTTGACCTGGAACCGAGATGAGTGGCTGGATATGTAATAGTTAGGTGCCCTCCAGACGTTGGGTGACCATGATCAGGTGAATATCTAAATTTTCTGATCTTAAAAATTAGAGGAATATCTCAGCCCCAAGTAGGTAAGGACCTGGAGTAAATATTCAGAAAATGTAGCTTTCACTCTCTTTGACATTGAACTGCCAACTGTGATCCTGGCACAAAGCCACCTTATATACTTTGTTGCAAGGATAATGCTTGCAGATGCACATCAATGATAAATTGCTCTCTTTGCATAACTTTATGGGTGTGTTTGCATTTGAATATCATTAAAACAATATCCTCACTGAATCAGACCTTGAGACAGGCAGATAGGATGGCAATGATTTGCAATTCATCATGCTATCAGCAGCTGCAAAACATTCTTGGTGGATTCCTTCCTCATTCTTGGATCATTTAAAATGTGCAACTTCAGACTGTCTCCTCGACATCAGAAACGACACAACCCATCAACATACTTTTTTACTAGGTTTTTACTGGATGTGGTTCAGTGATAGAGTGGGTTGAAAGGTTAAAAGCTTTGTGTTTCAATTCCCCAGCTCCTGGAGTGCACATGTCAAAGTGTCCTTGGGCAAGACACTGAAACCCAAGTTGCTCCCAAAGTCATCACTGTGTGTGTGTGTGTGTGTGTGTGTGTGTGTGTGTGTGTGTGTGTGTGTGTGTGTGTGTGTGTGTGTGTGTGTGTGTGTGTGTTTAAGTTAACGGAGCAGCCTCTGTATGAATGTGTGAGTGAATTCTGCTAATTTATATACTGCATACTACGTTTGATGGTAGTATGTAGGTGGTTTCTAAAACAGCCAGTGACATTACAAGGCCACGTGGTGACCTTTTACCTCAGTGTTGTTCAGACAAACATGTTTCCTTGGATGTGCATGACTTTCTGCAGAAGTTTCAGGACTTTAAAGGCAGAGTTGATAATTTTCTAAAACGATCATGATTTTGAAAGTAGCATTCCCTCTGTGCTCGCTCAAAAGCCACGCCCCTCACTTACATGCACATTGCTTACATTGTGTAGAAACTACGTCGTCTCATGTCTCATTCAGCGGTAAGTAAACACTAAACTTTATTCTAATACACATTAAAAAAACCTGACTATTTCACTACTAACATCGGCCAACGACAAACTCACAGTATAAACTCCATCATCGGTGACACGCTTTGAGTGTGGACTATTGACGCAAGTGGTAGAGTACAAGCGGAGAGACAGGGAGATAATTTTTAGTTCATGAAATTGGAACCTTGTGGCAGACATTTTCAACTAAACTCCACACTAAAAGTGTGCCTAAAGAAAAAAAACAACCCTACCTTTGAAGTGAACTATCTTTTATCTGTTAATAGATTTTCAGTGACCTAAGATATTCCCTTTAATGATGCCTGGTCCTAGTAAAACAAATAAATTATCTTGGGTTTTAAAAGTAATTTTAACTGCCACTTAATGCCTGTTTTGTTGAATGTTGTATAAAAAATAACTTTGTAAACTTTATAGCATTCCTTTCACTTAAATGTAAAATAAACTAAAATAACCTGACTGCATTCTGCTGTTGAGATCATTATTACTCTATCATGTCCTTTCTTTTCTTCCATATACCAGACTCTATAGGTGAAAAGTGGTCCTTGTGCTCGCTGTCTGTTAAGTTGTCATACTGGATGCATGTCCGACTAAGTGTTTTTTCTCGTCTTTTGACAGCATGAAAAATGAGCAACACAAGCTGTCACAGGGAATGAAAACAACTTGACCAATACTAAGCAAATTCTTAAAAGATTTTTCTATTTTCTGTCAGCCGTGCCGTATTTCAGACAGCTTATTTATCTGCATCTAGCAAATGGATGGAAACAAACCTAATTCAGACGTTTCAAAAGTTTGAGGTTGGACAGCTTGACAGTTGGGTGGGAACGCAGCTCGAGTGTTGGCTGCCGGCCTTGTGTCTTTGAGTGTGCTGCGGCTCTGCTGATACTGATGCCCCTTCTGCTATCATTATTTAGCTACTTAACACCGTAAAGAGATACAGAATAAACAGAGGCGAATGGGGCCATAAGGCTGAAGTAATGGTCTTGTAATGGACTATAAAACAGCAGTAAAATCCACACACTTACCCTCGCAGGCCTAATGAGCCACACGTACACACACAAGCTTCAGACCTTAACACTGTCTGCAGATGAAATGATAGTGATTGTTACAAACATGTAGCTGGCAAAGACAATCGCTCTCAAATAAATTACAGGGCGAACATCTCAAGTTTGTTTTCTATTACATCTGCCATCGTGTAAAAAGTGTTTCAGAATTGATTTTCAGTCGGCTGGAAAATGTCAATAACAATAAAACAGAAAAATAGAAGAATACAAATAGGAGCAGATGCTGAAGCTGCACGCACACACATACACGATAACGGTTCTCCAGCCTTGACTAGAGTCCTTGAGACTGTAGCCTGAGGATCAGATTTGAGTATTGCCCTGGGTCATTTCTTCTCCTGCCCTGTTCACTATCCTGTAATGCCTCTCGAAGACATATAATATGTACAGTTTGATGTTATCAAGACTCCTCTTTACGACACCTAGTCATTTAGTCACATGTTGAAGAACTCTTGGGAAAGACACTACAGCTGCGTGTGAATGAGTATAAATGGGATGGACACATTACACAATAGCCTCTGGCGTCAGTGTGTGAATGCGACATAAGTCGGTTGTGAAAAGTTGTAGAAGTTGTAAAAAGCTATTTGAGCAGTCAGAAGGCTAGAAAAGTCTTATACAAGCTCAAGTCCATTAACCACTGGAAATACCATGGGCACATCGCATCGAGACATGAGCTAATCAGCCCTTTTACATGTTTTGTACCAGGCTGTAAACATGTGTTTCGCTGTTTGTAAAAGCTGGCTTTTTTGAATGGGAGCCAGCTTCATGCCGACCCTCAAAGAACTGCAGGATTTTGCACTTCCACATTGGCTTCGTTTTTTCAAGAAAATGAAATCTCCTGCAGTTAACAGCCAAAGAAAAAAAACATGAACATTTACCAAAGAGTTGAAAAACAACAGCAGCGGGACCAAGACACAATTAATGTATTCAGTATTTCCTACATTGAGTTTGTTAAAGGTCTCTGAATTGATCTCAGTAAAGTGAAGTCAGACAGCTGCTCCAAACCTGCACAGTATAAATAAGCTGTACATCAAACACATCCTGTATGGATAATGACATAGGTATATTTGTAGCTGTCATCTACTGTCTACTTACATTAAGCATTTAAATGTCAGAATACCCAAGAAAATGATGTCACTATCTTTAAGTATGACTCCCCTCCCCTGTTTATTTGTCTATTTTTAAGTCTTAAGTTAACACTTTGTTTAATAATCTAGGGACAGTATATATTTAACATGTCACAGCCACAACAAAATGAGAATGTCTTTCTTTCAGAAGCTTAATACACTTTTATTTACAACTATAGCGACTTTTCAGAGACTATGCAGTTAAACCAGGACAATAAAGACAACACCTGATGTCATGTCTATTTTTTGTGTTGAAAATTGTTAGCTGTCCACGTTTTGGTCCCATGATGCCTCGTGTTGAGCCTGATGACAAATAAGAGCTCCTAAAGACAACAAGGTCACACGATCTGTCAAGTGAAGTAAGGTCATGTTTTTGTTTTAGTATTATCACTTTGTGTTTTATTTTTGTACTTACCTTTGTCTTCGTCTTCTAGATCCTGTTACTTGTGTTTACCCGCCCTGATTGTGCTCACCTGTGCCTCGTTACCCTTTGAATCACAATCAGCTTTAATGACCATGTATGCTTAGACACACTCAAGTAATTGTCTTCAGTAACTGTGCTCTCGATGTTCAAAAGAGTAACATTAGATATAAACAAAATATAAGCCAAAAAAGGGTATCAGACAGATACTCAGAACAGTTCCCCTTGTGTACTGCTTCCCACAATGCAAAGCGCCAGGTCAGAGATCAAAAATGAAGGACAGCAACAGCCGTCATAACAGAGGAAATTATTAAATTCAGACCAAGTCACACAAAGTAATATCACCAGTTATCTCTTTTGACTCTTAAAATCATTGAAATCAAAGTTAATCACTTGTCAGCTTTTTTCAATAAGTAGATGCTCCAGTGTAGCGTTGTTTACTGACGAATTCCAAGATCGGAAACCAGACCAGGTCAAGCTTAGCCTGGCCTGGCAGACAGCCTGGCAGTCTTACTACTTCGTTTGATAGCTCAAAAGACGTCCTACCAAACACTGGTTTACTCATTTTAGCCTCTGCCTGACTGATTTGTTTCAGCTGCTGTCTCTTTAAGCCCCCCACCCCCCACCACGTGCCCACTTTCTCTGATTGGTGGTCAGCTCTCTGGAACGCTTCCTGAGGCAGAACGCTGCAGCGCTTGCCGGGGGAGTGCAGCTTTGTCCTTCTGGGAGAAAAGAGAGTTTTCAACAGCTTACGTAGAGGCTTGAAGCCGTCTTGTGAAATTCTTGGTTTCATATTGGGAAACTATCGTGTGATTTATCGCCCTCTGCAGACTTATCCTGCGATTACTCCAACATGCGTTTACTTCATGATCTGAAACTTTGCCCACGTTTAGTTTGGCGAACTCAGCATTGGGGGGGGTCAGCATTATAGGTCACCTTTAAGGAGCCTCCATATTGGCTTTACAAAGAGGCTACTTCCACTTCTTAAATTCTGTCCCGTCCACGATGAGCCATATTTAGTAAGATAGTTCCTGTTATCATAACTGAATCAGATATCAATCCTGAATCACCCAAGACTAAATTTCACCATAATTTTTCACTGAAATGAATTTTTTTTTTTCACACTGAGCTGCACAAGTTCAGAGGGACATGGCATAAAATAACAGTTGGAGTAAAATTGGACATCACGGCAAATTGGTTTTCTTTTTGCCCACAGGAAAAGGAAGCTAAATTATCTGGAAAGTTGAAAAACACAGAACAACAACCAATCAGAAAGGGCAGTGGGGATTGATGTAACAAAGTTTAATGACTCACAGCTACCTGGATCCACAAATCTTTGACTTCCTGTCGCCCTGTCTCTTGTCTCTGGGCAACAGGCTCAGCAGACGGAAATGTTTCACACATCATCCTGTCAGATAATTGTCCCATCAGTCTCTTTTTTTCCTACCTTAATAATCTTAAATCAACCCTTGGCTTGCAGTGAAGTAGAAAGGGGAAAAAAACTGTTTGGTGATTCAGGCCGCAGGGAAGACATCAGAAACTAGACACTCAATTTCAGTTTGACAGTAATCTCTGTTCTTCTACCTGTAATCTGTACAGTGAGACAGGCTTGAAACTAAAGCGCTCTCTTGTTTCTGGAGGCCAGAAAGCAATTTGAATTCCTTGGAATAACATGCCCTTATTTTAAAGGCATAGACTTTCAAATTCCTTACTTGTGTTTATGTGTGTGTTTGTGTGTGTGTGTGTGTGTGTGTGTGTGTGTGTGTGCGCGCGCCTGTGTGTGCGCCTGTGTGTTTGGAGCTAATAAGGCTAATTGCTCTTTAAGCTTCTGGTTTGTTTAAAGGGAGTTATGTCTTGTGTGTCTCTACTACCTGAATCGTCCAGCTATTTTTCTCTTCTCCACTCTCTCTCCACTGTGAACACTCAGGAAGAAAGGATGAGAGAGGAAAGACTGGGAACGGAGGAGAGAGGGAGAGATGAAGGTGGCTGGTTGTTAACCTTTATAGAGATGCCACTTTGTTGATTTGCCTCCGTGTTTCATCTTACTCTTCAACTAATTAAAGCCATCAAACACACACACACACACACACACATGGTCTCTCGCTCTCTCTCTCTCTCTCTCTCTCTCTCTCTCTCTCTCTCTCTCACACACACACACACACACACACACACACACACACACACACACACACACACACACACACACACACACACACACACACACACAGCTATGGGCATTTCTCTGCCTGCTAATTAAAGCATCTGTTTCTTCCTGATCTCTGCTGCAGTTGCCTTGACTTCTCTCCTCTTTCACCCCATTCCTCCATAGCTACAGACTTTATTAAGATGGCATTTACAAGTCCACACCGCTTGATGCTTGTCATTTTCTATGAAGATGCACATTTATTCAGGTTTCTAGACGCATTGATTTAGTCCCTCACCTCTCCCTCTCAATTTGTCATCCTTCCTCTACTTCTCTTCTTTCCCCACCGTCACCTCACCTCACTTCTCGCCCTCGGCCCCTCCTCCTCCCGTTTCTGCAGAGACTCCACCACCGCTTGTGACCCCGGCACTACCTCGCCGAAATTAAGCAGACCCTTTAGGGAGTTTGGACTTCGTACTTCCACCGACCAGAATTTCATTTTTGCAAGCGAGGTGAATCTCAGTTCAGCAGAAAAAGAATCTCTTGTGATGATAGAAGAGGCTCTCCAGACGTTTGAATAAAGAGATATTAACAGGTGATAAGTGACAAGCTCGCCACAGCTGATAAATATACTTCAGAGTAAAAAATGATATCAACAATAATAAGGGGTTTCCCAGAATTCAATGACTTGACAGTCAGCTGCTGAGAAGCATCCACCAGGGTTTTATATTTTATGGCAAATGAAACGAGCAAAATTAAGAAATTAGACTATCAAATGTCAATGAAGACAAAATGTTATATCTTTCTTTTTCGATACAAAAGAGGAGTCATATTTTCCAACTGTGGCTTTCTCAGTATTATGAAAGGATCATATTCTAAATTATTTTGTTTGAACCTACTATACTCAGTTCTTAACTAGTTATCCATCCATCTGTCACTGAGTGAGAGGTGGGGTACACCCTGGACTGGGCCAATCACAGGGCCAACAGACAACCAGCAACACTCACATTCACACCTACAGGCCATTTAGAGTCACCAATTAACCTAAAGAGCATGTCTTTGGACTGTGATTACCCAGACAGAGAGAACCCACACATGCACGGAAACAACATACAAACTCCACACAGAGAGGCTCCTGTCCGACAGGGATTCAAACCAGGAACCTCCTCACTATGAGGCAACAGCACTAACCACTGCTAAACCATGCAGCCCAACTAGTTACTAAAGACTTGCAATTGAATACTGTTGCCTTTATATGACCAAAACAGTAATCAACAATGCAAAGAGAGATGTCAAAGTTTCACTGCCAGGAGTACTTTTAGACCATCTCACAGCATGAGGATATTTTTTCTTCATGCATTTGTAGGACAGGATCAGCAACGAGAAAGAAAAATGGAGATTTGACAGACGTGTAAAGGAAGCTCAAAATGGATAGTGATAGAATACCATCAGAAAAATCAGTGAAACTTGGTAATTCACAGCCCCCTTTATCCTGACAGGTGGGTAATAACGTTTGATATCACCGCAAAACAACTGGCTTATGACGAACATTGCCGCTATATCGTTGTTAGTGTTTTCATTATGAAGACACAACATTACTGGAGAACGTCCATATTTTCAGCTTCATCGCAAATTGCTTATGCCTACCGAACAACTGAATCTGTTAGCTGGAAGAAAACTAGTAGATTATTTAATTCACTTCCAACAAAAGCCAGATCAGCATCCACCTGGCATCATTCACACAGTATCTGTCCATTAAGACCAGTGGTGGAGTGAAGGGTATTGTTTCAGTCTCCATAGGGTATACCCACTTCTTAATCCCCTGTGATTAACACCATTGATTGATTGACAATATTCAGTATGCTTCAATTTTTGTTGCTCGGATGGTGAAGGGATGACCCTCCCTTCTCTGTCTCTATTGGCTAGTACACCCTAACTTAATAGAGGAGTCTTACATGTCACTGTTTTTAACAGAGGCTGATTTGACCCCGCTAGAAGGGCCACTTAAGAAAAACATTTTGGGTCAAATTTGGATTAAGACCCCCAAAATGACAGATAATGTAAGTTGGTCATGGTGGCCATAAGCAGCAACTGTTCATTTTGTGAAGTGTAGAAGACAGTTTCTGTGCATAAAGAATGTTAAGCAAGGCTTGAATTATACTCCTACAGAAAGATACACTGGATGGTATGGGAAAACGCAGCAACGGGCTTTATACAGCAGAAATGAACATGTCAAAAAACAAAGTTGGTCGTATTAGCTCATGTCTTGATCGGCACACATTGTACAGGGGGGTGAATTTTTTTGATAACTCATTCGTTTTGCTTTAAAGGATAAGGCGTGTAGCTTAATACAGCATGAAGAAACATATCATTTTTAGTATCTTGATGAGGTTGGCAACTTGCATGAGAGCCTCTGCCATCAGTCTCTGAATGGGTGTGAATGGGTGATATGGGGGTGAGTGGAGTCTTTTTCAAGATTAACACAAGATCCTAAGTGGGATTGGTGCCACATCCAGTAAACAGCCAGGATTTTTGAATGTGTACTGGATTTTCATGATGAAGAGGTCATTGAGATTGATGGAGAAAATTGCCATTTACCAGTTGCTCAACCAACCCCTCTTCTTCTGCTGTTTTTTTGTTCTGCTGTTTTCCTCTGCTCCTGTCCCCACTGTGAAAAATCCATACATGGCCAAATAACCGATATTACCAGCAAAAATATTCAGTTTGTACTTTGGACAGAAGGAAAAAATGTGGTTTTTCATAGTCTGCTGAACAAAACGGTCGAAACAAACTCTCTTTTCTTACAAAATCCATAACTCTGCAGGATATTCACTTCAACCAATCAGGAAGCAAAAAATCCTGCCAATTCTCCCCTCCATCTCCCCGTGTCCCTCAATGATTTTTTTTCGAACACAATACACACACACACACACACACACACACACGCACACACACGCACACAAGCAAACACACCACATCCTGCCGAGCAAAGAGTCGGGGTTGGCAGACGAG
Source organism: Labrus bergylta (assembly GCF_963930695.1). NCBI lineage: Eukaryota > Metazoa > Chordata > Actinopteri > Labriformes > Labridae > Labrus > Labrus bergylta. The sequence goes on along the minus strand of NC_089203.1, from coordinate 9,218,851 downwards.
CATCGCTGTCATTTGTCAGCTACATCCCAGAGGTAACATAAGGGATAGGCAGCACAAGTGCGTATCTGTGTGTGTGTGTGTGTGTGTGTGTGTGTGTGTGTGTGTGTGTGTGTGTGTGTGTGTGTGTGTGTGTGTGTGTGTGTGTGTGTGTGTGTGTGTGTGTGTGTGTGTGTGTGTGTGTGTGTGTGTGTGTGTGTGTGTGTGTGTGTGTGATTTTGTGTGTCAGCTAAATTGGGCGTAGCAGTGATGTTGTACGGAGTGATGAAACAGTTGATCCAAAATATAGTTTGATGCTTCCTGGCTCGAAGTTGAGGAGGAGACGAGAAAGGAGAGGTGTAAAATATGAGGGGAGGGGGAGGGGGGGTGGAGGGAGTGAGACGGGGCATCAAGGAAACAAAGGAGTACTGAGTTTTGGAATTTCTGAAGGAGACCAGCGTGATACACTGCAAGCAGAGTTCATAGTCTCATCCTGAATGCATTTAAATAAATTATTTCTCCTCTTTTTAATCATACTCACTGTGGCTACTGAAACGAGCCCAGTCTGCCTCGTGTGTCTGAATATGTTATCTCACAGCGTGAAGTCTATTGTTTGCAGAGAGACTTTTGAATGACTGTAGTTTAGGTTTATATGCTACACTACAGCCACCCAGTGGTGAGACAGAGGAATTACTCATTCCCACTGGCCTCCTTACAAGCAGTACAAGCAGTGTCACAAACTCCTCGATGACAGAGGACGTCATTAAAAGGATTTTATTTCATTTTATTTTAGTTTTTTATGTGAACTTTGGACATTTCATACTTAATTAGAACCACTCTCAGTGAAAACACTCACAAATAACTGCACAAACACACTCAACACATTTTCGGAAGTCATAAACACAACCTCATTCTTGCATACACTCACACACACACACACACACAAGCCATAGTGGGCAGTGCGGACCCCACTGCCATCCATTACAGACTGAGCTCCACTAATAGGCGACTCCAGTGGCAGGCTAATTCAAGAGACTGATTAGCATAAGTGAGCTATGGCGTTCATTAGCCTTATCAAGGATTCATAACTCTGATCAAAATGGGATTCTCTGCACGCTGTCCCACACAGGCGCCAAAGTCAATTAAACGGAATGTGTTTCCTCTCGGCTGGTACTGTGACACACGTGTAAACACTCACATGTAGCACAGCTGTATTCTGGGGTTATACTTTATGCAATTGAGGGCAATGTCGCAGAGGAACATTTGAAGAGAGGGATTGTAATGTTGGCCTATCGCTCTGCTAAAGAAAAAAATGCAGCCGGTGTAGGTACCAGATGTGCTCGGGTGGTCCCATCTGCTCGGGGTCCTTCCCCTGCATTTGTATGATGATGTAGCACATTGTGATTGGCTGTACATCAGAGAGTAGAAGAGAGAGCCCAATGTCTCCTCGTGAAAGATGAAGAACACAAACACACAGCGTCCAAACTGCCTCAAATGTTACACGTTCCATGTCTGAACATATTTACATGCCAATATTCAATGTTTGAAATGACGCCACCTACTGGTAACAGGCAGTAAGCCTCGTGTAACTTGTTTTACTCCTTTGACATCAAATGTGCTCTAACATCTTGTGTCCAAAACACACAACAGTTTACAACAGTTTTGACCACTCTTGTGTTTTGTGGTAAAAAAAAAATCTCCATAAATGTATAGCATTGATCCATATTCCTCATCCGAAGACCAACAAAAACTACATTTGTAAATTCAGTGTGCTATATCATCATACAAGCGTACAGTCAATTACGTTGTGTAACGTCACTAGCAGATGTAACCATCAGACCAGCATGGTGGGCGAGTGTGTTGGTTTATTAGGAAGTTATATATAAAATTAAGCATAGCATGCTAAAAGAAACTTAAATACGTTTGTAATGCACAAAGTTGTGAGAAAATAAGGAGGCTGGCAGTTTCAGTAAAAACAAGGCTCATGCCCTCTTTTTGTTTGGAAAGATATATTTTTGTTGACTTCATTTTCAGCTCGTGGGCCTAAAAACTAATTTAATCACTACACCAATGAGGCACTAATTAATATTTGTATATTAACAGTGGGAAATGACTATGTGTGATATGAAGGCGTCACTGGAAGGGATGAATATACAGAGAATTAGCAAACAGCTCTGCAGCTTCCCTTTAGCTCCACTCAGCATTTCAGCATCTTATAGTTCATTGCTTTGCTTTCACAGCCAGCAACTTCACCACCTTTGGTTCCACTACTACCAGCTGTATTAAGCGAAAAAATCTCAGATCAGCTTCTTACCCAGGACCAAAGTGTGAAAGTATTTCATGTATTGTACAGACAGGAACATGTAGCAGCTAGATATAGGAGTTGACCAAACTGAAGATAATGAAGAATGAATGTTGGACTCAAAGGGATGTTGTTGGCTATAAAAACTCAAAATTTAGCGAGTGTTTTTTTTTCTTCAATTTCCAGTCAAAAATGTAATTTCAAGCCACATCTCCTGGAGTTTGGTGTGAATGTGAAGGTGGCTGGTTGTCTGTCTCTATCTGTCCTCTGGTGGACTAGCAACCAATTCAGGGAGTACCCTGCCTCTCGCCCATTGTCAGCTGGGATAGGCTCCACAGTCCATTTGCTTTTAAAGCTACAAAAACATAAACAGCCTGTTCTGAGCAGGGCTGAAAGAGAGGGGTTTATAGGTGTGATCAAATACAGGTTCAAAGTGGATTTCTAACAAGAAACTACACAGACATGAGCTCTGAGACGTGCTCAAATGCTCCCAAGTGATTGAAAAATCTGATTCTTTTTGGGCCCGTGTCACTGATGTGCTTACACAAATAGAGGACTTGGATGACTTTTTTGGAACATTTTTAAAATCATATCAAAAGACATGTTGTCATAGGATTAATATTTCATAGCTAGTTAACTGACCCTGGTGTTAACAATGGTGCAGTTCCTCTTTAACAAAGATTGAACCAGACAACTAGAACAACTTTTCACTTCATTTAAGCTTCATGAAAGAGCGGGCACCTGACACTGACTGCGCCAGGCTAGATACTGTAAAAGAAAGGTGAGGCAGAAGGCGTCTTGGTCCCCTCTTGTGTTTTAGGATTAGGTTTCTCAAAAGTTCACACCATTAAATGAGTTTAAAGCAATCATTTAACCAGCTGAGGTGATTTTTGCCTGGGCAATCAATTTCTGGATGAAGTTGCTAGCCATGCGATGCTGCTGTGGCCATCCTGAGTCAGTGTAATGCTGAGTGGGATTTAGAGTGTGTGTGTGTGTGTGTGTGTGTGTGTGTGTGAGTGGGTGTGTGTAGGTATATTGACACTGGGGTGTCTGGTTGAGTAATGGGGGCGTAGCAGAGTTTAGATGGCTTCTATCCTCCTTCCTATCCAATGCTGGAGAAGGTCATCACTCATACAGGCAGAGGGAGACAGAGCCAGAGAGAGAGAGAGAGGAAAGCAAGCGACAGGGCTCATCCAGGCAGGAAAGAGAGAGTGCAAACAGGGTGTGCGTGTGTGTGTGTGTGTGTGTGTGTGTGTGTGTGTGTGTGTCTACACAAGCATGAATGAGAAGAGAACAGAGAGATAGTACTAGGAGGGACAAAGCAACAGAAGGAGGATGTGAGATGATTGGTTTGGACAGAGGTGGAGAGTGTGTGTGTGTGTGTGTGTGTGTGTGTGCGTGTGTGTGCGTGTGTCCACCATTTAAGACAGATGCTATCATCATGGCCTTAACTTAATATGGATATTATTGTTAATGAAATGTATATGCTGACCTGTTTCCCTGTACGTAAAATAATGTAGTAAAATGTTGTAGCTGTTCGCTGCCTGTCTCACACAGTGCAGAGCTCTGAAGCCTCATGAATCACAACAAACAGTCTAATCTCTGAATCATCACTACTTCAAAGCCTGGCTTGTCAAGAACAAACAAGTGAGACAATAAATAAGTCCCAAACGGGTTGGAGTTGGTAGAAGGATCATCAGAAATTCTCACATTGAGGTTTGTACACGTTTTGGATTTTTGCCATTCCTCTTGTTTAGCTTTATTTGTCAGGCTTCATTCATGTTGTCGAGGGAGAATCCAGCATCAGAAACTGACTGGTAAACATCTCGCTTTCATGTACTATTTTGTTCAGAAACTCAAACCCGGAGGATAAAAGATAAACAACTACAGGCTTTGCAGCTTTTCGATGTCTTGTTTTTTTTAGTTTGTTCAGGTTTAGTGGAGGAAGCAGACGGGCTCTCATGGGCTCTCTAAAGAGACAAAAAAGAAAATCAACCTTAAATGGTTTCACATTTCCTGTTTCTTCATCTTTAATGAGTCTGTGACATTTTATTTCTGTATTTCATTTTATACAATTTAGAACAGCCGTTAGAGTTGGATCTATTTTAATAATTTGAGTCATAAGTAAAAGATAAGAAAATGAGCAATGTGATTCAAAGATAAATGACATACAAGGGACTTAGTTTTCTGCCTTGTTGGATAACTCATTATCTAAACTATTCCCAATTTGTAAAGGAATAAATATATTAGTAATAATACATTTCATTTAACGACGCCTTTCAAGAACTCAAGGTCCCATTACGAAGCAGAGATTAAAAAAAATTAAAAAAAGTAAAAATACATCGATAAAATTAAAAAGATTAATTTAAAGATTATAAAATCATTGTGAAGAGGATTTTTGAGACAGGATGGAAAATGATCAGACTGAATACGCCAGTTTGAAAAGTTGTGTTTTGAGATGAGATTTAAGAAATGGAGAGAGTCGATGTTACGGATGTCAGGTTTGGAGCGGCTGAAGGCTCTGGACCACACGGTGAACAGGCGGGCGGGTGGTGCAGTAAGTTGAATGGAAGAAAAAGACCCAAGAGTGCAGGTGGGTGTGTTGATGTGCGCACCCACAGGAGGAATAGCTCAACATTTAAGGTAAGATTTCTCTATTTCTTTCATGGCTTTTTCTTTTTTCACAGTCACAGTTCTCACCCTTCAATCACTTCACTGTTGCACTGAAGTACATACACTCTTTGAAACTATTAAAATGCTTGAAGAAATGAGCTCATGGCCTGTAATTTAGAAGCAACAGTCTTTTAGCTAATCTGAACCCACGGGGACAAATGGTATGTAATTATTAATTAATGTAATAATGGACAGACATGAAAGTGGTTTTGATCTTTTCAGGTGAGTCTTAGCACACAGAAAGTGCAAGAAATCTTGAGCCATTATTATGAATCAACATATACCTTTTTGTCAACTTGACTATAATGGTTAAAAGTACAGCAATAAGTCAAATAAGGGGCACTGGTGGTCTAGTGGTTAGGTCGCGCCCCATGAATGGAGGCTATAGTCCTCCAAGCAGGCAGCCCAGAATCAAGTCCAACATGTGGCTCCTTCCCCTCATGCCATTCCCCTCCCACACTCTCTCTCCCGACATCCCGCTACATCCATCCTGTCTGAATCCAGACAAAAAGCTTGAAAATAAATCAAATACATTTGAGGCTTAATGCCTTGTCAAACCTTGAAATGAATCCATAAACACAGTTTATATAATTAAAATATAATTTATTTGTGACATAATTTAATAATTCATGAACAGAAAATGCCCAGAAACACTTCTGTGTCAGTTTTCTCTGTGGCATGTCAGACTGAGGGTCTGGCAATATCCTGATATTTTGAAATCTCAGAATCCAGATTTACATTCACAGAAGTCAAAGATGAAAAAAAAAAAGTAAGATTATCTCATGGTTGAAAGACAGGGCTGTCCTCTGTGTTAAGACGAGCTGTCTGAAGAAGAAGACCCCTCCCATGGCGCTATGTCATCAACCGCTCTGTGTCCGATGTTCCTGGCCTCATCCAGGGATCCGTGGCAAGAGTCTCTACTGAGCTTTGATGGTTGAGTTTTTGACGGGAAAATCTGGGAGGGGAGGAGTTGTCATCAGACAGATCGAATTGTTCTGGATCACAGGAGCAGTAACAGAGAGAGAAAACAAAGAGTTAAAAACTAAACAGTGGGAAACTTGAACACTGCATGGACAGTTAGAGAACTCACTGTTTTTGAAATGTTTCATATTTGTGGCAGAAAAAATGGCAATCCATGAGCCGACTGAAACCAACTGTTTCCATGGTTATTATAATGCAGGCTGAATTTAATGACCCCTGGGTTTTGGGAAGCCGTTAAAGCCCTAATGGAGCACATTAGATCAGACATCCATGAAAAACACGACTTTATTCCTAATTAATACTTTGCTTATAATTAAATTCACCAAACAAAAGTGAAACAACAACCAACAACATTTTTACCAGCTGTGTTGCCACGACGACTGAGAGCTCTCAGGCCACCTGTCCTGTTCCGACTCCTCCCCTCAGCGCTGGTCTCGGCTTCCTGTTTCCATCTCCTGCCTCTGTAGTCATCATGTTGTCCAAAGGGCTGACTGGACGCAGCTCTATCCTGAACCAGCCAAAAAAACAACAAAAAATAAGACATACTGTATATCTATAAAAAAGTTGAAACCGCCTGATTTAATTGAAGTGTTGGAGCTAACAGGCCAGTCATGTCGGAAACATGAAAGGTATGTGTGCTGTCAGGTGTGTACCTGAGGGTGCTGTGACTCTCTTGCCACCCTCCTCCTCTCCCTGGCTGACAGAGGAGATTTTTCTAGCTCTGGTGTGCGTGGTACTGGAAAAGCATCTCCTAGGGGGTCTGAACACACCACACACAAACACAGAAGAACAAGAACATCTAACTCTCAACTACACAAAGTTAAAGAAGAAACAGAACACTGTGTTTTAGAAGCTCCAAGATGTTTTGGTTTTAATGTGTTGTGCCCACAAATTATTGTCAAATGTCTGCACCTGATGATGTTGCAAGTACCGTAAAATGTGGACTATAAGTTGCAGTGTGTTTTGGGGGGCTTCCTAGAGAGAAAAAGGTTTAAACTGCCTACCTGCAAGACAATTTGTGTTGGGTTCAGCAAAGTCTGTTTTCACTTTGAAGAGTGTTCAACCCTACTTGTTACAGTACGGTAGTTGAGCACTCAGTCTACGGTGAAAGTTGTGAAGGATCGACAGCCCCTGAGTCGTGTTGCCCACTTTCACTGGTCACCCGTTAACTTTAATATAGGAGTCTTTCAATAAAAACAAGTTAATTTAATCAACAATGTACCAGTGTTTTCCTCAGATGAAGGATTATGACCTTGTGAGGGAGATGAGATGTTAAAAAGTTACGCAGCAATCCTGGTCTGCGTCAACATGTAGCCAGGCACAGCATGCACTACACCATGAGTAGGGGGCACATTTTCAATTTCATCAGGTGTCTTTCAGAGAGTGATGGTGGCGGCTGTACTTATATTGGTCACACTGTAAACAGGACGTGGCCAACTTTTTAGATTTAATGAAAATTGCGTCTTATACACCAGATTTTACAGTACTTATGCCTTCATTAAAATCCCTGCATCATGGTGGTTATGGTGTTGGTGGCTTACCAATGAAAGCACTCTCTGACTCCAGCAAAGAACCTCTTGCACTCCTCTGCGACAGAGATGTGTTAATTAGTGTGTTGTTACAATAAATACAGTTAGAGAAGCTTCATGGCTCAAGAACAGAGGAAAACAAATAGTTCTTTTTAACTTACCACATAGTCATGTTGCAGTGGTGGGGACAGATCATAATAATCTAAAAAAAAAAAAAGGAGGAAGAAAAATCTAAAGCAATGGACTCCACATATAATGAGGTTTCATGTGAAACATGGATATTCAAAACCTCTCGCTTCCCCTTAGTGTACAAATAGTTAAGATGTGTGCATGTGTGCGTGTCTGCATAGTGATTGTGATGCGACTTGACACAGCAAGACAGCAGTCACAGACGCCCAGGCTAAAACTAAACTTCTTACTGGCTGTCGTTTTTTATTTCAGATCTTTGATAGGCTGATGTTTGTTCACATTTAGATTATTTAGTTGCACTACTCTAGATCAGGTTTCCTAATCTAGAAACAGATCACAAGTTAATATCAGGTGTAAGGGGGACATGTAGAAGACATTCCTCCTAAAAGGTCCATATTACAAACTTTAAACAGAATAAACAGGACTTCAAACAGTGCCGTGAGCTCTTACCGCCTTGGACCGTAGACCTCTGGCTGCTGAACTGCTGATAAGGATCCCTGTAGTCCCGCCTCCTCCTATTGGCTGTACCCACTGCCTCCAGCTTAGGAACGTCACTAAACCCCAGCCTGGATTCATCGTCTGACTCACAGGAACACAAACAAACCGGTCACATCTGATATTTGATGTGCAATGGAGTCCACCAGAGATTGTAGGACTTGTGTTTTACCTGTGTATTTGAGCTGAAGGGAGTCATGGATTCTCATCAGGTTTCTGGGCTCCGCATTTCTGGAAGTCGGCCTTCGGACGGGCGCCTGGAGCCTCAGCCTGGCCATATCAAAGACGTCAACAGGGGGACGCTCCCGAAGTCTGGAAAAATATTGACCATACTCACGCTTTCAAACAAAACTCAGCACAGAAGAATCCAGACACTCATTATTTATATCTCTACACTGTCTGTGCTTATTCATGTTTGCCATTTTCTCTCAGAGATGTAGGAGAAGACAGCTCCTGTCAGTGTGGAGAAAGGGGTGATAGAGTTATTGGTTATCTTTCATTCAACCATTACTTATTATTTGAACTGTTTCCTAATGACCTGAAGTGTATTTTGCATAATATGTGACCTTTAATGATCTGGATAACTCACTGTATAATGCACTGGGTCAGCTAGCTGCAGCGCTGACAACATCATCTGTAAACTGACTTAGTGTTTGTAAATGTAAAGCAGTTAGTGTTTAAACAATTCAAACACTGCACAAAGCTAACACGAGTAAACTGATATTCTATTTGTGTATGATATGACTGATATTCAGGAAAATCTTATTCAAGTATAATGTTTTTAAATTAGTGTAGTCACTTCACAATCTTTAAATGTAACTTCAAACAATTAGAGGAGTACCCTCAGAGTACAAGTACAAGTTGAGAATCAAAAATTAGATAATGTTTATTAGGATGCTATTAGTATTTTTTGTACTTTGATGTAATAATACTGAAGATAATGAATCCATGTGTGTAAATGTGTCCACCAAATACTGCATTATATTTTATAAATTAGAAGTAACATCATTGGGCTACAATGATGCATCTGTCAGGTCTGACCTGTCACGTGGAGGAGAGTCCAATTCCTCCCAGTCGCCCTGTTGAAGACAATCCTCCAGTCGCTTCTGTTCACTGCGGAGCTGTCGACGAAGCGCCGACAGTTCACTGAACACATGGCGCTGATCTCCTGAAAACACAAATCCACTCATGATACTTAGTAACAAGTTGGTCAGGAGTTATGGAAATAGTTCTAATGCCTGTTGGAACATTAAAACAAAGCTGCATAGTTAACACAATACCTGCAGCTCGGAGCTGATTCCTACAAGCAGGGACAGGAGGGGACTGGAGACCAGACAGAGAGCGCTCCTAAAAGAGACAGAGAGAAAAAAAGGTCAAACGTGTGAAATAAAAAAAAGGCCCCAGAGGCTGAGAGATTACATCATTAACCATGAAAGAGAAAGAATACTCTCTCTTTTAGAGAAGAGACTCACAGACAGGGGGGCAGTAGAATGCAGGCTGTCCGCAGTGGGGGGCCTCGGGGTGTACTGGTGTTGCCCATGTTTTCTCTGCAGAGTAGGGATTGGAGGCGAGGGCTCCCTGCAAACCTGAGAACACATCCACCCAATTACCACATGGAGGTTTGAAAAGCTGTGATTTAACCAACTCGTAATTCATTGTTGTCGCACATTTTGTGTGCTTTGGTATAAATCCCAAGAGATCAGCACTTCACATCAGACCCCCAACAAACATTTAAGAACTGTTTGATTTTATTTGTAAACCATGATGTAGTTGTAAGATGATATAGAGACATTATGATTCAAGTTTTTACAACTCTGGATTTCCTATTCTATATCCACTGTCCTCTGAAAAAAAGGCAAGAGCCCAAAAATAAATCTTAAAATAATGAACTAATTAAAATACAGTAACCTGCCTTAAAACATTTAAACAAAATAGTCAGAATGTTTGCCTTCAGTTAGGAGAATTGTAATTTAAGTATAGCAGGTACAACATGAACACCACATCTGAGTGATGGATAAAGAATGTCAGAGCAGAAGAAATGTTTCTTCCTACTAACCTCCTCCACTCGAGCCTGTCTCTCCCTCTCGTACTGCCTCCTCATTTCTGCGTTCTCCTTCTCTTCTTCTTCGCTCTTCTTCCTCTCCGCTTCCCTTTTCTTCAGTTCAGCCAGCTGAATCAGCTCTTCATTCTTCGCCTTTTGCTGAGAGACAAAAAGCAAGACAGCAGTAGATGGAGAGAGGCACGAGAAGGGTAGAAGGGTGTAAACATTTGAAGAGTCAGTCTTAACATCTTGCAATATCATTTCCCTGCCGTCCAAAGGTTTCAAATCATTGAAAGATCAAGTGCAGTTATGAAACCCAAGAGTAACCCATGCCCATATCTTAGTGTGGTGGATGCTCACCTCCATTTCCTTCCGTTTCTTCCTCTCTTGTTCTTCGTCAAACTCCCTTTGGATGCGAGCCCTCTGCTCTGCCAGCCTCCTCTCCTCTTTCTCTTCCTCTAATCTTGTCCGTTCACTCTCCTCCGCCTTTTTACGCATTTTCTCTTCAATCTAAACACAATCCCAAAAAACACGTTTAACTTCAGGCTGTAGAGCTGGCACACATATCTAGGGAGGTACAAATAAAAACCCTTTATTTCTTACTGGTGGTATTCTACAACAACTAGCTACATTTCTTTAGAGAGAGATGGCTGGCAGTTTAAGGGTGGTTTCACATCAGGGACCTGGGAACAGATCTGAGTACGCTTGACCCTAAAGTCTGCTTCATTTGATCAGTGTGAAAACAAATGTACTGTACTCATAATGTACTTAGGACTGTTTCGAGTCCTCTTGAAGAGGTGGTCTCGGGCACGATTCATTAGTACTTGAGTATGGTCCACGGGAGATGTGAACGCAACCTAGCTCAAACAAGGAAGTGGACGTAATTCTAAATGGCTCATGTCGTTTCAGAAACAGTCATTTCCACACAGCACGGGCCCATTCCATCCTCTGAGCTAAACGGTACATGTGGAAGTAGGAAGAGGGTCGTTGTTGGCATCTCAGAAATAACAAAACATCCAGTTAGCAGGATGGACTCAGCCAGTGATTGATCGCCATGGTTGCTTCTTCTTCTTTCTGCTTTTGGCGGATTTTCAAACCAATGTGCATACTGCCACCTGCTGTATCGGACTGTGTACATATGAAAGTGTACGCGGGTACGAAGCGATGTTACTAATGTGAACGCAGACCAGCAATCATGCTCGGGCAGGGTACCAAACAATCATACCTATTGTGAAAACGCCCTGAATTTATGATCAACAAAAACACAGCTGGCAACAGATGTACCTGCTGTTTGAGGTAGGCTTTGTACTTGTCCTGCTCCTGGACCTGTTGTTGGCTCGGCTGGTTGGGAAAAATGTTGCCTCTTGCAAACTGGGGGGTTTGAACACTGGCGAAACCTAGAACAGGAGGAACAAAAATAAATCCTTGGATGAATTGGACCAAATGGCTTTTTCTTAATACTTCGTCCTTCTTCCCTCTGTTTCTTAAATCATCATGAGGAAAAATCCATAATCAAAGTTACAGCCGTAAATTAAAAACAATGATGCCTGTGTGTTTAATATTGTTTTAGTGAAAGCTGTATATAACAATATATTTAGCAGAAAAATAGTTACCGATCCTGTTACTAGTGTCATGGGTGCTGCACCCAGATACAGTACCAGAGACCCTCTCATTAGGGTTGGGGAGCTCTGGCCGGCGGGATGCTGCTGCTATGGCCGTCGCTCTCCTCTGCCACTGCTCCGGGTTGATGTAAGCCTCTTCGTTGAATTTGTGCATCTGGTTTAAGTCAGCTGGGAAAAATAAACAGGTCTTTAAAACATCCACTATGAGCTGCGTAAAGAAAGGACCAGAGATTCTGGGGCCTACCAATGAGATTTCCAGTGCTGTCTCGGAGTGGGGCTCCTCCTCCTCCCCGACCCCAGGGCTGGTGGTTCTTCATGTCCACCTCCAGTTGGGCTTCGTAACGTTCTGTCTCCACCCTCTCCTGACACCTCCGCTCCTGTTGCTCCTGGATCTGAGGTGAAGTTATATGAGCCAATATTAGAACCCTTAAATCACAATAACGATTTATTTTAAACAAAGAAAATCTCCCGAACTTGCTTTTGTATATTTATAAATACCTCTTACTGGAGGAGTACGACCTTTGGTAAGCCCTTGGGATCACTACATATTGCATCGCTTTCGAATGAACTTTCACTCTCTTAACTAGATATTATTGAGATACTAATAATATTAAACCATACTCATAATAAAAAACTCAGCAAAAATGATAACACAAAAATGCATTTCGATAATGCAGGATAATCATGACACAAAACAATAAGCAGTTTTTGAATTTTGAGGTTACATTCCAATTTAATATGTATATACAGTATATATATACCTATATGTTTATACTGTATATCACACATTGCAGATGCAACTCATGAGGCATCAGTAGTGTTGTAGTACTCCAAATCGGTCTTGGTCTGAAAACCGGTCTTGAGACCAATTTTCGAAGGTTTTTCGGTCTTGTCTTGGAATCGAAAGCGCTTTCACACCGTCTTGTCTCGGTCTCAGAACTGAAGTAACCCAGATTTTAAATCAAGACCGGTCAAGACCAACACTGACAGGCTGTTTTTCCACTTCATCACTGTGAGAAGAAGAAAAGCGTCCCTCTCTAAATGAACAAATGACTTCAGTTCATATGTAGTTAGATTTTATCCCCCGGTTACGGCTGCAACCTTCCTGGTGTTATGTTCTAAGTGAGTGACACGCCCCCCTGCACAAATAATGATGATTGATTTTTTAATGGTATTTATGGTCTTGGTTTTGACTTGTTCTCAAACTCGATCTCTACATGTCTTGGTCTTGGAGCACTCAGTCGTGACTATACCACTAGACATCAGTTCTAAAACAAATGTAAGTATGTATCCTATAAGAGTAAAACAGAGTTTCAGGCACCACAACACATGACTTTGGGATGGATCAGGTATTTTGTTCACTAAAAGGGAGCAGTAAAGCAGATTTCTGTAGCCTTTGGTTTCACAAAGCAACTAGAGGATTGAGGTGAAGGACTTGCACAGGACTGAGGTGAAACAGGAACTTTGACACTAAACTTCATGAGGATAGAAGGTTTTTTTTTTTTCTTACACTATCTTTTTTCTCTTAACTAGAATAATTTTACCTTGTTGTAAAGCTCGCCGCTCACTCTCCCGGAAGCGTCCTGCCAAGATATCACAGGCTATGCAGTGAAAAGTTGCCTGGCACCACTTTATTTTATTTTTTCCACATGGCCCACAAATGTTTCTACAAATATGATGTGAACCAAGTGACACTGTTCATGCACAGCTGTTTTCTGTGAGTTTAGTCCTTGAACAATGAACAAAGTTAAAGTTATTAACAGAATGAACAAACCTTTTGCCTTCTTACACTGTCAATAATTATGCTGCTAATGTTTGAATTAACTATTAACACAGACTTCACTCCTAATTGTCTCAATAGTAATCAGTGCAGGGACGTGTCAAAATTTGGGGGCATTGGCCACCCTTGAAATTTGATTGGCCACCCAAGGTGCCACTCTAAAAATCCCGAACTGTATTTGGCTGTCAGAGGTAGGACTTGTATAAAAAAATGTCTATGCTGGCTTTTTTTTGTAAAAGACCAAAACTTTGCCAATCAATGTATTTTTGGGAGTGAGACAGTGAGCAGGAGTTTGCATGCAATTTGCACACACTTCTGCATAAGTCAGTGCCACAGATGAGCCACCCCAGTCAAAAAAAAGTCTGGACACGCCCCTGATCAGTAGTACCCTATGAGGTTGTTAAAATGTAAATTATGAAGTATTTTGTTTTTTAAAAACAGTTGTATATGCTTTAAGCAACTATCAATGCTGATGTAATTCCCTTCCCTGTACATTTTGCCTGCCTGCCTCTTGCCTGCTTGTACATTTCTAGGGGAATAAATAGTTATTGCTCAATCCTTGTTGGATACATCATCATAATAGAGCTTTTTGAACTAAATCGTTTTCGTTTCAGAAGTAGATTTTCATTTTATGGATTATGTTTGAAGAAAAAAGGTTGAACTGTAGAAGACAGTCCTTTTACATTTAGAAGAAAAAGAGTTTCACCTACCTGTTGTTTTAAAGCGTCCCTGTAGCTCACAGCTCTGTCCCTAATTGATCTGGGTTTATCTGAATGGAGAACCCTGACATGAGAGTCCGCAGCAGCAGCAGCAGCAGCAGCCCCGATGCTAGACCTGTCAGAAGAGTTGAAGAGTCTCATCATTAAGATCTGAATATTAAGCATTTCATCAAAGACACAAATCAATTCTTTAATTTAATAGGACATTATAAACATACTTTAAATGCACTGCACAACCAGATGCTGATGTTGTGTGAATTCTGTTAGGTTAGAAATGATGAGGTATTTAACACTACGTTACTTCAGTTTACATTTTTTACTTCTAAGTTCACAGAGAAGGTTGTTTCATTGGAAAGAGTTGACAGTGGCCAAAGGTGTAGAGAAGATATTTACTGTATTGGAGGCTCTGGAAAGCTACTTCCGCTGTGCTGGCTGTGAGGGCTGTGGCTACCAAACCGGCTGGGCACAGCTCCCCCTGGTGGTACGTTCCAGTAGGATATGGGGAGGCCAGCAGCAGTAACAGGCAGATGACCATCTAAACAGAAAAAAGCATCTCAGCATTACAATAATCCTGAATGTAGGGTTGTGTATAGTCTACTTCCGATATGTACGTTAAATCCTTTGATGTGAAAGTTGTTTTACTGTCATGTAGTTGAGGAGACCGTTGCTTACAGTAGGCCATGTTTGGGTCAAGCTGATTTCTGGTGCCACAGTAGTGATAAGGCTCTCCGTACGGGCTCCTGTAGGCTTCACTGACGGTCGAAGGAGGATGAGGAGCGAACAAGGGGAGTCTGGACATACAAAGAAGAATATTAAATAATCAACCATGTTAAATAACAGCGTCTCACTTACACAGCTCAAACTTTCCGATGCCATTATTTTTCTGTTTAAGTTTGAAGATTGAGATGTCTGTTGGAAAAATAGGATGCAAAAATAAAGAGTTTTAAGGTTCTTTACTAAAAAGGCAAATATACTATCTTTAAAGAGTTTAAAGTTTAAATCTAAAGTTATTCCATTGTAGGTGGCTGATTTTTCCACTCCTGTAAAGAGTTTAAGTTGCATGTACACAAGTAAGTGATACATACATGCAATTAAACTTTGTATGTCTAATTTCCATGGATGGCTGGATGGATGGATGTCTCATTTAATGAAACCGTCACTGCTCCCACGGAGAAATGACTTAATGTAAAAAATAAGAATAAACTGAAGTTAACGGTATACCTGGGAGTGTCCATGGCTCTGGGAAAGGAGGGGGCTGCAGGTTGACTGTTGGGGGACAGACCTCCAGCCCCCAGGCCCAGAGCAGAGCTGTAATCCAGCAGAGGGGACTGAAAGGCCACATGGGGCTGCTCAGGGGGAGACGTCTCTCTGTCTCTTGCATATGTCCTTTCACGATAAGACAGACCTCCGGATGATGTTTTGTTCTCTCCTGTTGCTAATGGCTCCAAAACCTGATGATCCTTCCTCCTGCTCACCCCAAACTGTCTGATTCGGTCCGGCTGGTTTGTGAGCAGAGGAAATGTTTAAAGGTTAACAAACAGTACGGACATTTTGTGGCATGTAATACAACCTTTTCAACGAAAATGTTTTTCACATGCTGACCTGTTTCTCAGGATCATTTGCACCAGTTGCAGCAACTTTCAGCTCCAGATCTTTCTCCCTGCAACAAGGACACATATATGGTTGTTTTCAGAGTTTAACACATTGTGCATTAAATAGCATAAATCCAGAGAGATGCTTAACAAGTGAGCAAGTAGAGGTTCAAGGTTTTGCTCAATGACACTTTGAGGAAAAATAAAGCACTTGAAAAGATAGGTGATGCAAGGATGGTAGCTGTCAATATCTTTAAAAGGGTGAGCTAAATGCTTGCAGTACTCGTCTTTTATAATACATGCCATCTGACTGCATAAAGAGATCACTGACAGAGTACCTCTTCTTGTTCCTGTGTTGTTCAGCTATCTGCTCCTGCAGTTGCTGTCTGTAGCACTCCTTCTTTCTCTGTAAGGCATCTTTTGTGTCAGCTAATCCTAAAAGAAGGGAAATAACCAAAAACAGGTCATTGGCTATGTGTAGTAGTTGAGTTTGAGTCCTTGGAATGAGTCAAGGGGTTTAGCGTTCCATCATACCAGAAAATGAATAGATTTATTTAACACATGGTCGAACTTATTCTGCTTACTTAATTAATTTTCATCAAACACTGAAGCTTTGATTTAAACACAATTACTCAGTTCATACAGTTGTACCTATTATAAGGCCAGTGGCAAACTCAGCGTCCTCTTTCTTGTTCAGTGCTCTCGATCTCCAGCCTTCTCTTGCAACACCTGCTGGAAACTCCCCCTCCTCCCTGGGAATAGCCAAAGAAAGACAAAATTTATAGACAACAGGGAACGGGGACGAAAAAATAAGTCACCCTCCTATAAAAAGCTTTGAACACAAACACATTAAAAAAGAAAATTTCCTCCAGGGTACCTGACATCAGTCTTTTTTGATCTCCTCTCATAAATGTCCTCAAACCCCGTATGTCTGCCTCCGATCAGCTCCAACTCCTCCTTGAAGTATTCCTCCTCCTCTGAATCCCTATCCACTGGCTTTCTGAGCCTTTCAAGACGCCTTGGGGGAATTGAAGAATGCTCTTCATCCTCCTCAGTGTAGAGGTGCTGGACCTCTGCAGGACGCAAAGCCCTTTGCAACCGCCAACTGTCCTCTGTAAGAAGAGCGGCGGCATCCCTGTGTATGCGAGCTCCCTGACTGGGAAGAACAGCAGCCTGGTCTCCAAGCAAGGTTTTCTAAAAGAAACGTGAAGAGGCAACTTTTGTTAAAAAAAGATAAATAAAATAGTCTACTCTTTACTATGTCTTCTACATTCACCACGTTACAAAAGCAGAGATATCGTTTACACCATACACATGTGCCTTGTTAGTTGTCAATTTATTATGACTCCCTCTCCTCCTACACACACTCACACAAACACACACCTCTGCTCTCCTAATGCACAAAGCAGCTTGACACCCTCTGTCTGTCTGTCTTCTCTGTATGTGTTAGTCCTGCTGGCTTACCTTATCAGCCGTATGTTTTATAAAACCTCCCCAAACGCGTTGTGAATGTGTGAAGGGTAGGACTGTTGTTAATTACAGCTTATTAAAGCCATCATTGTGTGAATGACACTGACACCAAAAGACGATTAACTCTAATAAAAGAGTTCCGTATAATGACGAGACATCGCACCTCAATAATACAATTGAAGGTAAAGCGTCTCTCCCGTCCTCTGGGAGGAAGATGTAGAGACATGCTTGCGAGGGGATTCTGTTTATCGATCGCGGATGTCAATCTTAAACAGACGAAAGAAGAAAAAAGCTCAAATTAGGCAGCAAATATACTGAAGTGTCCATAAAAATACCTGTGAGGTCCCACCAGGTATAGTCTATGTGAAGGAAACTTGAATATCAATCAATCAATCTCTTGTCCACACTTGCTGCTGAGGTGGAAGTCGGAGCAGGCCGTGCATGAATAGTCTGTAGCAACGGTTCATTATGCATCGTTTGTTTAGTTTTAAACATGTAATTCAACTTATTGTTTATATTGTTAGTGTCAGTATTCGATGGGTGTTGTTTATGCATATACACGTCATGTTATCAACTTTCCCTTTCTCAGTAAGCTAAATTCATCAGTTTCAACAGTCATTATGCAAAGATATTTACCTTGACAGACCTCCTGGTGTTGGAGTGCATTAATGGTCCAGACTGCCCCAGGTCCAAGTTCTTCTTCTGCAACATACATTTTATTATCATGACATCATCACTGCACACTTCTTCTTTGGGAGAACACAGATAGATCAAAAAGGGCTTTTTTTAGATATTCGACTAGATCATACTAAGGCTCCCCGTCCACTTAGCATCTTTTTTCAATTTTTTTCAATGAGTAGAGAAGGTTTGCAGCAGCAGGCGGCCCGCCCGGAGAAAAAGCGCCGTTGATATTTAAAAATCACTGAACATGTCAGATGTTTATTCTTTGCAGCTACAGCGTAAGGCAAGCTTTATTCTCCCTGACTGTTCTCAGTCTTTAACGGGGAGTTTCAGTTTGTTGCTGCTAAGAGGAGAACAAAACGCTACAGGAAGACTTTTAAACCTGCAGCCATAGCACTACTTAACAAAGCTAGCACAAGACAATGCACTTTAACCATGTGAGGATATTTTAAACCTTTGACACCTCCCACCCCCACCAAGGACTGTTTTCGCTGCTGGACTCTGGAAAGAGGTTCCGCAGCCTCCTAAGCAGAACTTCTAGGTTCTGTAACAGCTTCTTCCCACAGGCCATAAGACTTTTGAACAGGAAAATAATCCCTCCATTCCCCCTCAAACCCCGCACAGGACTACCTCACTGGACTGTAAAATACAATATAACGTGCAATATATTTATCTGTATAGTATTTTTACTCAAAGTTTTTCCTTTTATATCTATTTATATCTGCACCTTATTTTTATTTTTCTATGTAAATACATGCTGCTGTTTTTATCCTGCACTACAACGGGCCAAATGCAACGAAATTTCGTTCTTGTCTGCACTGTAAAGTACAAGTTTGAATGACAATAAAGAAAGTCTAAGTCTAAGTCTAAGTGTGTACATAAGGACTTTCCCATGACCTGATGCAATCGACAATGTTTGTTTTAATGTGCTCTGTCTGGTCTTTATATCCTTGAATTCATATGATATGTATGTTTCGAACGCTAAATCTCCTGTCTGCACAAACAAAGTGACCTTTTTAGGTACTAATAATGAAAACCTATACCTTGAACTTTGATGTCAACTCAATACAACAATTTGTAGTCTACAAAATGATGCCTTGAAGGGTCCTATGACTCGGTTACAGATAGCAAAACAACAAACAACAGCTCTTCAGCAGTCGTAACTAAAGTAAAGGAAAAATGGCCAAATGTAAAACTTTGAAAAATGACCATCAGGTTCATCTACAGCCAAACACAAGCAACCAGGTATGTCTGTGGAAGTCACCTGAGCCATGTAGCGTCTGTAGTCCAAACGGAGCTCATGCTGCAGCCTCTGTTTCTTCCTCTCGTACTCCACACCAAGTGGTAGCCCGACACTGTAATTCTCCTCTGACAAGACACATCCATCCATTTTTAAAATGCACACATGGTGAAGAGTTTCACGCAAAAACAACTTCTACTTTAAGCAGAGAAAAAACTATCATGATGCACATTGCTCACATGACATGGGTTGCTTGTAGATTCTATTTATTGGCTGTTTTATCCAAAAAAATAAAATAGCATAACAAGTATTAAAGGATGTTTATGTTGAAATGTATTTTACCTTTCCCTTGTGCTATTGAGTAGGGAGGTATGTTCTCCTTAACAGTAGAGCCATACACTTTCTGGGGTTTTGCCTGTTAGTCAAAATAAATACACGATAGGATCACTGCAAAAGGGTGCGTTATTTGCAAACACATGGGTCAGGTTTGCATGACAATTTGACAAAATGATCATCTGTATAAACACTAAGAGCTCAACCCTGAGGCCACAGCGGGATCTGAGATAACAAGTCGAGAACTAATAACTTAATAATCATCAATGCAACAAACCTTCATTTCCATGTAAGGAGGATCTTGTTCTAAACTGGCTTTATCCTCAGCCACTCTCGCCTTTCGCTCCCTGATGAAGTTTCCAAATTCATCATCCATCTCTTTTAGGCAAAGTCACACAGTCCAGCTGGGAACAGAAAATGCCATGCCTACAGCGCAGACGAGAGGCAGCAAGCGTGATGACTGGCAGTGGCAGCTTGGGGGGAATCTAAGGCAGCTGCGTGGCTCTTGTTCTGCAGTTGAGAAACAACTCGCTCCACCTGTTGTCAACTGGGACAGGGCAAGATGATCCTGGAAAAACAGACAGGATATATGAAGGCATGGTGTTTTGTCAGGCCAGGTGAAGCGCTGTATATCAGTTCTAGGATGGTTTAGGGCTGCTTAAATGTGTTTGGTGATTAGCTCCTGTGGCCAAAACATTACAACAAACCCTTTGAAATTTACCTCACATAAATGGTGACTGAGGAAGCATGTTTCAATGTGTAAAAACAAGAGTTATCTATTGAAATAATACTTGTAAATGTATCTAATATTAATATAGATCTAGCGCGTTTATTTATCACTACTTTAAAACATCCCAGCAGCCACATGAAATTAAAAGGCGCTCCTCAATGCAGAAGATAAAAACTTAACAGCATGATAAAATAATGTTTTTTTAATTTTGTGCAATAGATGGACAGAAACGTCTGTATGTCAGGCAGTGAAGCAGGTAAATACAAATGATGGAGGGCAAAGCTGATCCTTGTGAATAAACTCAATAACAACATCAAATCGCATCTATAGAGATTGACAGCGTGTAGTTAAAACACACAGATAAACAGCTTACCGTAATTACTGATGTTGCGGTCTCTTTAATTGTGCCGTTGTCAGGCAACCACATCGAACACGGTGGCGTCACATTCCAGATGGCGTTTACCGCTTAACAATACAACAAGTTACAGTCAGCTATCGTTACCATTACACAAATGGTTTGATATTATATTGAATATCAAAATGTTAACATTGTTTACAGTAATATAGCTTACGCTTGCTAGCTTGTTAGCTTTAACTATGGGAACGGCAAACTATAAAAGCTAAACGAAGCTAATAACAAGCGTCTCAACCAGCCACCGTCAGCTCTCCATTATAATTGTCGTTTCGATCAATAAAACCTTCTACTGAGTTTGTCGTTTCTGGAAATGGCAGTGTTTCTTAGCTTCAAAATGTTGGCGGCTCCGGTCCTTGGTCATCTTCCTTTAGCCCAACACCAGCAAGTTTATCCCAATACTACTTCCGCTGTCGACTTTCAAAATAAAATCTGGTGTTTGAAGTCCTGCAAACACCGTTATGCTCTCGGTAGTAGGCAACACTGCATATACATATATTTTATCTGTAATTTGAATAAAACGTCTACGTATTTTTTATAGAGTAAATTGTAAATACTGATAAATAAAATAAACTACTATTGCTACTACTACTAGAATACAGACACGACCATTTGTGTGGTCACTAATGGCCCATTTTATAATCGCATTTTGAGGCCAGGGTGCTTCACGTCAAGCTACTTTGAAGCTACTCTCCCTCCTGAGGCTTCACACATCTTGGCTCAGCTGAGTATAGTAGCATTGCTTGTTTTGGGTTAGGGGGGTAAGGAAGCAATGTTTACACCCCCTCCCCTTGAGACTCAACCCAACCTTTGGGAAACACATGTGCATTCATGGCCAATGGCGAGGGGAAAACATACAGCCTAAACCTTCCACCCTTCTACACACAGAGTACTCTGTGTTTTGTAAGGGGGATAAAAACAAATGCAGTCCTTGCATTTTACTCATCGCATTTCAATATTTAGTTTAAGTATTAATATGTAAAGAATAATGCTGGAAATGGGCTTCCTTAAAACAGTGCAATTGCTTATATAAACAGTGATTTCTTAACATACTATAACTTCACATTAACAGCAATAAATGTTCTCCTAATAATCCTTGTTATTACAGGGTAATTTCATAAATTCAAGACTTCATATCACTTTTTCCTTGCAATTTATTGCTTATATAAACGCTCTCTAAACAATTTTTGGTAAAAATAAAATCTATCAATAATAATCATAAATAAAATCATCACAATGACTTTTACATGACATTATATTGCACAATTATAAGCCTCAACAAGAATCACAGAACACATGTGTTGTTGCTCAGGTTGTGTGTAGGAGGAATGTTCAGAGGTCCGTGGGCAATCACACACACACTTGTTGCCTTCAAAGACAAAAGAAAATGTGAACTGTGTCTGTGCTGAACTGAACTGAATCAGGGTCTTGAAATCATCAGGTCCAAAAACTGATGACCACCAATCAATTGGTTTTCTTTTTCACATTCCTACCCTTCTTAGCAATCTATACACCGCCATGATTAACACAGGAACATAGGTGTTGTTTCAATTGTGTTGTGGTACAGATCTGGTGTTGAAATAAGAAAAAAAAAAAAAAAAGGACATAGGTCCCATAATGTCAAAATCCTATGTGGACATTCAGATACAAATGTTATCAGTATATTTTGACCGCTGATTAAAAAGGAAGACTCCCTGTGGTGTCTCCCTGCTCAGTCAGACAGGAACTGATCTGTACCACAACAAAGTCTAACGGCGGCCGCTTTCAGTCTGGTGTCACAGCTTTTCATCATATCACAGCAAACTTTTACCATCTGCTGTCTGTCTGAGGTTAAACCAAAAGGCTGTCTCACTGTCTAGCTTGGCAGTTTGATTGATCAGCTACAGAAAGGCCAAAAGGATCCAAAGACTCCGTGTGTGTGTGTGTGTGTGTGTGTGTGTGTGTTGATGTGAGTTCAGATGTTGTCCACCTCCGCGCTGAGTTCAGGACACACTTCCTTGAGTAACATCTCCATCAACACCTAGTGGGACACGGGAGAGGAAAATAATTCAGTTCATCAGTCGTACATATTTAAACATGAATTCAGTTCAATTGAATTTCAAATCAAAGTTGTTGTTATACATAATCGGTGTCATTCTTACGTAGAGAAGATGTTTGTTGGCACTAGCCTCCTGTAGGGCATTAAAGATCTTGATGATTCCATAGCGGGCATTCTGCTGGCCAACTAAATTTGTTAGTGCATCTGTTGGAAAAGATCACAATGAAGCAACGTAAACAATCTACACCTCGGATATCAATTAAGACAAGTACAGGGAATGTCCTTCAATTGCTAACCTGGGATATTTTCAAGTAGTTTCTGTTGAGCCCGCTCCTTAGTTTCACTGCGTTCAGAGTCAGTACGGACTTTGACATGTGGTGCCAACTTCCCATTTGGCCAGAAGGTGTCCCTGAACACACCGATATAACACACCAACATCTGCTCACAGAAGATCCAGTTAACCGTGTCCCGGATCTGTCTGAAATAAGGCATAGCAGATATTAGGCTCATAGGTGATCTGAGAGAGAGAAACAGTTAAGAACAAGTGATGGTGTGAGGGTTGTACCCTATCTCACTATAGACCAGCTCAATAAAACACACACACATGCTCAATGGAGATCTGCTATATCACTCTCTCTAGTCCTACACATTTAGCCTATTTGTTATGATTTATTATAAATATTACACATATGAAAATATACGTTTTCGGACCGCAGGAACTTTTTCATAGTTCTAGGAACTGTTGGAACCCTCCCTCTTTTTTATTGGTTATGCACCGCAGGAACTCAGGGACCTCCCTAGCACCTAATGTGCCAAAATTAACCAGAAGGCTACTTCTCAGCATACCACAGACATAATAACAATTCTTTAGTATGAAGCAATAACAAGGATGAGAACATAAGTAAGCAGAACACAAAGTTGGGCAGAACTGAAGAAAACCATGTGAAATAATCCTTGAATAGGCCTCATAAATGTAGTATTTTCCAATGAAGACATGCACATTCATAATTCTGAACTTCATTGGGAGCTTAATGCGCTGGGGTAAATTTTAGTATACATGGCTCCACCTATAGAGAGGCATATGTAAAAAGCCATGTACAAAAAGCAAAGTGTGATGATTTCTTTTAGAGGATAAAGGCCACATCAGAGTATTGTCTGCATGAAAAACATGCAGATCAAGGTCATTATAAAGTTACTGTTTAGTCTCACAGGGAAGACAAACCGTTGCTAAACGAGTGACTTCAGGGAAGCAGGAGGATTTTCCAGTTCCACTGAACATATTTCAGTCTTTTTTCTCTGTAGTCACTGTCTCAGGCAGTGAGCCAAGTGTCTCCAATAGTGCAGTTATATTCTGCTGGTTCTGTAAGCTATGCTTTGTCATCTTATTCCTTTTTTCCTTCAATAAGAAAGGGTGTAATTATGACTTAAATTAACAAAACTGAAAGCTTATTCCAATAGATGTTCAGTTCCCTACTCTTTCACTCTTTTCTGTATGTCTTTATTTTAATGAAACAGACCCTGAAGGCACATTTCCTTTAATGTCAACTTGCTTGAACTTACTTGTTGATAGTTCGTCCAAATGTCACCTGGACTAGTGCAATAAGAGTCTTCCTCACCCACTTAAACACTGAGAAGGAAGACAGACAGACATGGATAGAGGGAGACCGATCAGAGAAAATGCACTCACAAAGGTGTGAAGATGTAACATTAATGTGAGTCTTTGAGGGAGGTTTCTTAAATCTTCATGGAGGCCTCTGTCTTTGTCATGATTAAAAAAAAAAAAGAAAAAAAAAAGGATAAAACAGTAATAAACAACAACCACTCACTTCCTCTGAGTTCAAAGATCTCTCCTATGAGCATGAAGCAGGGTTCAGCCAGGGCATCCTTCCTTCCATCTCCTTCGTCCCCGTAGTCTGACAAGTCACTGTCTTCATCAGCCTCTTCCTGTTAAAGGCACAGCAAGTATACAACTCACCCACCGTCCAAACAAGAATGCTAAACAGCTTTGGTGCCATTTTAATGATGCTTAAAACAAGAAAGAAGGAATGTGTACCTCAGTGTGGGAGAAGAAATCTCCAGGGAGCCTCTCCAGGAAGGAGGCCAAAGAGAAGGAGGATTTCTTCTGAATTGACATCACCTTCAAAAAAGACAACCAACAACATCACTATAAAATACACTGTAGGCACTGGAAGACAGATCAACATTTTCAGGCGTCATCACGCCTCATATTAAAAGGTTAAATAGATGAATACAAGCTTGGAGGAACTTTATAACTTCTCCAAGTTATTGCTTTACATGCAGTTATTTTGTATCATTCAGTTTAATGACATAATAATAAAGCTAACACTAGCACGTGCATCTCACACCAAAACAAACGGGCTGAGCCATCAGAATCCAGAAATACAAGTTTTATCTACGAATAATTCAGAAGCCACTTCCTTCAACTTGACAGACACAAAAATAAAAACAATCAATAGATGCTCTGTAAGTACATTTTAACAGCACATTTTCAGTTGTGTTCTGCAGGGCTTCAAAGAGTGTTATGTGGGAAGGACCGGGTGTAGCAGAGATACAGAGCTGCTGATAACAGACAGCTGCTGAGCACAACGGAAGTTCAGGAGGAAAGAAGTGGTGACATAATGAGGGCTTCTGGGAGAATTCTGCTCCGATTTACAGCCCATTAATTGGTTGGAGGAGAGCAGAGTTCAAACTTGAATAACTGACATAATGACACCTGAAAATTGAACATTAATCCACATATTATCATACATTTCTTGATCTGCTGAGTGTAATCCATGGTAGCTTGTTGCTAGCTTTCTTTATGCTAGCTTCCTAATCATACAGTAAAGTTCACTATGGATGGGCAAGTTCGATGGTTTCAACTGATATTGAATGCCTCCAGCTGAACACTTCATGCCACACTCTGTCAACTTGCTTTCACAATGCTGAGTCTTTGTAAACACAGAGAGAGACTTACATGAACTTATATACAAACACTGTTGCTAGGATACCAAAACAAATAAACCTTTTAAAGCCTTTACTACTTATACTGAACTGAACAAACAGAGAGTGTTATTGAAGTAAATTGTAATGATTACAGGGCAAACATAGGACAGTAAACAATATGAATTGACTTTTTTTTATTGGTAAAAATATATATTTTTTAATAGAATATATTTTTCTACTTATGTTACATTAAAATATTTGCATCCCTGTCTTATGTTACTTGCAGGTTTAAGGACAAAGTTACCTTGAGATGCTCTGGCGATGGGCTGAGGAACGCATAGAGAGCCTCTGACTGGCACAATCGCTCATCTGTCAGCAGACGCTGCAGACACACACACACACACACACACACACACACAATCATGGACATGGTTTAGCTCCCACATATACACATACAAATATATAAAAAGACATTGTTAGCATAGAGATGGGTTTTTATCTGGTGTTTTGGGTTCTAATCTTTCAACCTTTTTCAACTATTTCTTCATCACTTCAATCTGTTTCAATCAAGTCCCCTGGAATATCTGCTCTTGAGTATTTAGATTTGTTCTGCATAGTTCTCTACCCACTAAATT
Source organism: Labrus bergylta (assembly GCF_963930695.1). Lineage (NCBI taxonomy): Eukaryota > Metazoa > Chordata > Actinopteri > Labriformes > Labridae > Labrus > Labrus bergylta. Next base: position 9,192,467 of record NC_089203.1, on the reverse strand, counting down.
AAGGTTGATGCTTCAAATAAGTTACCTTCTTGTAAAGTTAGGCCCCGTGTCCACCTAGCGTTTGTTCAAGGCAGAAAAGCGCTGGCTGTGCGCTCGGGGAGCTCTGGTATCAAAGCGTTTGTGCGCTGAGAATAAAAGCGCTGCACGTCCGCCCTGTCTCTATGACAACAGTCTGTTAACAACGGGCGCTGTATGACCGACACTGCTCCGTTGCTGTTTGTTTTATATTGTCATGTTTTTACTCCAGCAGACACAGAGCAAAGATGATGTGGGTACCAGACATGATCCAGAAACAGTGAAAATAAAGGGAATATCATACATTTGGAAAAGAGCGCAGGTAACGTCAACAGCGCCTGAAAGATTTTCAACTTGAGCGCTCTGAGCAGCAGAACAAAAAAGACACTGGGCGCTGAGCTATATCTGCTGCAGCAAACGCACTCTACTCATTGAAAACAATGGAAAAAATATGCTGGGCGGACATGGGACCTTAGAAGTCTGAACAGTGTAGCACAGCTTCACAGTATGTTGTGTTCACATGTTTACCTGGAGAAAAGCATTGAGTTGCGTTTTGCTCTTGTCTAAGAATTTCTGATCGATCGACTTGAAGGGAAGTTTACTGATTGATGGCAGCTGGAGTTTCTTCAACAATGGAAAACACTGAGAGAAGACAACACACACAGAGAGAGGTTGAAATGTGGTTTCAAAACAAATGAGAGAAAAACCACATTAATGTCAAAATGAAGTATTTTGAATTACATTTCCATATTCATTCTAGAGAGTATGATATTTAAAAGGAGATAATGTATTGACCTCAGCACTTGAGGCACCAATCAAGATCTCCATGATTACAAACAGCATTTGATCGTGTGCAACCTGAATTAATCCATTATCAAATCAATGAAAGACAGTTTTAGGCTGTTTTAGTTTGTGTTAATTTCATGATGGCTGCTAGTTTATGTTCCTAAAATAAATGATGTCCGTACGGGTGCAGGTCTGCTGTTACCTCAGTGAGTTTGCGATGCAGCATCTGGAACTCGGTGAGTTTCCTCTGGACGCTCCAGCGACTGTTACCCGTCTCCTCTCCCTCTATCAGGCTTACACACACATTGTAACAAGCAACTGTCTCACCACCTTCTTCTGTGGCCTGGAATAGACACGAACAACGTTTCCCATAAAGACATGATTAAAATAAGCTTCTTATCCTCAGAGCTACCTACAATTACTATGAAAGAATATTTATAAAATACCCTCCACATCCAGTGAAGTGAATTACATCTGATTCTTGAGACATCTAAAGAGGAATTAGGTTGTTTTTTTTTACCTGGGCGCTACTTTTAGATATTTTTGACTTAAATCAGTGGTGCAAAAAGTCTGTGGTGTGTCTCAGATAACTGATCAGCAGGGGTGATACAACACAGTGAAAGGGATTGTTACTTAAAGTATCTGACGACATAACAGAAAGCTTTTTGTTAAAGTTCACATATTATAATTATTTTCAGCCAGTTTAAATTAGTCTCAGAGCTCCACAAAATATGTCTGTGAAGTGTCCGATCTGATCCTGTATTTGATCATGTCTATAAACCCCTCTATTTCAGTCCTGCTCAGAACAGGCTGTTTCTGTGTCTGTAGCTTTAAATGCAAATTAGCTGCGTTTGAACACGCCCCTCTCTAGAAGGGCTTGGGTGGCTTGGGCTTTCTTGCACCATGCCTTATTGTTTATGGTGAGAAGGCAGACAATACTCCATAATCCATAATATGGAAGTTGGTCTGGTAGCTGGAGAGGTGTCGGGTTACTTCCCAAGTACTGCTGAGGTGCCCTGTGTGCAGCAGCACCACTCTGACATCTCTCCACTAATGCATGTCCACCGTTCCTGTTTGTGCATGTGTGGGATTTTAGGCCCATGCTTCTCACATGTCTGTCAATGACAAGGTATGAAACTAGAATTTCCCTCAGGGATTACTAAAGTGTGTACAATTTTAAAATTTTGAAAATGTTATTTTCCTTTCAGCTGACTTGAGACTTTCCTGAAATGATACTGTTTTAAGCTATGTTTTGACATGATTTGATTGGTGAGTCACATGAGTCAGAGTAGTCGAAATCTTCAGGCTTTCACCCTGACACCAGCCACTTATTGATGGCTGGTTCTTTCGCATTTTTAAATCAGCTATTTTTTTTTCCATTAGGAAAATAAAACTATAAGGTTAACCGTTACCTCAGCGGCAGTGATAATTGCCCTCCAGTGTCCAAGGTTCTCACACCACCAGTCAGTCCTTGTGATATGTTGCTGGAGTTCACCGTGTTCTTTTTCCATGGCTCCGATCTCTTCCTTTAGTTTGCTCACAATCTATAAACATACACAAGAAACAGATTCAAACCAGCAAGCAAAGAATAATGAAATGATTAAATTACATATGAATAAAAACCTTACAAACATTCAGCGCAAACCAAGGTTGACTTTATTACAAAAGTGTCTTGAACACTTCCAATATTTTTAAGTGTAGTTACTGATTTTATGTTAGACAGAGTCTAAAACACAAAGTAAACAAATTAACAGATGTGAGCCTGTGCTTTTTAAAAATTGTATCTCCTCCAATGAGTGAGCAGCTTGACACTGATGGAGAGGACATGTACTTTCACTTTTGTTGCCCTTGTGTTTGTATGTTTTATGCTACAAGCTGGGAGCCTTTAGGTGACAGCTAATTTGACCCCGAGTATGTTTTGTCACATCTGCTTGTAGTTTTTACCTTTTTGTCAGGTTTGGGTGCATTCTGGATGGAGCCCAGGGCCTGCCGCTTGTACTCCAGTTTGTCATAAAGTTGGCGGAGTTTAGTGGCAGCATAACTGGCCTGCTCGTTGATTCCTTTACTTCCTTCGTCACACACATCCTCTCCTACATCTAGACCCTGGCACTACAGAGAAAAGATACACATTAAATGATTCAGATATGCAGGCATACAAATGTAAAGATTACTTATTGAGAATCTTATATCGTTGTTTGTCTGACCCCTTCCTCCTTTTCCTCAGTGCTACATTGTGATTGGCTGTGCTGCTCGTCTCGTCTGATCAGCCTCTCGTAGAGGTCAGACACCAGGAAGGAGGGGTAGTAACGCTCTCTCATCGTCTCAGCCACCTAGAAGATAAACAGAAATGCTTTATACTAATGGTCGACATTTTGACACAATGAAACATAGGCATACCATTGTTACTTGCACTGCTGATGAAGCTTCAAGTGTCTTCTTTTCAACATTTTTGACATTTCTTAGTGGGGAATTGTTCACTGTGGCTTGAGTTAAGCCGTTTTCACTCTCACTTTCACTCTGTCTCTGTTTCAGGCAGATTTCCCCTCAAATCTTCCTGATTTGCTTGTTCACACAGCACCTCACAGACTATCCCTATCGGGAAGGGAAGAGGGGGGGGTCTTAGGATACAAGACACAACATAAAAAGAACGACGCCAGCTGCTGCAACAGTCTGATGCTAAAATGACAAGTTAAGCCTCTGTATCAAATCCATGTGTAGTTCAACAGATTTACAATATCAACAGAACATACTGTCGAGTAGCAGTTTCATTTGGTGCTGGGAGGTTGCAACAGTTCAGTACATACAGTCTTTGGTCCTGAATATTTCCTGCTGAGCTATACATCAGCTCACTCTGAAATATTTTCAGGAGTTTTACGCAACTGTGAAATCACTCTTAGTAAAAGCTTGTTATTTACAAACACAGCAGTTACCTGTTCCTGTAGTCTAACAAACACTTGTGTTCCTCTGTTTCCCACCAAACTCTGTTGGATCTCCTTCAGAAGAGACTTTTCCACTGGAATCTCCCTGCACTCCACAAAGAACTTCTGGTAGATTTCCCCTACGATTTGGGGCACTTCGTTCTGTCACACACATGAACAAACAAACACCAGTTACTGATATGTTTGACTACACCACTGACATCACAGAAAACAGATATAGTATTCCCTTGGTAATACCGCAAGTACAGTTGATATAATAAGTATTGTAGTGTAGAGGAATGTAAACACTCTGGAGCATGTGTACACAATACCTTGTTGGCAGTTTTAAGGGTTTCCACCAGTTCCCAGAAGCCTATCAGAGCTCTCTTATCAACTCTTTCCATGTAAACTCTGAAATGCTCCCTGTAACCTGGATTACACATGATGTCATCAAACTGGAGAATCTGCATGAGAGGGAAAATGAGAAAACATCAGGTTTGTTCAGCACATTCTCCATATTACAAACCTTCCCAGAAAGTGCTGAGAGGTCATACTCTTTTATAGGCATTCATTCAAGATATAAATAAAAATCTTCAAAATAAAAAGTTATTTTGGGTTCAGAAAAGGCCTATTTTCGATCAAACTCCAGACCATCTGTGATAGAATCCAAATGATTTCTTACCTTTTGACTTTGAGGCTCATCTCCATCGTCAGCACCCCCTTCCTCATTGTTCTCATAGTTTGGTCCGCCCAGGAGGCGAATCCGTTTCTCACATTGTTTCTTAGCTACAGTCAGCTGATTGATGTATCGTTTCATGTCTCGGGCCCTGAGCAGGTCTGCCTTCATGGCTGCTGACTCTTTACCTTTACCTTGCAAAAGCAATGAATTAAAAGAAAAATGTGAGCCAGCTTTGGTGAAACAGGACAGCAGATGATGACTGTGTGAAGCCAATAATACATCACAATGATAGAAATCCTGATTTATCATCTACTGCTCTCTAGGTCAGTTTAATTTGATCCTTTGTGCTGGTTTATAAATCATATATATCAAACAAATGAAACTTCCATCTACTGCAGAGTATTTATGTCTATAAACAAATGTTATAATGCTAATATAATTATCTAAGATGGTGAACATGTACAACACTATAGAAGCTTAAAATCACTTTGATGACCTAAATATGGCCTCAGAGAGTAACAGACATCCCTGCAGAGCCTACATCTTGTTGCATGTCACATCCTCTCAGGTTTAGTTTGCACTGTCAGTTCGTGTCTTTAAACTACTTTGACATGAGAGTGGACTCGATGCCTGAAGGCAACCCTACAAGTTAATAAAAAAGCTAAAAGGTCACATGAGACCTGACCTTCCAGATCACCGTCAGAGTTGTTGCAGATACATGAAATATTTGAGAATTAAACTCTGTTGAAGTCAATATAAGGATTACATCCTTACATGCTACACGTTAGATCAGTTTAAAAGCTTGGTGTAAGACTGCAGAGGTTCTGAAATTGGTTTAGCTAACCAATGCTACAGTTACTTTTTTGTATTTTGTTTATCATTTTTCTGGCTTTTCTATCTTGAGGTGAACAGTAGTGTGTATGTACCTTTCTGCTTTTTGAGCTGAGGCAGACTGCTGATGGTTGTGGCATGAATAATCTCTACCACAATCTGATACCTAAAAAGAGACGAGACACAGAGATGTCAAATGTCAATCAGTTGTTTGAATCCAGATATAAAAAGCAATTGTCTAAGGATTATTTTACCCGAATACTACCAGAGTAAATGAGATATAAATACAGGTGTTTTTTTATACCAAGGTAAATTTTACATGTGCCGTAACTCAAAAGCAAGTACAACAAACACAGTAATGCACGTAGAAATGGAGAGTCTATGTTTTAAGTATTGCTTAGATTTATGAGCATTTCAGTAGGGTGCGACTTTTCCTCAAATTCAGATGACAACACACCAGTATCACATCAACCCTACATTTAGATCCAGTACATTGCTACACAGACACTGTCTGTTCCCATGGTAACAGCAGAGCAGCAAAAAGATTGGTTAGTAACACTGTCTGCTCATCATTGTACTGTATGCTTCATCTATATATGCAGGTGAGTACAGGGGGTGCAGGTGAATATCTGTTTTAATATCATGCCTGAGTTGTTTGAGGAAATTGACATCAGCAGAAGTTGATATCAGTTTGATGAAGTCTTCATAGGAGGCAGCGTAGGTGTAGGCTTTCTTCTGCTGCTCAGCCTGCTGCTCCCTCTGCTCCAGCTGAGACAACAGCATCCGGTTTATGGAGTCTGGGTCGCTCAGCACTTCTACCAAAGGCTTCAACACTTGAGCGCACAAACACACAGAAAATATCTATAAATGAATGGAGAAATAATCTGAGTGTGTGATATTTGTGTCTGATCCACTGAGGACTTCTAGGATATATGTTAAGGTCACAATGTGAAATAAGATAAATAGATATCAAATGAACCAAGCGAGGCCAACTAGGGACATGGAAATAAAATGTTGTCTCAGAGCTGAGGGCCTTTGTCAATAAATCCACTTAAGTGCTGTAAAAACCATCGTCCTCAATTTATGTGAGGGTGACTGTATGCTGTCATTGCAGTTTGATAGCTACAGTTCTGGAATTTGTCTATTTAGTTTTCCTTCATACTCTGATGAGGGATGTTTACACTACTGTAGTTTTAGTGGGTCATTAAAGAGCTCTTAGTTCTATATTTCCCACTAGAACTCTTTGTTGACAGAATGCAGATCTTTTGGTTTTTTATTAAAGACAGTTATCTAATACTGGCATCAGTAAAAACTCATTTCAGCTGCAGTCATTTTAAGGCCCAATATCCCCACATGCCCACTTTCTTCTGATTGGCCAGCTCTCCAGAAGCCTTCCAGAGGGGCAGACTGCAGGGCTGCTAAGGGAGGGCTACTTGCCAGTTCTGGGAAAAGACAGCCTATGTAAGAGGTTTCAAGGGCTTACGTAGAGGCTTGAAGCCGTCTCGAGAAATAGCGTGATCTGCAGAACAAGTCGTGTAGCGCCCTCTGCAGACTTGTGCTGGGATTACTCCAACATGCATGATCTAAAACTTTGCCCTTGTTTAGGATGGGCATCCAACATTGTAACACTATGTACGTTTTAAAATGGGGGTGAGCAGAATAGGTCAACTCTTATGTTTCTTTATGTCAAATTCAAGACAAAGCCTGCAGCTACTAAGATCCTCTATAGGTAATAGTTAGGACAACATGTTTTATTGATTGAACTTGTTCTCTACTGCCTTCATGTCAAAATATCTGCCATAAGAAAAGGTTAACTAACTTGGAAAGTCCTGGGCAGCAATTCTTTTTTATTATTTTAATTTTAAGTCAAATTAAGTCTGAGTTGAAGATGTCCATAGTAAAAGTTTGTTTTCACCTGTCGTTCCAAACCTGAGAAAGTTTATTGTCATACCGAGAAACACACTCAAAGTACCTTTAGTAGTGATAACTTCTGTGAGGCAGCAGCGTAGTGTATGTGACTTGGCATCCTTTTGTGGCAGCAGACATAGCAGCAGTATTCTGGCTACACAGCGGAGAAAGGCCAGCTCTGATTCTGGACTGACCAAACAGGGATGGAGAGGAAATGGTCGAGCGCACTCCTCTGGTCTGCTTAACACCGTACAAGAGACACAGATTAAGACTGAGTTATAAACAGAAAAAGAGCTCATTTCAAACGTTTGTCTGTCAAAGCTAGATGTCAGAAGATATGTTTTTAGAAACAACTCCCACGGCAAAGATAACACTGACATTGTTATTTCAGCATCAGCTTTGTCACATCTCAAGGTCTTTACTCTTGAAATCTGACTGAACAAGGACACTGCTGCTACACTGCTCACTAACTGTAAAGGTTGGGTTGGAGTTCCTTGCACAAAAGCTACCATTTTTTTTTAGATATAGGACTGTGTTTAGTTTTCTCCTCAGAATTTAAAAATTCAAAAGTGTGAAAATTCTATTTCTTTAAATGAAGATTGAGTGACATTTTACGCACAGATAGAGCAGAAATCCAGTATATCCTCTGTAAATGTCTCTCTGAGTCATGACTGTCTTCAATGAGTGAGAAGAGTGAGTCCCGCTGGCTGTACTGCTGTCAGAGTCGTGTTTACATCATGTTTACATGTAAAGGACGGCTTTGCGTATAAAGTTGTTTTCGTCAAGGACTATCAAAAAGAAGAATAACATACTCACTGCTTATTTGGATGTCATGCTGTGGCAAAAGAATAAAGGACTTTGACAGTCTGGATTTTTTTTTTGATTAGTTTAAACTTGATCATACAAACAACAATCCACAGCAGGTCAGCCATTTCCTAATGTTAACTAAGGTGGTGCATCCTAACCTCTTTAAATTTACATAAGTGTGTATGTGAGTGTGTGTGTGTGTGTGTGTGTGTGTGTGTGTGTGTGTGTGTGTGTGTGTGTGTAAGTGTGTTTGTGTACCTTGCAGATGCAGCCTTGAGGTCAGTGAAGTGAGTGTGTAGGATTCGGATGGTGTCATAACACACCACATTGACAAGGTCAAAATTAGCAAGCCTGGATCTTAATTGTCCAATCATCTGCCACCAGTCCTCTGAAAGCATAGAGTACAACTGGCCCTCATCATGGCTCAAAGGGATGTACCACGACAGGATGTAATCTCTGTAGGCATAGTCAAACACTGCGAAAAGACAGAGAAAAAGAGAGAAATGTAATAATAGATTTGATAGAGACAAAACAGCTGCAGCAAAGAATAAGTTTCATTACAAAGCTGGAAAAAAAAACCTCTTTACATCAAAAAATAATTAGCTGAAAGAGGAGATCATTGACCTTTGAATGACACATAAAGACACTGAGACTGACTAACATTCAGACAATGTGAGTTGAGCGACCAGAAAATACACACGCAAGTGCATGAGCAAGTAAGGCAAACCACATCGGTCTAAATCTAAAATCATGCAACACTAAATCTTTCTCCAATAAGACCTGTTTTTTACATGTTCAAGTCGCTGAAAACTTCTAAATAACAACAAAGTCTGAGAAGGTAGAATTTACTTTTGTCACAACTCGAGAGTCCAACCTATTAATGTTGGCCGATATAAGCCTATCCAGCAACTATAGGTATCGGCTAATTTTATCTCTGCTATGCACTGATATTATGAGATTTATTCACCAGTCAAACAGCATTTCATCTGAGCATTTTTATATTACACTAGCAGTTCTCTTTCTGCAGAATGTGCTTTATGGATTACAGCAATCATCATCACTCTCCAGAGTGTTGAGAGGTGATCTAAATCTATCTCAACAGATTGAACAAAGATCTAAGAAAGATATCGACCGATGTATCGGTATCGTGAGTTTTTTTTCTACCCCATATTAATATCGGTATTGGCCCAAAAAATATAATATCGGTAGGGCCCTAGACATGTCTGATGGGTTGTATTGAGCAGTCAAATGCAATAAAAAAAAAAACTATTTTTGTAAATGAACTTTTAGATGCAAGACAGTTAATACTCAGTTTTTACCGTGACATTAGGTTAACCTTTCTGAAAAAGTTTTAGTTTTACATGGCTGCCAGAAAACACAACTTGAAAAATTAAACAATAACAAAAACACTGAGTGTCTGGGAAGATGTTTGGCCATCAAATGCTACCAGACCAGCTTCAGCATGCCTCTGGGTTTGTTCGTTTGTTTTCCTTTTATTTTACAGACTGGCCATGAAACACAAACATTGTGTGTACAGTGCATACAAAAATGACATAATACACGCAGAACAAAACTGTACGTAACAGCAAACCAAAGACTGCAAGAAAAAGGAAGTCAATAAGAACTTTATTCAGCCATAGTTTAAGCAATGGTCAGTGTTGTTTGGAATGCCTGTGTTTATGTGTGAGTGTTTGTTTTCTTGGTTTTTTTTAGGAGAGATTGTTAATCAACACTTGTTGCAGCTCATTATTTTACACCAATTAGGCATAATCCTAAAAGGAGTTCAAACATGACCTTCTTTTATCCCTTAATGCCTCTAGGCCTCAATCAAAGAGCATTATAGTGCCGGCAGCTCTTTCAATCCTTATTAAGTCTGTTACTTTTTCACAAAACTTTTTTTGATGCCAACAACATGTTTCAAAAAAGTTGGGACTGTGGCAACAAAAGACTAGAAAATTAGATTCAGTCCTGATTTGTCACCCATTGAAAATAAACAGCTGACATTCTACATTAAGCAAGAATGGTAGAAAATGCTACGATTAAAATGAACGACCAATATGGGATTTTTGTTCTCTGTTTTTTGGGTAATATTAAGATGATTTTGATATGGATATATCGACCGATATCTTTCTTAAATCTATCTGCGATCTTTAGACATCGATAGATTTAGATATTATACACACTCATTTACTGAGTTGTTATCAACACTTGTGGAAAAGATTTACTATAAGGACAAGATTTGATTTACAGTTGAACAAAAGCTCAGACAGAATAACAGTGCACTGAAACACAGTTTTACTTAAAAAAAAAAAAAAAAAAACTATATCAAATCAAAATAAACTAATTTAACTTTAACATTATGATTTTATTTACATTTTACACAAAGTCCCAACCATGTTTAGGAATTGAGTTTGTACGAGAGGCCTATCCTGTCAACATCTTCTCATCATTAGTTCTCTCACCATTAGCACCCTTTAACTCAAATCATATTTAATTATTTGGTATATTTGATGGCAGGGCAGAAGGAGCCATCATGCCGGTTATACTGTTCCAACTGATAACTATGAACATTTGAACATTTTTACTATAGTTGTTTTATACTTTCATAACACTTCATAAAGAACTGGATCACGGCATGTCTCTTTTCCTCTTCATATATTCATAAAAATCCATATCAGCCTGTTCAGCATTTAAAAATGCTCCACTGAGCTAAACATGCTATGCTAACTCTGGCATTCATAATGTTACTCCCTTTATTGCTGCAGGTTTTTCATCTCATTGTTGTCTTGTATGTACAACTCAACTAGAAAGCAAAATGATCAATGGAAAAAGGTGAATGCATTTTTAGAAGTATACGACTTAATTGCTTGAGTATTTTTAAACAGCATCTTTATGCATTAACTGTGAAATTTAAGAGTATAAGTCACATCAATGCTCACATAATTACAAAATGATGCTACTAATTCAGATTTGCTTTGAAGCAGAGTGGTATGTCCCCCTCTTTGAATCATCATCATTACATTAATGATGTGAAACTAATCCTTCTTTCCTTCTGTGACCTACTGACTGAAGGGAATGTGTCTCAGCCTTTAGACTGAACAGACTTCAACAGATGTTATACTCTTTACAAGGAGAGCTGATGAGTGGACAGTGAGATTGCACATGACTAAGGTCACAGCTAGGACGGTTAGTTATGTTTAAAGTGATCTGATCATGAACCTATGACCCACGTGTAAATGTCAGTATTTCTTTAATATATTTTATGTTTCAGATGCATGAAGTCTTAAGAAGTGTCAGCTTTAGCAGTTATATTATTGAGTTCTGCACAAAATGTTCCAGTTTACAGTGTTGTTATTAAAAGTTATTTTAACTAGTGAAAGTTTCTGAGATCGTATTCCTAGTAATAACAATAAGCCAATCATGACAGGGCCCAGGTGAAGCTAATAAACTGAACTTTGAGTGCTTGATTTAAAGGAAGAATGTGCAACATTTTACACATAATCAAATATACCAGAAGTCAATTATATCCTCTGTAAATGTCTCTCTGAGCCATGATTGTCTACAAGTCCCGCTGACTATCTATCAGTCCCACTGTCTTTAATGTTGTCTGAGCCATATTTACATTGTGTTTACATGGGCGGGATGGCAGACCAGCTTATCCCCTTGCATATAAAAGCTGTTTAAGTGAGGGGCTAGCTAACTAAAGAGCTCTACCATTAGCCTGCTAACACAACAAAGCAGCTCCAGACAAGGGCATTTTTTTCTGCCACTTGCACTTAGTGCTTAGTTTAGCATGCATTGGAGGTGTGCCGCTGGATGAGAGCGGAGGCTTCAGTGTAGCGAAGGCGTCGCCAAACAGTAGTTTGTTTTGGTTTCCATGCTGGTGCTCAAGGGCGACAACTACTGAATCAAAAAGTTGCAAATTCTTACTTTTAAAATACATATAATTAACCAAGCAGGTCTTGACTGTGATCCTCAAACTGTCAATATAAGTGTCTACCACAGGGTTGGAAGTTCATTTTTTCGCTTCCCACCACTGTGACTGGTGGATTAAAACATCTACAAGTCACTTGTTTTTTTTACCCTCCACTTTATTTTAACCGGCAGCAAAATGTAATGACTTATAATATCAAGTCAAAGCTTACAGCATTCAAGTACTAGTTTTTATGAAGGGAGAGGTTTTAACTATTAAAGAAAAATACTGACATGCTCGTTGTCTCACGGTTTACAGTTGCTCCTTTGACCACCAATCACAGCCACTGCCCGCTTCTTCAGCAGATAGACTCGCTGAAGTGGAGATGCTAATCTGTGCTGCGCTTGACTAAAGAGACACCGAGTCAAACCATTTCAGCACATAGCCTATCATCGTCTGTGTAGGTTCTCAGTCTCATAGCCTGTCACTGTAAACACTGACACCAGGAGGAGACAAGGCCCTGTGGGCCTCATGTTGGACTGCCTGACTCTGCGAATAAAGTCAGATCAGAACAAGCATGGGACCAGGATTCAATTTACGTTGTTTGTTGTCACAAATCACTCTGTTACGTTAGGCCTACTCTAATTTACCCGCCACTGTGACGGGTAGGTTGAGCAAAGTCACCTGCTCCGTAAAAAAAAAAAAAACACCCGTATTTGGCAGCTGACTGGTGTTAATTTCCAACCCTGGTCTACCACACTATGATCCAATGACCTTTTAAAAAACAAACACGGAAGATTGTGCAAATACACACCCCTGGTGTAAATCCTGGAGCCATCTGTTACTTGGCAGACAGGCACACTGTTCCACTGACTGAGCTTCTGTGTGTCAACATGTAAACGGGATGTGATGACCACAAATGTCTAGGTCATCGTGTCGTAAAGACATCATCAGTCAGCACTTTTCACAAAAACAGAAGTTGAAAACTTTTTCCAATTTTGTCTGGAACATTTCATGGAGAGTCTTAAAAATCAGTCATCCAGCCACCTATTGAAATGGATCCTGATACCGGAGGGATCAGCAAACTCCATTGTGATTTGAAAGTGAAGATCATTCTCATGACTGGGTGATCTGTATTGACAAGAAAGCTGGGATCTTGAACAGCTGAATGGCATCATTGTTTATCGCCGACCCACATTTGTCAACCTAGAGGCATTGAACTGTTGGACTTTGAGCAAATATTAATGTGGGAGTCCAGTGAGCAGATGCATCATAGTGTGCATGAAAAAACTGGGGTATTTTATATGAGATGAAATCTGGACATGATATGACATTAATACCAACTATTTGGCATGTTTAATTATATGTGTCAAACTGCAGCAAAAAAAATAACTGAAAACAAAAGCAACAGTGTGCTTAAAAAAACCTTTTTTTAAGATTTAGTAGCTTTGGTGATATACAATATATAGGTCAAGCATAATTTTTACCGGCCAAAATTATAAATTGCTTTTTTTTGTTTCACGTGCACATTTGCTACAGTACATTTCATAAAGTTAATAAGGTATTATGTTCCCTTGAGTTAAGTCACTGATTGAATCATTTTATCAGATCAGGAAATTCAGAAATGATCAAATATATTTGCTCGCCCTTATTTTTATTTTTTTAAAGGTAAAAGTGCCCCGCCGCCCTGCTGACCTCTGCACTACAATATTACAAACTCAAAACAAGAATCCATCTGTGAATAATTAATTTACTTTAATCTTCAAGAACTAGATTTTCTCTCGATTTAGCTTTGAACACATAACATGAGCAGGCTGTTCATTTATGGACATGTAATTATCTCTGAGTGCACCTGCGGCGCGAGTTTGAAGTGAAAAGGTGGAGTGTGCATTTAGTATGCAATATGTCCTAAGCGTTGGGAAATAACACTGCGCTGTTTAATAGAGTCTGTGTGGAGTCATTTACAGACTACAGCAGGCTGTTGGACGACGTTATATTCCTGAACGTACTGCTGTTGACTAATGCAGACATGGTGAGAGCGAACAGAGAAAAGTCAAAGCAATTGTTTGATGAGATCACATGTGTTACCAACCGGGTCTGTACGGATCACGGATCAACTGTTTTTCGTTGCACTAATAGTAAGAAGATACGCGTAGTGGCTAGTGTTCTGGTGTGTTTGTGCAGCAATGTATGTTGGTGTGTCTTAGTGTGCCCACACAAAGCTCCGTCATGCAGACAACGGAGGAGCAGGTAAAAGTAGCTGCAGTTACATCAAACGTGCTCAATGTATACATGACTGTTGGCCCGCCAGTCCTGTAAAGAAAATACTCGCCAAACAGGAAATCTAACCACATTGGGCTCAGGTTGTTTATTTTGGACCCTGTATACACCAGAGAAAATAAAGTTGAAAATTGTTTTGTTTTTGTCTCATAGTTCAAAATGTAGTCTTTTAAAGCAGAGCGGTGAAGGTAAAGCTTTTAGAAAAAGTTACGGCTGACGTCATTGGATCAAATTTAGAAATCCTGACTTGCTGGTGCACTCACTGCTTTCCTCTATAAATAACAAAAAGCTCTGCAAACAGCAAAAAGCATCTTAGCAGTAAGGATAAAACTGCTACATTTGAGGGGATCCATTGGTTTTCATACGGTATTAGTGTTTAAATGTTCCTTTATAGTCCTGTCAAAATGCCTGGTATGTAATCAGTTTCCATATTAATTCACTGATGTGTGGTCATTAGATGGTCCTTAAACACTTTAGAAAATCTGGCAATGATTTCTTACCTTCCTTCAGAGATTTGTCCACATTGTGTGACACCACCACCCTCCTGTTCTGACTTGATTCAGGAAGTGGCACCAAAAAACGAGCCTGAAAGACAACAACAGTCTCAGTTCACTGACATTCAATACACATTCACATTACAACAGCATAAAATCAGGAAATATTGGGCAACCACAGGGAAAAAAGGAAGAGAAGGTTTGTAAGCTGTTGTGAGTCATGGGGCAAACAATTCTGATGAACAAAGCAGCCCGGATTCATCCAAACTCATTTAACATGAAACCAGATGAAATACCTCCACTATCAGTCACCAGAACTAGACAGTAGTAAAGAAATAAACACAGCTCAAAGGCAGCTGCTGCCAAGCACAAAGTTGTAAGATGTAAGGACAACATAATCAACTCATATGTAGGAAGTGAAACCCTTGAGGCTGAAAAATGCAATTGAAGATGTTGTCAAAAGTCACAATAATATTGCACAAAAAAATCCATGTTTAGATATTCTGAGCATTTGTATATTGTGATAATGTACCATTCTTTAACTGCAAGTTGTGTGCCTAAAAATAAAATCCTGTTAATATCTGCTCAATCTTTTAGGATCAAGTTATCTGTCTACTATTCTCGCTTCAAAAAATGTCTTCCAGCCAAACAGGATTTACCAAGAGGCAGGCTCACCAACACTGACGTACATGCTGCACTCACCTGACAAACTGAACACGTAATGTAGTCTACATACTCCAACTATGAAAGGTAATTTCAATCATGAGACTTGAAGAATTATTTTTTTCTAACTGAATTTGCAATATCACCATAACAATTACTATTGCTGTACAAGCAAATAGGCAATACTGTGTTATTGTGTTACTGTGTCATGCTTTTGTTCCACAACCCAACATATTTGTTTGCACTCATGTCTGTGTGTGTTTAAGTTTGTCTAAATCCAGGAGTATTGCTCTAGGTCATCTATAATAGAACAAAGTGAGACGATGAGAGAAATAGAGAGAACAGGAGTCTACTGAGGGATGAGAGTGAAGCAGCTAAAGGGTGCCAAAGACAATAGTTAAACTGTTAATAAAAATGTACACATCTGATTAGGGCTGGGAAATTAATCGAAAATTGATGGAAACCATCACTCAGAACCTCTGAGCAACGTAATTTTGCCCATGTCAGTTATTTAGATTATTTTCAGAGTCGTGTGACGACACGTCCAATCTGATTCATGGAAGCAATTTGGGTCGTTTGGACACATTTTGTATTTAGGGAAGACGACACCGAACAAAAAGAAGTCAAATGTAAATACTGCGGAAAAACTGTATGCAAGAAATACAAGTTATTTATTTTCTACTTTTCTATAAGTTAATTTGTACTTTAAAACTAAACTGTGTCGTTGTCATTTCAAGCGATGCTTTGATTTCAGTTCGAAACATTAAATAAATAATCACACAACAGTTCACCAGATATGCACTCTTTCATTAGAATAAATATTCCAGCTTTACTAGTTGAGCATATTTACAGTAGAGACCATGTCAGTGAATGCTGGGGGAAAAAACTAAAACTAAAAAATCCTTCATTAATCCTAATAGAGGCAAAATGTTCAATTAATCGTGATATTGATTTGAGGTCATATCGCTCAGCACTACATCTGATGTTTCTTTTCCTTTTTTTAATTGAGATTTGTTTGCTACATGTAACCTGCTGTTAGAGTACAGCTTGAGTGTTACACTGTGTGTGGTCATAATCAGTGACATGAAGGAGTTGGTTTTCATTTAAAATGTATTACTATAAGAATATCATATTGGGACTGGTGGGGACTCTGTGTACTTACCATAAGCTTGTTGAAGAAGTCCAGTCGTACAGCTGACTGCCTCCGGTTTCTCTGAAAGCAGCTGACTTTGAGAGGACTCTTCCTCACCAGCAGAACAAAGCTTCCGGCCAGGAAACACAGGAGGGCAAATGATACATAGATGAACAACTTCAAGAAGAAAGAGGTGAGAGTCAGGCCTCCCCAGGCCAGCTGAAACACTACTGCTGCCACCACGCCCAGACAGAAAGCCGGGATAAACCGGAAAGAGGAGCCGAGAGTAGAGGTGGAGGCGGCAGACATGGGCTCCTCTTCCCCTCCAGTACTGCTACTCCCTCCAGCCAGTGGTGTAATGGTAGTTGAGGGGGTGGGCATACTGCGACCCCACCATCCATAAATGTGTCACCACAAGTTAGGCTCAAAAGTTGGTCCGCTCGTCGGTTTTCCAAGTCAGAGAGGTACGTACACTGTGTACACTCGGGTATACCATCGACTACAACACAGTCTCTAAGACGAGGCATCCCCGCTCTGACATCTCATCACCGACCCGCACCACTATGTTTCCCTCGCTCCTAGCATCGGCCCGCCCGGCAGCCACAGGCACGGAGCCCCGTCAGCTTAGGCATCCAAACCCCGGGTCTCCCGACAGCACGACAGGATACCCAACTCGTTTTGAAACAGGCGGCTGGAGAAGATAGTCCTCCAGAGGGCAGACAGAGGGGCACTTGGGCTGAGGGGATGGATGTAGCAACATCCACTGTCACCTTGGAGACAAATAGGTGGAAGGGTAGCTTAGTGACTGTTGCTAACCAACAAGGCTAGTACAAGCTGAACAAGGAAGCCGATATAAGTAACTGTAACCTACTTTCAAAACTGAAAACACACCACATTAAAGTAAGCTGTCACATATATTGGAACTACAATGCGGTCTTGCAACTAAGTTATGGAATCAGTGATAGCGACAGCTGGCTAACTAGCTTGCTTGCTTGCTAAATATCCAATTTAACAACAGCTAATGTTAGCGTACTTACCTATCGATAAAGGAGGTTTACGATGACAACACTATATTATCGCTTTCCTTTCTGTCTGAGGATGTATTGGATGCTTTGCGTTCATGGGGTTAATAGTAGAAAAACGCTGTGACAGAAAATGTCTGGTCAACAATCGCCGACTGATAAAAACAAGCTGTTATTTTCCTCGAGCTCCTGCTGACTGACAATCTGTGTGAACGTGAAGGCTGTCCGCCAATCAGCGCCTGAGTTAACCACGGAGGGTTTGTGTGTTTTAAACAACAGGCCAGTCCGAGTGAACGGGGCGTCAATTTTAAACCCCTTCGTGGATGCACTGTGAGAAGCACCGCCCACCTTAACTGCTACGAGTTTAAATCAAGCATACAACCAAACAAGGATCATGCCTTCTTTGAAGATTGTTTTTTTTTTTTTTTTTTTTTTTTAAATCTCAGATTGCTGCCGTACAAAACGAGACTTTGAAGTTTAAATTTTGGATGCACAGAATCTTTTGTTGGCCTACATTAATTTGTTATTGCTCAACTGTCAATTACAATGTTACAATTCACTTAGCAGAGGCTTTTATCCAAAGCGATGTACATCAGAGAGTAAATACAACATTAATTCATTCATACACCGCCACCGAAGCAGCGGGAGCAATTCAGGGTTAAGTGTCTTGCCCAAGAACACATTGGACATGTTGCCCATCTGGGGATTGGACCCTCGACCTTTCGTTTGAAAGGCGATGACTCTACCAACTGAGCCACAGCCACCAATTATTGCGTGAAAAGGTTGTATTATTTTAATGACGTGTATTATTTGCCACAATAACAAACATAGCCTATTTGTATTAAAACACTGAAGCATATCAGGACAAAAAAAGATTAAAAAAAAACTACTTCTACGTCTCGTTTAAGCATTATCATTGGCAGGTGGTGGTTAATATGCTATTTTAAATTGACTTGTATGTGGTTTGAGATACTGTATTTGCTATGAGGACAATCATCCATACACATGATGTGGACTCTTTGCTATTAGAAAGAAAGTTATCATGAATTATTTGGTGAGACTCTCTGAGCATATATGAGCCTATCAGTTAGGATGACATCATCACTCTTACATATATTGTGGAGAAGATTGGTGTACAGTATAGTTAGCCCTGACTTTGAAAAACAACAGTTCAGAGTTAATGGTGCACATGCAAAACAAGAATTAATTTGATAGACATTAAGACGTTTTTTTTTTGAATCATTTTATTCTATGAATCATGATTATATTGCAAATGGGTGCGATATAGAAGTTAGTGTATGTTCTGAATCTATTAATGATAACCTGTAAGTAAGTGTGATATGAAGTATGAAGAACTGTTTGTGATATACAGTGTAGGCAATTTCTGCTGTTCTTTATGAAATTAGGTCAAACTCCCAGTATAACTGCATCAAATGCTTCTTTTATCACACCCAGTTGTTTGAAGAAAACTTTCAGTTTTTGTTACAGCCATTTTCAGCTGTCTTACTAATGCTTCTGTCTGTGCCTGGCACACCCACTGACATCAGATTTCCTTTTCTCCACCAAAATAGACATCTGTGCATGCAGGCTGCTTCCTCTTGCACTCATTTTCTAAAACAGACAGTCAGTTAAACTAGACCTCTTTGAAACTATGCTAAATAACCTACTTGTCTTTAAAGTTTTAACTTAAGTGTGCCGCTCTATTAGTATTTGGTGTGCAAATGTGCTTGTATATGAGACAAATATAACTCCAGTTCTGTGTATCAGTGTGTTTTTAAACTTCAAATCTGATTTCACACCGATTAAGATGACAATTATCAAGCCAAGAGGACTAAATCTTAGGCAAATGTCCATTCTAGGAAAGTTATCTGTGATGAACAGCATTGGGGTCATCAAGGGGATCCATTTCGAAGTTTGTTGGACGTAGTTTCATGATGGTGGTCTTCAGCGAGTACCACCATCCTCTCCAAGGGTACCAAACCACACCATCATCTGTCTTTGCACTGTAGTGGCCATTCTGGTAGTAATTACCATTGAGATGAGCAGAGTGGCACCTGGAGAGAGAGAGAGACAGAGAAAGAAGAGAAGGGAGTTTTCTAGACTGTAAAGAATGACAACCATAACATTTCAGAGACTAGCCTGAACTTTAATTTACTTTAGTCTGTGAAATGACCCTGCCTTTATTTTGGGTCAGGCATAAGTATGAAATGGGCCTTTATTTATATTTAGCCAAGATAGGAAAGAGTATAAAATAAGAAAGACTATTTAACTGTGTACAAAATTAGGTTATCAATGACATGTTTAATTACAATCACTAATTAAATCCTGCTTTGTAAGACAACCCATCTCTGCCAATCCTCTGCACTGTGGTGGAGAGATGGAGAGCCCCCTTTTAATTTCATCACTAGCAAGCGCTGTGCTGGCCTTTGGAGCTTTTTAATGATTCAGAGTGTCTTAAGATTGGCTTATATTTTATAGTATTTCAAATGCTGTATGAGTGATGGCAAAAATAAACTTTTGTTTCCATAATTTCAACATGTATTTCCATCTCTAAAGCCAGCTCAAGCAGCAGAGTCCCTCCTGTCACTCACTGAGGTTTATTTATTTATTTTATTCTTTTCCATAATCATCATGCATTAGACTCTGAGGCAGTGATTGCATTGTGGATTCACAGGCACAGGTATGCATGTTAGCATCATTCTGACTTTCTTGTAGAGATGTCTGCTTTGTCTCCTTATATTTTTGATCCGCATGCACAGGCGCCTCTAATTTTGACCTACCGTTGTTTGTCAAAATGTACAGCAACACCAGGCTTACAATTGGACTGGGCCTTATGACCTTTTATTTGAAGTTTAGCATTTTGCTGTGTATGTTTGCATCGACAGTAAGTCACTTTTTTAATCACAAAACCCATACTTATTGAACCACCAGCCTCCTTTGTCCTCCTGGGCACAGTTTCCTTTGTAGTCATCGTTGTCCTGGTCAAAAGTGCTGAATTTAATTCCCTGGTGACTGGCCCACTCTGACACACCAACCTGAAAGCTTCCAGACAGAGCATCCCCTGCTGTACCTACATAAGTCCCAAAGTAAAGGCGGTAATGATCCTGTAAAGGGAGACGAGCATAGTTGGTCAACTTGTATCAATGTAAAGTTGAAACGATAGGTTTGAAGCTTTTTAGGATTCCTTACAAAGGTTAATGGACTTGTTAGATGAGAAAATCATTAACAAATTCATGTCTGCATACTAAATTGTTCACTGCACCTCAACATGCTCTGCAGTTTTTGTTTGTGTTTAGCAGCTCTTGTTCCAAGTCTATCATATATGAGACCCAAGGTCACTTTCCTCAGTAATTATACATTTTAGTTGTCAGGCAGTGTCAACACCTTTTCATTGGCCACTTTGAAGTCCTTGTACTCCGCATAGCGCTGGTTACCGTCAAAGTCTTCCATGTTAATCTTCAGAGTATAATTCCCTGTAACAGATAAACAATCAGGTGGTGGAAGTTCAGGGGGAGTTAAGTATATAACCAAACATGTAAGCAAATAGTTAATACAACAGACACCGACTCACATTCATCATTTAGATGAACGTCAGGCCAATGTTTTACTCTTCACCTCATCTCAAAGAAAGTCTATTTGTCACTCTTTCAGACCCCATTCTGCTCCTCTGCTTGCTAAAACCAGCACAACATAAAATTCAAATTTGATTTTAAAAAAAATGGCCCTGGCTGTGATCCTTGTGTATTTCCTGTGTTTCCCTGTTACTCTCATGTCCCCCCCCCTCCCCCTTCACCCTTTATCCTTGTGTTTTCCTATACATTTTTCAATATGTTTAGATTACTCTCCACCTGCAAACAATGAAACAACAAGTCAACCTAAGAAACTAATTCGGTGTCAAAATTCTTCAGACTACTTCTCTCAGCTACAACCAGCCAATCAGCCTTCTGCCAGCCCTCTGCCCTAAAATAAATTTCCTTCAGAACTTCCAATTGCATCCGCTTCTGGGTTCCTTTCTAACAGCAAGTTTTAGCATTGTATTGTACTTTTGTTGGTTAAAGTCAACTTCTTTTAATACAACTATGTTGTTGTCATTTAGAAGCCTCACTTACCTTGTGTTGTGATGAAATGCAAGTTGTCATTTCCGAGCCAAAACTCTCCCAGTTCTGTATCCATGTCTCCAAAACCTTCTTTATACTCTGCCCATGACCTGACAGATAGATAGAGAGAGATATATATAGATAGATACATACATACATACATACATACATACATAGAAAGAAGTGATACCTTTTGATATATTTTCATCCTTTTCCCCACAGTTATCAGAAGTCACATACAGTCACACACCTGTTAAAGCACTCTGCTCCATTGATTCGTCTCTGAATAACGATCCATCCACCTCCATCACTCATATCACAGTGCACTCTGACGGGAGACGTGCTCCCATGAGGTTTGATTCTGTAAATGCCGCTGGACTTGGAACCAGAACTGAAGAGCTGGGAACAGTCTGACACAAATGCACACTCATATTTGGTAAACAGTCTTTTCTGGATGCTGATGGCACACTGACATGTCATGTTAGCCCAAACCATGATACCATCTTTACCCAATAGATGGTTTTGGTGCTTAAATAATAAAATACAGTGATAGATTAAGTTCACTTCTGGTTGAAAACAACAGATACTTAGTTGATTTAAGAAAAGCTCATGGTCAAGGTCATGTAAAGCTTTGTATCACCTAGTGGTTTGTACCTGTCATGTTTTCCTGTCCTCCTGCTACTGTCATTCCCCACCTCTCCACCAGATGCCCTCAGACCTGTATTTCTTTACTCATTTACATACCTGCTCTTTTCTGATATTAGTCCTCATCAGTCCTGAAGTTACCTGAGCTTCACTGCCCAGCTGCTCACTTGCCTACACATCTCTCATGAGATTTATTCCAAATGTGGAACATGCTCTGTCCTCCATTGCCGGGTTGTCTTCCTCGCCATTATCTCTGTGTTTTGCTTTTGGAGGTTTTTGGAACCTGGAACTTTCTGTTTGCTTATCTGTCTGTAGCCTGTTACCAGCTGCCTGTATGCTTACTGGGGGGGGCCAAATGGGTGGCCAAGGGTGGCATGCCCCCCCCCCCCTTAAATCCTTGTGTGCTAATACTAGTTTTCAAAAATAACCAACCCTGCCTTTAAGGTGTGATTTTGGTCCTCAAAGAATTAAGCTATGAAGGTTTATATGTTAACCTTCTCTTTTGTTACTTAAAAGTCGGTATGAGTAGTGAAGATAGAAAGAGTATATAAATTAAATTGATTGCCCCTTCTTACTAGTGCAGACAAACTTCATGCCTTCCCTGACGTCAGTAGCCTAGCCATTGGGCCACCGCAGCCAATAAAGTCTGGACACAGGCCCATGATGCCTTTCTGCCAATACCTGTCTTTGAGCTGTCTAATAAATCTGCACCAGTCTGCCTCTTGTCATCTGGCACCTGTGTGCTGCCTACCCCAAACCCCCAACCCACAAACCCTGACCAGCTCCCTCAGTAGACTTCATTGCTTTTCAAACCACATTAAACTATAAAAGTGTTTAAAATTAATAAACCCATTTAAATTAAGATAGCCGTCTAGCACGTATCATTGGAAACATTATCTGGTTCCTACAATGTAACACTTAAAACAGGATAGGATATTTTATGATGTAGTTTTGTTCTGCAGTCCTGAGGCAGTGGTCCTGACCTGTGTGCTGGGTGTCCTGGCTCTGGTCAGATATGGCTCTGTCTTTGGTGTCAGGTTGGTTCAGCAGTTGTAATCTCTGTAGGAGGAGCTCTTGTGTCTGAAGCTGGCCTCTCAGATTCTTTTCCTGTTCTCGCAGTCGAGCCACCTCCCCACTGCAAATGTCTGATGCCTATACAGACATTTGGATCACTACGTATTTGAGTTTTTTTTTTTACATTCATTCCATAAATCTAAGATAACATGAGCACAGAGTTTAAAAACTGCATTAATGATTGTATAGTCTGTTGAAAAACTGAAAGAACTGATAGGCTGTCTCACAAAGTATAACCTTTAACCTTTCCGCAGCATGCCTAACTGTCAGCCTTAAAACATTACGGTAGCCTTAACAAACCCATAGTCTAAACCCAAGACCTGATCCTGGAACTGTACAACCAGCAGCTTGTTAGCCTATCATGCAGACTTTGATAGGGGGGAGCTGCTTACCCGACTCTGTCCGAAGTTGACAAAATCAGCTCTCCAACATCTCTTTCACTAAAGTGTAAATTATACAGTCCCAGTTTTATGGGAATTATGCAACTCGTTAATTCTGGCTTGAAGCTGCAACTCCTGTGTTATAACAACACATTTAAATAACATAAAACATGTAATTGAATATAGCAAAGTAGTCACTACATGTCATGTCAGTTTGTGAGCTTTAGGCGTGCTGCACAAAGCCAGGCCAGTTGTTTCAGTCTTTATGATGCTAAGATACGTTAACTGTCAGGGGGCTGTAGGTTCATTTTCAGTGTAAATATATGAGTTCCAATAATCTTGTTGCAAGAAAGTATAAAGGCGTGTTAGAGCCACATTATGGGTAAAAAAATCAGAGATTTCGAGATTAAAGTCATAAATTTACAAAAATAAACTCATCTTTGCATCTCGTAAAGATATACTTCAGTAAAGGTTTCAATCATAAGGAAATACTGCACATCAGCATCGCATTGTCAGAAGTATCAGGACCCTGAAAGGATACTGCGAGAAACAGGGGCTTTTCTGGAGAAAGAACCACACTGACTTCTCTCTTCTCACAACCTCTTAGAATTAGAATTTTAACCATAGTCTAATTTTAATCAAGTATGAATTAAATACCGTAAATGAACAACTTTATTTTAGGAAATATACAGCTTTAATCTTAACATTTCAGAACATTTTCTTTCTATAACTCACCCTAATACTCCAACATAAGAGAGAAAAAACCATATGTAAGCCCACAGAAAAAATGTAACTATTCCTTTGAATTAACAACAACCAGCCAACATGTCCTCTTTTAAAAGTTTTTCATGACTTGCAAATGAGTTTTCACAGTTTAAAAGAACAAGAACACCCTGAAAAAAATAATAATAATACCGGCAATTGTCATTAAAAAAAAAACAAATCTGTTAGACCACAGTGAATATTTAAATAGAAACTTCAGTTTTGGACTTCAGATAGTGTGAAAAGTAACAAATTCAGTGTATCACAGTAACTGGAAGCAGTCCAATGAAACTGAGAGAGGTTTGGACTCATAATTCTGAGAACAAGAACCACCTCGTAAAATGAGTGTGACAATTTTAAAAAGTGTATATTTTTAAAGCATCCATAGTTTTTTTGTCCGCAGAGTACTTACACAGAGAGCTTGAATGCAAGCTGTGATGATGATCAATCCTTTGAGCTGCAGCTGCTGGCCTACCATCGTGCTCGTCTTTAAAAACTAAACCAAAGTAAAAGATCAGACCTTAAGAAAGGAGATGTCTACTTCTCAGAGTTTAGTTGAATCTTGTTTATTTTCCCAGCAAGCACTTTCCTCACACCTGGATCCACACAAAGCTGTGCCACAAAAACAAAATGAAAAACTGATGGAATACCTGATTCTCTACAGTCATAAATATTCAAAATATGCAGGGAGTGTCAAGAACATGTGCACATTTGCCAAAAGCAGACACACTTTCCAAAAACTCTTTCATCCTCGAAAATAGAGAATGAAAAAAATATAGAAAACAGAAGTTTGCATGAAAAAAGATACAAGATAATCCTCCTATTATTTTTAAATGATTATAAATGAAGCCTGAAGGCCAAAGTCAAGTGTTGTTCCACTTTCACAAATCTTCCTTTTCCTTTTCTTCATTACTATCCTATTAACAGCTCTTCACGTTTAGCCATTCACTTACCCGGCTAGTGAGTCAAATATGGACAATGCAGTCTGAGAGCAAAAGGAGACAGTTACAGTATAGTTGGAAATTAGCTTTTAGCATAAATATATGATATGTTAATGCAACACCTGATTTCATGACATGATTTTTACACATTCTACTTCTTCATTCTCTGCAGATTAAATTAACAAGATTAGTAATTAGTGTTGATCAGAAATTAGTCATCGTCTTTAAAGGCGCTGGAAGATTTTGGTAGTCTCAACTTTAGACAAAGCCAAGCTAGCTGTTTTTCCCATTTTTCTGTCTTTTGGCAAGGCTAAGCTAACTAGCTTTGCTGTAACCACATATATGAGAAAAAAATGGTCTTAAGTTCTGTAAGAACCTATAAAACTATGTGCTCTTTAATGTAAAAAAGTGAATGTTTTGTGTTAAAGGTTGCATATTCCAATTGTTTACGGTGAGAAGGCAGACTCAGAGGGCAGAACAAACACCTAGCTGTGGGAGTGTCACCCACCTGGGGGAGGGGTTACTGCCCCTTGTGATGTCATGAAGGGAAAATCTCCAAACGGCCTGTTTCATCACACATTTTCTGAAAAGCGGAGCAGGCAAAAGATGGAGATGATGGACTTTTCTCATCATTGGGGGGTTTGTAGACAGACTATAGGGGCACATATTACATGGTAAAGGGTATTTGCATAATGATATGTGCTGGTATTGCTATGTCAAGTTTGTATGTCTGTCCATCGTCTTGTGTCAATAATGATTTCCTCTGGGGACATTCAAGCAGAACTGATGTCCCATGTGTGCTAATTCCTCCGTAGTTATTTTCGACTAGTTTTGGGTTTGCATGAATCGCTGTGAAAATAGTCTCTGCTTACATAATGAGAATAAATATATTTTACACTATGTCTAACCACAGTTGTCCTTAAATAAACAACCCTCAAGTTTAATGTTAACTCTATGGTATGGGATTAATATACTATCTTTATTCAAGAGCATGTTATTTTTCTGAAGAACGGGTTTTTAAGTTTTGAGAGCAGTACTTTAGTAGTTCTTTCTCTCAAAAACCTCTCTTTGTACTCAAATAGTTGCTGCTTGTGCTTAAATTTTCTCTGTTTGTGCTCGAAATGTTTGCTTGTTCTCAGATTCTCATGCTCAAACTTCTCCTCTCACTTCAGACCGCAGCTGCTCGCAGCTCAAACTTCTGCTCTCCTACTTTGTTTCTGTGCCCGCTCGGGTCTTTGTCTGCTCTTGGATTTCTTCTGCGCTCTCGGATTGTCTGACGAATCAACCAATAGAAAACGGGTACAGGATCGGCCAATCACGTCCACGACGCCCTATTGCTGAGGAGTTCGCTGTACTGATGAGAGCGTCCCGTATGGGCGGCTACTCTTTAACCGCAAATACTCCGTAGCTCCCGCGGCTTCTGACGTAGCCTATCGCCTATGGAATAATTATGGACCACCAACTTCAAAGACATGAAGTAAGTTTTTATTTGAATGATAATGGTGCTAATTGTTTCTAAAAAATGTAATTGATAAAGTAATATTTGAAAGAAGAACGCTATGGCAAGCCCTTTTAACATTTAAGTATTAGCGGTAATAGCAATTGTAGATATCAATAATTGCTTTTGGACATGTTAGAATTCCAAGCTGACATATCCACAATGTAATTTTCACTAGTAACAATTCTAATTAAAGATATCTACAATTCATTTTTCACTAGTGGAAATGGTCATTGTAGATATCTGTAACTTAATTACAACTAGTCAACTTGTGCCATTGACTTCTATTCAAATTGAATTACAGATATCTGTAATTCAATTTGTACATGTTGTAATTCAAAGTCGACATATCCATAATGACATTTTGACATGTCACAATTCTAATTCATGATATCTACAACTCAATTCTCACTAGTAAAAATGTTAATTCTTGATATCAACAATTCTATTCTTACTAGTGACAAAGTTCATTTATGATATCTACAATTGTTCTAACATTACAGATATCATAAATTAATTCTAGATATCTAAAATGCAATTCTTACTAGTCGAACTTACATTATTGATGTCTTGATCTGGAATTATTATATGTAAGAATGTAATTATATATATCTTGGATTAACATTTGAAATGTAATTTCCACTACAGTGAAAACTAAATTGCTACTTGTCAGCCAGACTGTTTTAATGTTAACAGGGCTTACCACATGAACACTGAACACTGTGGCAGCTTGTGAAAACGGACTTCACCGTGTTTTTTAGGCTTCTTTAGTTTTAATTAAAAATTAGGCTAGAGCTCTTATAGGCTATTACGATAGTAGAAAATTAAATTAACTACACAATTTGAATGTTAGTACACTGTCCTCTTTTCAGTTGCGCCAACAGGACTTAGGATACTCCTGTCAGCTTCAACAGCTTCAACAGTTTATACGGGTCATAAACCAACTTCACAGCTGTTTGCGTAGCCTAATGTCAGACAGAAAACTTTATTGTGAGCACATTTACAATGTTTTAAAAGGCAATAACGTAAATTTCGTTCGAAAAAACTATGTTGTTAATTTAGCAAATGAAAAAAATCAATCTTGTTTCAATGCATTTCGACTTTCTGACTTTTCAATGATGAAGTTCATTAGAATATTTCTCAGCAGCTGTAAAGGACACTCAGTGTTATCAGCTTAAAGTCACTCTTATAGGCTCATTTTTAGATTAATGTTGTTTTTCAGCAGATGTCTTAGTTATGACTTTATTAATCTAGCTAAGCATTTGTGTTTTTTATTCAGTAGCCCAGTGCAGGCTCTGGGTATCCAGCGCGCACATCCAGTGTGCACATCCAGCGCTTTTCTACTCGGACAAAATACTTGGTGGACACAGAGGCTTCGTAGTTCAGCCCTGTTGGTGCAATCGGTCCGATATGGCCTACTATAGGCTATCTTTACTGTGTCATAGTCTGTACTTTATTTTATCCTAATGGTTTCACAACTATTTTCATTGATAGATACTTAGGCCTATTGCCTATACGTGAATAGCCTATGCCATAAAAATGATTTCCCTTTATGATTTAATGTTGACATTTGAAGTGTAGGTCTATCTATCTTTTGCCTTCTTTCCTTCAGAACCTGCTAAAACGTCAAATCTTGGAGAGATTGCGAAGCAAGATGCAATATGTGGTTAGCTGTCCTGGCTTGGATCTTGATTATCTTCATTTCATGTGCACCCATGAATTATTACTCCTCGATTCATTGGCAGAGCAGATGGAGTTGCCATTAGATATAGTCAATGTCATTAGAGAACTCACAAACCAGGTCAGAAGTCAGGTAGACAGTGAGCAACATTTTATTTCTCCCAATATACAGACAGTGCAAGGGGCAAGGGGACGACCAAAATGAATAATTGAGCAAGAAGAGTTACAGGCCTTGATAGATACTCAGTTGTCTATACCAACAATTTCAAAACTGTTGGGAGTCAGTCAAGCTACATTATTCCGGCGAATGGCAGAATTTGGGATTTCTGTGACAGAGTCCTATAGCACAATGTCAGACCAGGAGCCTGACACCTTAGTGTCTAACATTAAAGCTGAAATGCCAAATATTGGCTACAGATTGGTAATGGGAAGACTGAGATCCTTAGTCCACAGGGTACAGTGGAACAGAATGAAAGCAGCTGTGCATAGAGTAGATGCAGCTGGGATTCTTGCTCGCTTGACACAGTTAGGCTGTGTTGTGAGAAGAAGCTACTCTGTAAGAGCCCCCCTATCTCTTGTGCATGTGGATACTAACCACAAACTCATAAGGTAAGTTGCTTTCACATGAAGTTGTCAAATGAATGAATCATCTGTAACAAACGCATACAATATACTAAATTTGACTTTCTCCTATATAGATACAGCAAAGTCATTTTTGGGGGCATAGATGGCTTTTCCAGAAAGGTATTGATTCAAATAATATACAGTATTTTGTGACGCACAGGTTTATGGATAATTTCTCTATGGTTGCATGTAAAACTATTAAATGAAGCCGTTTCAACAAATGATGCTTAGACTTAAGTCATAGTATTATTAAAGTGATAATTTTATGATCTTTGTCCAGGTCATGTACCGAGAACCTGCCAACAATAATAGGGCATCTACTGGCCTCGCTTTCTTCCTGACCTCCTGTGATTAGAACGGTTTGCCCTCAAGGTATGTAAAAGACATAGTGCAGTCTGATTTGCACACACACAAGTCAATTTGGATGTACTGAATAATAACTGAATATAGAATTTTGCATCTTTTAATACCTCTTCACATACTTCAGGATCAGAGGTGATCAGGGTGTGGAAAACATCGATATTACCCGATTCATGTTTGCTGTGCGAGGAACTGACAGGGGAAGTTACATTTCTGGAAAAAGCGTCCACAACCAGAAGTAAATTACATCAAATGTTGAGCAAGAAAGCCTGAACCTTGACTCAGCATAATTTATCACTGTGTGCAGTTATCAAGACTACAGATATGATGCACTTAATTAATTTAACAACACCGCAGATCATCTTCAGGAAATGCTTCTGAGATGAACTCTGACTCATGTACTGATTAACTTTTTACTACACAAAGTGCAATATACAAACAGCCCGAAAACAGTGCCATGGACCGATCCTCCTTTAATATTTATCTGTCTTGTATGTATTTACGGCTTTAAACCTGCAGTCGGTGTGGATCCTGACTGGTGTGCTCTTACCTATCACCTGAGCTGCTACTGACCCGCTGCACACTCTTAAGCTATTTGCTCGAGGTTCCAGGCTCTTTGCTCTAAGGCCTGTTGCTAAGAGCCACAAACATGGCATGGATGAAATTTATATTTCTGCCCTTAAAATGTTGTCCGTCAATGTTACTGTTCATTAAGCGCCTTAAACTGTGTCTAAACCTTCCCAAGTTGGGTTCTATTTTTGTGTCCCATCAATTAATAAGCGAGAGTTTAAAGTATAGAAATGTTTGTGTTTAAGAGACAAGAATTGAAGCTGGCCTTTAATTGATGTCTGCCAATTAGTTTTTTCCAAAATAAGCGATTGAGGGACAAAGATAAATCACTCAACGTGCTGACTATATAATCAAATATCAAATATATATTTACACAAAGATGTAAACACAGTTGGTGTAACAGTTTGATCTTAATGTGTGCGACATGGTGCAAGTTGGATTTTGAATGATTTGGATCAGAGCAGCTGTGCAGTGTTCACAATCTAAAATATTGGATAGAAACACCATTAAATGATCTTAAAATGGATTATTAAGACCACTTTTCTCAAACTTTTTTCTGGAATTTACGTTCCATTTTTTTCCCTTAAATATCAAGAAAATGTTTGTTTGTAATGTTATGTCTTTTTCCCCCTCACACGTATCATAACATTACAGCTTTAGAAGATGTTTGCACATTATAGGAACATTTTTAATTTCTTGCAGATGAGATAAAGTGGTTCCCTCTTTTGGTTAAAGATCATTGTACATGCAAGTTTGCTGTTTCTGCAGAAGTGTGAACAGGTGGGGAGAGACGTGTTGATTTGTGGGATATGAAGTTTGTTCACTAGTAAACATGCAGCTGAGTCATGGTAAATTTACTGGTTATTTTCCAGCTGAAGAGCCCTTTGGTCAGCATGTCTTCTGTTGTGTTCATGGTGTAAGATGTGAAGTGCGGTATTTGAGTGCTAATACGTCTCATGTCTGTAGAATAAGCAGATGAAGTTGATGCTACTGCTGCAGGAACAGTTTGTGTTTGAAGTGTCATTTTTTTCTATTTGAGTGATGTGTCTTATAAATGATTTCCTGAGTTTTGTTTAGAATTGTTAAAAGTTGTGTGCATGTTTTTTTTTCTCTTTCACAGTAGTGGTCATTACTTGTGAAGGGCGTTGCCAAATCTGCTGAATTTATCTCTTTACCATGAAACCTCGAAGAACCTTTAAGCCAACCTGTATATAAATATTAAGTTTACTTTTTGAATGTGGAGTTTTTGCATTGAATTATTTTGTTTGCATGTTTTTCTGCATGTTTTCCTCTGTGTGCTTGCTCGTCTTTGCATTTTGCTTTTTAAAAGGCAAAGGAGGGTTGTCATGTGACCTAAAGCTCAGCTCTGAAGTGGGAATCACCATTAAATGTGACTGTAGTGTTTTCAGTCAGAGCCTCGTGTAAAGGCCAGGATGAACAGCTCAGTCTGCCTCGTTTACTGGCTTCATTTGAAAGAAACCGTCTTCTTTGTCCCCTAAATGTACTGCGACAGTCTGGACTGAGTCTTGCAACTTTTCACCCAAACCATGCTATGTATGTGATGTCTGTTTTTATAATAAATATTTTAATCATCACTCTTTTGTGTTGTCACTCATTCTTCAAAGACCTAAAAAATAGTGCGGTTAATACAGACAATTATTTTCTGAGTAATTCAATGTGTTGTAATCTTAGCAGGAAATAAAAGGTGAACACTCCAGAAACTAGGGAATTTCTACTCTCCTGTTACATGCTTTTTATAGATTGGAACAATAAAGCATCAAACACAGTTTTAAAGTCTCTTGCTGCTCTCCAAATTAAATACAAAGTCCTGTTTTCAAAACCCCATGTTTTTTTCTTTAAATCATCTTACAATATTAGTGTCTTGATGATAATCACTTTCTTTTTACGAGGTTAAATTATGGTCTTAACCTTCGATACACCAAAAGGTCTTTATATTTATTTCAAAATAAAAGCAGTCAAACAGCAAGTGAAGATCTCTCAGTTTAAGACAATGTATAATAATGTGTCTAATTTTATTTTTGAATCTATAGATTTATATACGGTACATACACTGTATATATATTATAGCACTTAATTAAAACCCAAGTTATAAGTAGGCTACATAAAAACTATTAAATCGTCATGAATCAAAAAAAGTTATCACAGTCAAGTCAAAGTGAAAAATGAATGAATACAGTTTAAGATATAAAGACATATTTTCACTATAGATGTACATTTTTTATTTGATAAATGGTTCTGTTCTTTTTAGCTGTTAAATATTTTTTAATATCTAGTAGACCAACAGTGTGTTTGTGTTTTAAATATTTAAAATTGACTCTACGTTTTATAATTAGATACAGTCAAAATAGTTTATTAAGATTAGCTGATTGATGAGTTTCATTTTCTTTTAACACGCTTGCATGCGGCTGTGAAATTAATTAAATCTGTTGTCATGTCGCATTTCTCTTCCGCCATCATGAGGGACGTAGGCCAACGTCACGGCCAACGTCGACAGGTAGTCATACGTTTGACACGAATGTGATTGACAGACACACTGGACCAATAGTGGAGAAGACAGGGACGATTTCATTGGTCTAAATCTGTTCGTGTACATTAAGTGTAAAGAAATGAGCCAACCAACGTTCGAGCTGAGGGGTAGGGGGCGGGGCTCAGTTATAGTATAAAAAAGATGGTTGCGCCATTGTTACACGCTAACAGACACTTTAAGTCATTTCTTGAATCAGGCAGAGTCCACTAAACAAAAACATAATGAGGGAAATTGTGCATCTCCAGGCCGGCCAGTGCGGAAACCAGATTGGTGCCAAGGTTAGTACAGCTTTTTATGTTTTTTGTGCGGTTGAAGTCGATGTATTTTAGAAAAGATGCGCCGCGTCCAAACCTAAAATCTCAAGAGCTGCTCTTATGGGTTATGATGCGTCGAATTGATTTTACCTAATTTATAAATCTGATAAATTGTGTTAATGATTTGTACGCCGGTTGTTTGAAGATATCAGTTAACCACTGCGGATGATTAAAATCATTATTTAAATCTTATTCGGTGACGTAATCGTTCCCGCCGTGTGTAATATAGGAAGTGAGTGTTTTCTCTCGTCTTGAGCTGAAATGTTGTAAACTGAACAAAGTTCTGCGTGTTTATGATTAAAACAGTCGTGACCATGTTGGCGGAACAATGACGTATGAGCGATGAAGCCGCGCGCGGACTACTGAACGGCGGGAAATTGAGAGCAACCCATCCGGGTACTTTGCCCAAACGATGCCGACCCCGCCCCTTTCTGGGTGAAATCAGTCCCTCTGAATGAATGGCGGATAATGGACAAGCTGGGGTCATTACCGATTTAAAGTTTCTTAAACGAAAACCATACTTAAAAAAAAAAACAAAAAAAAACGGCAAGTATGAGTCTAAATCTGATGAGCAGTGATGTAAACATTTAAAATGACATTTCTGAACAGAGATCTGCGTCATAACGGTATAAACTTAACTATGTGAGTGTTTAATCTCTCTCCGTCTAACTGCTCAAACGAGTCATGAGAGGAAACTGACTTTAAACACCTGATGAGTATTTATTAACCGTGTTACCTGAGAGGGATCTTTATTTTTAAATAATGGAGTGGTTTCAGATGTTTATTTTAGAGAAAAGGGGACAAACTGAGTTATCAGCTGATTTAGTAAAGAATAACATGTAAAGTCACCTGGATGATATTAAAACATTTTGTATTCATACGTGAGTGTAAATAATGACGAGTGGGGCGAGACGAGGTGTTATATCGAGCTAGCTAACTTTTTATTTTGACATTTATTTTTCAGTAAGAGGATTTGATGTAGTGTTCCTTCATTTAGAGACATTTTCACAAACATTTATGTGACGTGACAGTTGAAATGTTGTTAATACGTTAGTGAGTGAATGTGTGAAGAATCTGTTAATAGACTTCTCTTCTGTCACAGAGCGATCACCGCTTTAAAGCAGGAACACCACAGCGGTCCCACAGTTTCCCACTTTAATCCTCTCTAGTTTCAGTCCAAACAAACAGAGCTCTTTTACCCTCCGGTGTCCTTTGGAAATGAAAACCTGATACTGAATTGTGTTTTTAAAATAGTTTGAAGTACAAAAAGCTTCTCGATTGCGTTTAAACGCACGGTTTCCAGTGTTTTCTAATCTACCGCCGAAACATTCTCAGGGCTGGTTTTCACCCAAACGGGGGCGTGGTCACTCTGGCGAGCCGTAAGTGACGTTCAACTGCGTCTATGAATCAACCTCTATAGAACTGCTACGTCAGCTTTAAAAATGAAAGAAACCGATACATAATGACCTGCATCCACTTGAACATTACTGCCTACTCATTCCCCTGTCACTTGTTTATGTTCTATCAGCCAACAATGTCTTAATTTTTTTAATTATATTTCAGTTTTGGGAGGTGATCAGTGATGAGCATGGCATTGACCCAACTGGCACATACCACGGTGACAGTGATCTGCAGCTTGACAGGATCAATGTCTATTACAATGAAGTCACAGGTAAGGTTGAATTGGATGTTTTAATAGGCATAAACTTTTTGGCTTTTTTTTTTTGTGAACATTACTCTCACGTCCTATATGCTTCTTGAAGGTGGTAAATATGTTCCCCGTGCTGTGCTGGTGGATCTGGAGCCAGGAACCATGGACTCTGTGAGATCCGGACCCTTGGGCCAGGTCTTCAGGCCAGACAACTTTGTTTTTGGTAATTGTTCATTTGTCCTTGCATTCCTTCTCTACTAGCTACTTCTCATTTTGCATTTAATTACTGTTAAGCTTAATTTCCCCCCCCCCCCCCCCCCCCCCCCCTTTCTTTTTTTCTTTCCTCTTCTAGGCCAGAGTGGTGCTGGCAACAACTGGGCCAAAGGTCACTACACGGAGGGTGCAGAGCTGGTGGACTCTGTCCTGGATGTAGTGAGGAAGGAGGCAGAGAACTGTAACTGCCTGCAGGGCTTCCAGCTCACGCACTCTCTTGGTGGCGGTACTGGCTCTGGGATGGGCACACTGCTCATCAGCAAAATCCGTGAAGAGTACCCCGACCGTATCATGAACACCTACAGCGTGGTGCCCTCACCCAAAGTATCAGACACAGTCGTTGAGCCCTACAACGCCACGCTGTCAGTCCACCAGCTTGTAGAAAACACAGACGAAACCTTCTGTATTGACAACGAGGCTCTGTATGACATCTGTTTCCGCACCCTTAAACTTACAACCCCCTCATACGGTGACCTCAACCACCTCGTCTCTGCCACCATGAGCGGCGTTACCACCTGCCTCAGGTTCCCCGGACAGCTCAATGCCGACCTGAGGAAGCTGGCTGTAAACATGGTGCCATTCCCTCGTCTGCACTTTTTCATTCCAGGCTTCGCTCCCCTCACGAGCCGAGGCAGCCAGCAGTACAGGTCCCTCAGTGTACCAGAGCTCACCCAGCAGATGTTCGACGCAAAGAACATGATGGCTGCCTGCGACCCACGTCACGGCCGCTACCTGACCGTGGCTGCTATCTTCCGTGGCCGCATGTCCATGAAGGAGGTGGACGAACAGATGCTGAACGTGCAGAACAAAAACAGCAGCTACTTCGTTGAATGGATCCCCAACAACGTGAAGACGGCTGTCTGTGACATTCCTCCCCGTGGCCTCAAGATGGCTGCCACATTCATCGGCAACAGCACAGCCATCCAGGAGCTGTTCAAGCGCATCTCTGAGCAGTTCACAGCCATGTTCAGGCGCAAAGCTTTCCTCCATTGGTACACCGGCGAGGGTATGGATGAAATGGAGTTCACAGAGGCTGAGAGCAACATGAACGACCTGGTGTCAGAGTACCAGCAGTACCAGGACGCCACCGCCGACGAGGAGGGAGAATTTGAGGAGGAAGGCGAGGAGGAGCTTGCCTAAACCTTAAAATCTGCCATGAAAATGTGACATTAAAAGTGTTTTCAGTGTTCTGTCTGCTGTTCATGTGAATAAAAGTTTGTCCTGCATTTTTCAAGTCTTAATGTGTTTAATAGTATTCACAGGCTACTTTAAAATTAAAGTAATTATTAGAGTAGAGGCTCTACACTGTAGATAAGGTGTAGTTGCATGGCTGGTGTTTTGCCGGAAATACAGAAGTAAACAAACATTTCAAATCTATTATAATGTGACTTAAATGAATAGTAGGATCATGATGGAGATTCTGGAAATAAATGGTTCAATGTTTTGTTCTTATTTTTATTCATTGTATATAAAGGTGCTGCCAAAATTTAGACAAAGCACATGTATAATTACACTAAAATTTAATAAAATGATTCAATTACAAGCTGAAAGGAAAGTGCATCAGACATCACATGCAGTGTTTGGTGTTTGAATTCTACTGATAGTTTGAAGGTAACATACTGATTATTCAGCTTCGTACTAATAAACTGATGCATCTTAAATCACCTCTGCAGACATTTCCATACTGTCGCTCAGTCTCTGACAATTCCTGGTTGTGGTCGGTAGGTGGCAGTGTTGGCTAAACCAGTCTCTACCAAACGCAGTAGGTCAGGATGTTCACAGCCAAGGCCAGCAGAGTCCAACAGCACACCTTCACCTGGCTCTCCAAGCCCTGCTTCGCTCCAAAGCGGGACACAAAGCCGCTCTGTCAACAACAAACAAGTAGATTGAACTCTCAATGAACAGAGACATGTACTGTAATCATTCAGATTTCTAAGGAACACATTTTAACCTGAATTCTCACTTTAAATCAGAAAGATTGTTGATACAACTCGGATTAAAAAGTCTCAAGAAACCTGTATTTTACAGTTATGATTTTACCCAATTAGTTTGTAGATCTCTAAACACAATTTGGACAGCTGTTCGTGTTGTTACTTAATATACGAAAAACACTGCAATACTAATACTGCGCTGCAGTATAGGTTCTCTCCTTGTTTGACAAACTGCATTTCAAATTTGAGCTTATTTATTTTGTTAGTGTTATTTCTTTATTCCTTTAAGATCTTATTTGTCATCATATTTTCATATTTAATCTCTTCTGATTGTTGTGGTTGTTTCAGTGAATTTAAAACAGTCTATTTTAGTCTCTCCTTTTCCCTTTGTCCTGATGCTTTTGATGTCTAAATATAGGCTACATCCCTTCTACTAACCAGTCTGGCATGTGTGGAGAACATTAAAACTCAATTTATAAACAGTTTATTTATATTTATCATATATACTGATGATATACTGTATTTAATACATGCATTGGTTTGTCCTGTTTGCATTTTGTCAGGTGAAAGCTGTGGTGCTGGACCCTAGAAATGGCTATAATGTGGACCGGATACTGACCAAACAAGATGTGCAGAAACTCGAAAAGGTGAGTTCACAACAGTGTTCAATTATTTTTTCACCTTATAACACTTCTTCTTGCATTACCATAGACTCAAACAACCTGATTCTCTATTTAATACAAAACCACTTTAATTTGTATAAAACTCACTCAAATCCCTGCGACATGCTGCAAGTGAAGTTTATTTATAGAGCACATTTCAGCAACAAGGCGATTCACACAAGACATCAAAAGCATCAGGACAAAGGGAGAGCCAGGTGAAGGTGTGCTGTTGGACTCTGCTGGCCTTGGCTGTGAACATCCTGACCTACTGCGTTTGGTAGAGACTGGTTTAGCCAACACTGCCACCTACCGACCACAACCAGGAATTGTCAGAGACTGAGCGACAGTATGGAAATGTCTGCAGAGGTGGTTTAAGATGCATCAGTTTATTAGTACGAAGCTGAATAATCAGTATGTTACCTTCAAACTATCAGTAGAATTCAAACACCAAACACTGCATGTGATGTCTGATGCACTTTCCTTTCAGCTTGTAATTGAATCATTTTATTAAATTTTAGTGTAATTATACATGTGCTTTGTCTAAATTTTGGCAGCACCTTTATATACAATGAATAAAAATAAGAACAAAACATTGAACCATTTATTTCCAGAATCTCCATCATGATCCTACTATTCATTTAAGTCACATTATAATAGATTTGAAATGTTTGTTTACTTCTGTATTTCCGGCAAAACACCAGCCATGCAACTACACCTTATCTACAGTGTAGAGCCTCTACTCTAATAATTACTTTAATTTTAAAGTAGCCTGTGAATACTATTAAACACATTAAGACTTGAAAAATGCAGGACAAACTTTTATTCACATGAACAGCAGACAGAACACTGAAAACACTTTTAATGTCACATTTTCATGGCAGATTTTAAGGTTTAGGCAAGCTCCTCCTCGCCTTCCTCCTCAAATTCTCCCTCCTCGTCGGCGGTGGCGTCCTGGTACTGCTGGTACTCTGACACCAGGTCGTTCATGTTGCTCTCAGCCTCTGTGAACTCCATTTCATCCATACCCTCGCCGGTGTACCAATGGAGGAAAGCTTTGCGCCTGAACATGGCTGTGAACTGCTCAGAGATGCGCTTGAACAGCTCCTGGATGGCTGTGCTGTTGCCGATGAATGTGGCAGCCATCTTGAGGCCACGGGGAGGAATGTCACAGACAGCCGTCTTCACGTTGTTGGGGATCCATTCAACGAAGTAGCTGCTGTTTTTGTTCTGCACGTTCAGCATCTGTTCGTCCACCTCCTTCATGGACATGCGGCCACGGAAGATAGCAGCCACGGTCAGGTAGCGGCCGTGACGTGGGTCGCAGGCAGCCATCATGTTCTTTGCGTCGAACATCTGCTGGGTGAGCTCTGGTACACTGAGGGACCTGTACTGCTGGCTGCCTCGGCTCGTGAGGGGAGCGAAGCCTGGAATGAAAAAGTGCAGACGAGGGAATGGCACCATGTTCACAGCCAGCTTCCTCAGGTCAGCATTGAGCTGTCCGGGGAACCTGAGGCAGGTGGTAACGCCGCTCATGGTGGCAGAGACGAGGTGGTTGAGGTCACCGTATGAGGGGGTTGTAAGTTTAAGGGTGCGGAAACAGATGTCATACAGAGCCTCGTTGTCAATACAGAAGGTTTCGTCTGTGTTTTCTACAAGCTGGTGGACTGACAGCGTGGCGTTGTAGGGCTCAACGACTGTGTCTGATACTTTGGGTGAGGGCACCACGCTGTAGGTGTTCATGATACGGTCGGGGTACTCTTCACGGATTTTGCTGATGAGCAGTGTGCCCATCCCAGAGCCAGTACCGCCACCAAGAGAGTGCGTGAGCTGGAAGCCCTGCAGGCAGTTACAGTTCTCTGCCTCCTTCCTCACTACATCCAGGACAGAGTCCACCAGCTCTGCACCCTCCGTGTAGTGACCTTTGGCCCAGTTGTTGCCAGCACCACTCTGGCCTAGAAGAGGAAAGAAAAAAAGAAAGGGGGGGGGGGGGAATTAAGCTTAACAGTAATTAAATGCAAAATGAGAAGTAGCTAGTCGAGAAGGAATGCAAGGACAAATGAACAATTACCAAAAACAAAGTTGTCTGGCCTGAAGACCTGGCCCAAGGGTCCGGATCTCACAGAGTCCATGGTTCCTGGCTCCAGATCCACCAGCACAGCACGGGGAACATATTTACCACCTTCAAGAAGCATATAGGACGTGAGGGTAATGTTCACAAAAAAAAAAAGCCAAAAAGTTTATGCCTATTAAAACATCCAATTCAACCTTACCTGTGACTTCATTGTAGTAGACATTGATCCTGTCAAGCTGCAGATCACTGTCACCGTGGTATGTGCCAGTTGGGTCAATGCCATGCTCATCACTGATCACCTCCCAAAACTGAAATATAATTAAAAAAAATAAGACATTGTTGGCTGATAGAACATAAACAAGTGACAGGGGAATGAGTAGGCAGTAATGTTCAAGTGGATGCAGGTCATTATGTATCAGTTTCTTTCATTTTTAAAGCTGACGTCGCAGTTCTATAGAGGTTGAGTCATAGACGCAGTTGAACGTCACTTCTGGCTCGCCAAAGTGACCACGCCCCCGTTTGGGTGAAAACAAGCCCCGAGAATGTTTCGGCGGTAGATTAGAAAACACTGGAAACCGTGCGTTTAAACGCAATCGAGAAGCTTTTTGTACTTCAAACTATTTTAAAAACACAATTTAGTATCAGGTTCTCATTTCCAAAGGACACCGGAGGGTAAAAGAGCTCTGTTTGTTTGGACTGAAACTAGAGAGGATTAAAGTGGTAAACTGTGGGACCGCTGTGGTGTTCCTGCTAGCTTTAAAGCGGTGATCGCTCTGTGACAGAAGAGAAGTCTGTTAACAGATTCTTCACACATTCATTCACTAACGTATTAACAACATTTCAACTGTCACGTCACAAATGTTTGTGAAAATGTCTCTAAATGAAGGAACACTACATGAAATCCTCTTACTGAAAAATAAATGTCAAAATAAAAAGTTAGCTAGCTCGATATAACACCTCGTCTCGCCCCACTCGTCATTATTTACACTCACGTATGAATAGAAAATGTTTTAATATCATCCAGGTGACTTTACATGTTATTCTTTACTAAATCAGCTGATAACTCAGTTTGTCCCCTTTTCTCTAAAATAAACATCTGAAACCACTCCATTATTTAAAAATAAAGATCCCTCTCAGGTAACACGGTTAATAAATACTCATCAGGTGTTTAAAGTCAGTTTCCTCTCATGACTCGTTTGAGGAGTTAGACGGAGAGAGATTAAACACTCACATAGTTAAGTTTATACCGTTATGATGCAGATCTCTGTTCAGAAATGTTTACATCACTGCTCATCAGATTTAGACTCATACTTGCCGTTTTGTTTTATTGCAAGTATGGTTTTCATTTAAGAAACTTTAAATCGGTAATGACCCCAGCTTGTCCATTATCCGCCATTCATTCAGAGGGACTGATTTCACCCAGAAAGGGGCGGGGCCGGCATCGTTTGGGCAAAGTACCCGGATGGGTTGCTCTCAACTTCCCGCCGTTCAGCAGTCCGCGCGCGGCTTCATCGCTCATACGTCATTGTTCCGCCAACATGGTCACGACTGTTTTAATTACAGTCTATGTCATAAACACGCAGAACTTTGTTCAGGTTACAACATTTCAGCTCAAGACGAGAGAAAACACTCACTTCCTATATTACACGGCGGGAACGATTACGTCACCGAATAAGATTTAAATAATGATTTTAATCATCCGCAGTGGTTAACTGATATCTTCAAACAACCGGCGTACAAATCATTAACACAATTTATCAGATTTATAAATGAGGTAAAATCGATTTATATTAGTTACAATTGGACGCATCATAACCCATAAGAGCAGCTCTTGAGAGTTTAGGTTTGGATTACACGTTCACAAAAGCACAGAGGACGTGGCGCATCTTTTCTAAAATACATCGACTTCAACCGCACAAAAAACATAAAAAGCTGTACTAACCTTGGCACCAATCTGGTTTCCGCACTGGCCGGCCTGGAGATGCACAATTTCCCTCATTTTGTTTTTGTTTAGTGGACTCTGCCTGATTCAAGAAATGACTTAAAGTGTCTGTTAGCGTGTAGCAATGGCGCAACCATCTTTTTTATACTATAACTGAGCCCCGCCCCCTACCCCTCAGCTCGAACGTTGGTTGGCTCATTTCTTTACGCTTGACGTACACGAACAGATTTAGACCAATGAAATCGTCCCTGTCTTCTCCACTATTGGTCCAGTGTGTCTGTCAATCACATTCGTGTCAAACCTATGACTACCGTCTAATCTGTCGACGTTGGCCGTGGCGTTGGCCTACGTCCCTCATGATGGCGGAAGAGAAATGCGACACGACAACAGATTTAATTCATTTCACAGCCGCATGCAAGCGTGTTAAAAGAACAGAACCATTTATTAAATAAAAAATGTACATCTATAGTGAAAATATATCTTTATATCTTAAACTGTATTCATTAATTTTTCACTTTGACGTGACTGTGATAACTTTTTTTTGATTCATGACGATTTTATAGTTTTTATGTAGCCTACTTATAACTTGGGTTTTAATTAAGTGCTATAATATATATACAGTGTATGTACTGTATATAAATCTATAGATTCAAAAATAAAATTAGACACATTATTATACATTGTCTTAAACTGAGAGATCTTCACTTGCTGTTTGACTGCTTTTATTTTGAAATAAATATAAAGACCTTTTGGTGTATCGAAGGTTAAGACCATAACTTAACCTCGTAAAAAGAAAGTGATTATCATCAAGACACTAATATTGTAAGATGATTTAAAGAAAAAAAACATGGGGTTTTGAAAACAGGACTTTGTATTTAATTTGGAGAGCAGCAAGAGACTTTAAAACTGTGTTTGATGCTTTATTGTTCCAATCTATAAAAAGCATGTAACAGGAGAGTAGAAATTCCCTAGTTTCTGGAGTATTCACCTTTTATTTCCTGCTAAGATTACAACACATTGAATTACTCAGAAAATAATTGTCTGTATTAACCCCACTATTTTTGATGTCTTTCAAGAATGAGTGACAACACAAAAGAGTGATGATTCAAATATTTATTATAAAAACAGACATCACATACATAGCATGGTTTGGGTGAAAAGTTGCAAGACTCAGTCCAGACTGTCGCAGTACATTTAGGGGACAAAGAAGACGGTTTCTTTCAAATGAAGCCAGTAAACGAGGCAGACTGAGCTGTTCATCCTGGCCTTTACACGAGGCTCTGACTGAAAACACTACAGTCACATTTAATGGTGATTCCCACTTCAGAGCTGAGCTTTAGGTCACATGACAACCCTCCTTTGCCTTTTAAAAAGCAAAATGCAAAGACGAGCAAGCACACAGAGGAAAACATGCAGAAAAACATGCAAACAAAATAATTCAATGCAAAAACTCCACATTCAAAAAGTAAACTTAATATTTATATACAGGTTGGCTTAAAGGTTCCTCAAGGTTTCATGGTAAAGAGATAAATACAGCAGATTTGGCAACGCCCTTCACAAGTAATGACCACTACTGTGAAAGAGAAAAAAAAACATGCACACAACTTTTAACAATTCTAAACAAAACTCAGGAAATCATTTATAAGACACATCACTCAAATAGAAAAAAATGACACATCAAACACAAACTGTTCCTGCAGCAGTAGCATCAACTTCATCTGCTTATTCTACAGACATGAGACGTATTAGCACTCAAATACCGCACTTCACATCTTACACCATGAACACAACAGAAGACATGCTGACCAAAGGGCTCTTCAGCTGGAAAATAACCAGTAAATTTACCATGACTCAGCTGCATGTTTACTAGTAAACAAACTTCATATCCCACAAATCAACACGTCTCTCCCCACCGGTTCACACTTCTGCAGAAACAGCAAACTTGCATGTACAATGATCTTTAACCAAAAGAGGGAACCACTTTATCTCATCTGCAAGAAATTAAAAATGTTCCTATAATGTGCAAACATCTTCTAAAGCTGTAATGTTATGATACGTGTGAGGGGAAAAAAGACATAACATTACAAACAAACATTTTCTTGATATTTAAGGGAAAAAAATGGAACATAAAATCCAGAAAAAAGTTTGAGAAAAGTGGTCTTAATAATCCATCTTAAGATCATTTAATGGTGTTTCTATCCAATATTTTAGATTGTGAACACTGCACAGCTGCTCTGATCCAAATCATTCAAAATCCAACTTGCACCATGTCACACTCATTAAGATCAAACTGTTACACCAACTGTGTTTACATCTTTGTGTAAATATATATTTGATATTTGATTATATAGTCAGCACGTTGAGTGATTTATCTTTGTCCCTCAATCGCTTATTTTGGAAAAAACTAATTGGCAGACATCAATTAAAGGCCAGCTTCAATTCTTGTCTCTTAAACACAAACATTTCTATACTTTAAACTCTCGCTTATTAATTGATGGGACACAAAAATAGAACCCAACTTGGGAAGGTTTAGACACAGTTTAAGGCGCTTAATGAACAGTAACATTGACGGACAACATTTTAAG
Organism: Labrus bergylta; assembly: GCF_963930695.1. Classification (NCBI taxonomy): domain Eukaryota; kingdom Metazoa; phylum Chordata; class Actinopteri; order Labriformes; family Labridae; genus Labrus; species Labrus bergylta. The sequence goes on along the minus strand of NC_089203.1, from coordinate 9,148,411 downwards.
GGCAGAAATATAAATTTCATCCATGCCATGTTTGTGGCTCTTATCAACAGGCCTTAGAGCAAAGAGCCTGGAACCTCGAGCAAATAGCTTAAGAGTGTGCAGCGGGTCAGTAGCAGCTCAGGTGATAGGTAAGAGCACACCAGTCAGGATCCACACCGACTGCAGGTTTAAAGCCGTAAATACATACAAGACAGATAAATATTAAAGGAGGATCGGTCCATGGCACTGTTTTCGGGCTGTTTGTATATTGCACTTTGTGTAGTAAAAAGTTAATCAGTACATTAGTCAGAGTTCATCTCAGAAGCATTTCCTGAAGATGATCTGCGGTGTTGTTAAATTAATTAAGTGCATCATATCTGTAGTCTTGATAACTGCACACAGTGATAAATTATGCTGAGTCAAGGTTCAGGCTTTCTTGCTCAACATTTGATGTAATTTACTTCTGGTTGTGGACGCTTTTTCCAGAAATGTAACTTCCCCTGTCAGTTCCTCGCACAGCAAACATGAATCGGGTAATATCGTTGTTCTCCACACCCTGATCACCTCTGATCCTGAAGTATGTGAAGAGGTATTAAAAGATGCAAAATTCTATATTCAGTTATTATTCAGTACATCCAAATTGACTTGTGTGTGTGCAAATCAGACTGCACTATGACTTTTACATACCTTGAGGGCAAACCGTTCTTATCACAGGAGGTCAGGAAGAAAGCGAGGCCAGTAGATGCCCTATTATTGTTGGCAGGTTCTCGGTACATGACCTGGACAAAGATCATAAAAGTACCACGTTAATAATACTATGACTTAAGTCTAAGCATCATTTGTTGAAACGGCTTCATTTAATAGTTTTACATGCAACCATAGAGAAATTATCAATAAACCCGTGCGTCACAAAATACTGTATATTATTTGAATCAATACCTTTCTGGAAAAGCCATCTATGCCCCCAAAAATGACTTTGCTGTATCTATATAGGAGAAAGTCAAATTTAGTATATTGTATGCGTTTGTTACAGATGATTCATTCATTTGACAACTTCATGTGAAAGCAACTTACCTTATGAGTTTGTGGTTAGTGTCCACATGCACAAGAGATAGGGGGGCTCTTACAGAGTAGCTTCTTCTCACAACACAGCCTAACTGTGTCAAGCGAGCAAGAATCCCAGCTGCATCTACTCTATGCACAGCTGCTTTCATTCTGTTCCACTGTACCCTGTGGACTAAGGATCTCAGTCTTCCCATTACCAATCTGTAGCCAATATTTGGCATTTCAGCTTTAATGTTAGACACTAAGGTGTCAGGCTCCTGGTCTGACATTGTGCTATAGGACTCTGTCACAGAAATCCCAAATTCTGCCATTCGCCGGAATAATGTAGCTTGACTGACTCCCAACAGTTTTGAAATTGTTGGTATAGACAACTGAGTATCTATCAAGGCCTGTAACTCTTCTTGCTCAATTATTCATTTTGGTCGTCCCCTTGCCCCTTGCACTGTCTGTATATTGAGAGAAATAAAATGTTGCTCACTGTCTACCTGACTTCTGACCTGGTTTGTGAGTTCTCTAATGACATTGACTATATCTAATGGCAACTCCATCTGCTCTGCCAATGAATCGAGGAGTAATAATTCATGGGTGCACATGAAATGAAGATAATCAAGATCCAAGCCAGGACAGCTAACCACATGTTGCATCTTGCTTCGCAATCTCTCCAAGATTTGACGTTTTAGCAGGTTCTGAAAGAAAGAAGGCAAAAGATAGATAGACCTACACTTCAAATGTCAACATTAAATCATAAAGGGAAATCATTTTTATGGCATAGGCTATTCACGTATAGGCAATAGGCCTAAGTATCTATCAATGAAAATAGTTGTGAAACCATTAGGATATAATAAAGTACAGACTATGACACAGTAAAGATAGCCTACAGTAGGCTATATCGGACCTATTGCACCAACAGGGCTGAACTACGAAGCCTCTGTGTCCACCAAGTATTTTGTCCGAGTAGAAAAGCGCTGGATGTGCACACTGGATGTGCGCACTGGATACCCAGAGCCTGCACTGGGCTACTGAATAAAAAACACAAATGCTTAGCTAGATTAATAAAGTCATAACTAAGACATCTGCTGAAAAACAATATTAATCTAAAAATGAGCCTATAAGTTCTACTTCCATAAGAGTGACTTTAAGCTGATAACACTGAGTGTCCTTTACAGCTGCTGAGAAATATTCTAATGAACTTCATCATTGAAAAGTCAGAAAGTCGAAATGCATTGAAACAAGATTGATTTTTTTCATTTGCTAAATTAACAACACAGTTTTTTCTAACGAAATTTACGTTATTGCCTTTTAAAACATTGTAAATGTGCTCACAATAAAGTTTTCTGTCTGACATTAGGCTACGCAAACAGCTGTGAAGTTGGTTTATGACCCGTATAAACTGTTGAAGCTGTTGAAGCTGACAGGAGTATCCTAAGTCCTGTTGGCGCAACTGAAAAGAGGACAGTGTACTAACATTCAAATTGTGTAGTTAATTTAATTTTCTACTATCATAATAGCCTATAAGAGCTCTAGCCTAATTTTTAATTAAAACTAAAGAAGCCTAAAAAACACGGTGAAGTCCGTTTTCACAAGCTGCCACAGTGTTCAGTGTTCATGTGGTAAGCCCTGTTAACATTAAAACAGTCTGGCTGACAAGTAGCAATTTAGTTTTCACTGTAGTGGAAATTACATTTCAACATGTCAAAATTAAATGTTGACATGTTGAAATGTTAATTCAAGATATATATAATTACATTCTTACATGTAATAATTCCAGGTCAAGATATCAATAATGTAAGTTCGACTAGTAAGAATTGCATTTTAGATATCTAGAATTAATTTATGATATCTGTAATGTTAGAACAATTGTAGATATCATAAATGAACTTTGTCACTAGTAAGAATAGAATTGTTGATATCAAGAATTAACATTTTTACTAGTGAGAATTGAGTTGTAGATATCATGAATTAGAACTGTGACATGTCAAAATGTCATTATGGATATGTCGACTTTGAATTACAACATGTACAAATTGAATTACAGATATCTGTAATTCAATTTGAATAGAAGTCAATGGCACGTTGACTAGTTGTAATTAAGTTACAGATATCTACAATGACCATTTCCACTAGTGAAAAATGAATTATAGATATCTTTAATTAGAATTGTTACTAGTGAAAATTACATTGTGGATATGTCAGCCTGGAATTCTAACATGTCCAAAAGGAATTATTGATATCTACAATTGCTATTACCGCTAATACTTAAATGTTAAAAGGGCTTGCCATAGCGTTCTTCTTTCAAATATTACTTTATCAATTACATTTTTTAGAAACAATTAGCACCATTATCATTCAAATAAAAACTTACTTCATGTCTTTGAAGTTGGTGGTCCATAATTCTTCCATAGGCGATAGGCTACGTCAGAAGCTGCGGAAGCTACGGAGTATTTGCGGTTAAAGAGTAGCCGCCCATACGGGACGCTCTCATCAGTACAGCGAACTCCTCAGCAATAGGGCGGCGTGGACGTGATTGGCCGATCCTGTACCCGTTTTCTATTGGTTGATTCGTCATAAAATCCGAGAGCGCAGAAGAAATCCAAGAGCAGACAAAGACCCGAGCGGGCAGAGAAACAAAGTAGGAGAGCAGAAGTTTGAGCTGCGAGCAGCTGCGGTCTGAAGTGAGAGGAGAAGTTTGAGCATGAGAATCTGAGAGCAAGCAAACATTTCGAGCACAAACAGAGAAAATTTAAGCACAAGCAGCAACTATTTGAGTACAAAGAGAGGTTTTTGAGAGAAAGAATGCAAACATCTGAATGTAAAATTCAACAAGTACTGCTTATAAAAACTTAAAAACCTGTTCTTCAGAAAAATAACATGCTCTTGAATAAAGATAGTATATTAATCCCATACCATAGATTTAACATTAAACTTGAGGGTTGTTTATTTAAGGACAACTGTGGTTAGACATAGTGTAGAATATATTTATTCTCATTATGTAAGCAGAGACTATTTTCACAGCGATTCATGCAAACCCAAAACTAGTCGAAAATAACTACGGAGGAATTAGCACACATGGGACATCAGTTTTGCTTGAATCTCCCCAGAGGAAATCATTATTGACACAAGACGATGGACAGACATACAAACTTGACATAGCAATACCAGCGCATATCATTATGCAAATACCCTTTACCATGTAATATGTGCCCCTATAGTCTGTCTACAAACCCCCCAATGATGAGAAAAGTCCATCATCTCCATCTTTAGCCTTCTCCGCTTTTCAGAAAATGTGTGATGAAACAGGCTGTTTGGGGATTTTCCCTTCATGACATCACAAGGGGCAGTAACCCCTCCCCCAGGTGGGTGACACTCCCACAGCTAGGTGTTTGTTCTGCCCTCTGAGTCTGCCTTCTCACCGTAAACAACTGGAATATTCAACCTTTAACACAAAACATTCACTTTTTTACATTAAAGAGCACATAGTTTTATAGGTTCTTACAGAACTTAAGACCATTTTTTTCTCATATATGTGGTTACAGCAAAGCTAGTTAGCTTAGCCTTGCCAAAAGACAGAAAAATGGGAAAAACAGCTAGCTTGGCTTTGTCTAAAGTTGAGACTACCAAAATATTTCAGCGCCTTTAAAGACGATGACTAATTTCTGATCAACACTAATTACTAATCTTGTTAATTTAATCTGCAGAGAATGAGGAAGTAGAATGTGTAAAAATCATGTCATGAAATCAGGTGTTGCATTAACATATCATATATTTATGCTAAAAGCAAATTTCCAACTATACTGTAACTGTGTCCTTTTGCTCTCAGACTGCATTGTCCATATTTGACTCACTCGCCGGGTAAGTGAATGGATAAACGTAAAGAGCTGTTAATAGGATAGTAATGAAGAAAAGGAAAAGGAAGATTTGAGAAAGTGGAACAACACTTGACTTTGGCCTTCAGGCTTCATTTATAATCATTTAAAAATAATAGGAGGATTATCTTGTATCTTTTTTCATGCAAACTTCTGTTTTCTATATTTTTTTCATTCTCTATTTTCGAGGATGAAAGAGTTTTTGGAAAGTGTGTCTGCTTTTGGCAAATGTGCACATGTTCTTGACACTCCCTGCATATTTTGAATATTTATGACTGTAGAGAATCAGGTATTCCATCAGTTTTTCATTTTGTTTTTGTGGCACAGCTTTGTGTGGATCCAGGTGTGAGGAAAGTGCTTGCTGGGAAAATAAACAAGATTCAACTAAACTCTGAGAAGTAGACATCTCCTTTCTTAAGGTCTGATCTTTTACTTTGGTTTAGTTTTTAAAGATGAACACGATGGTAGGCCAGCAGATGCAGCTCAAAGGATTGATCATCATCACAGCTTGCAGAATCTGAGAGCAAGCAAACATTTCGAGCACAAACAGAGAAAATTTAAGCACAAGCAGCAACTATTTGAGTACAAAGAGAGGTTTTTGAGAGAAAGAATGAAAACATCTGAATGTAAAATCAATAAGTACTGCTCTCAAAACTTAAAAACATGCTCTTGAATAAAGATAGTATATTAATCCCATATATGGATGTGTTATTTATTTTATAGCAATGTAAAATCAAACAACCAACTGACCTGATGACACGGTCGCTAGAAAAGCTGAAGCATGGTTCTAAGTCCAAATGAAATATATCATAATCATAAGCTAATATGATTTTGTTAGTTAAGCTAAACCATGTTAAAGTCCCTGCTCAGACTGTGTTGTGTTTTTCAGTCTGTGGTTTCTTCCAGCCATCATCTCAACGGGCCAAAGATGTGTTCGGTCCGTGGACAATGCTCCCTCTTGCGTGATGGTTGAGCATTCCTCTCCCGAGGTCATTGCACCGATCAATGATCCTATACAAAAGTGCGCACACACACACACACACACGCACGCACACACACACACACACACACACACACACAAACACAAACACAAACACAAACAAGTTGACAGTTATCCACAGTTTCGAGGACCTGCTCAAGGGCACTGAGATAAAATAGTCTTTGTAAATCACTGGTAGAGTTATATATTTAAAATCCTTGAAAATCAGGAAAGGTCCTCATGGCTCCAGCAGAACATTCAATACTCTCTTTTGATAAGGCAGCTAGGCAACCCACTGTTTCTAGCAGGTATTTCAAAAATAGCGAGCAAAAATAGCAACAGCAAAAAAAAAAAAAGAACAACCTTAGATCTGCCCTTTGCCTGGATTATGTTATTTCCAAATGTTATTTTCTCAGAAAAGCACAGAGCCAGACAATTTTCACAGTGTTGTCATGGAAAAAGCTGACAATACTGGAAAATATCTTTGGATATCTATGGATATCTTTTCTATGTGCCATATATATTGAGATATGAAAAAATTGAGAAAAAAAAGATATAGGATATATCTGATATATATATCAGATATATGCAATCTGCTTTTTTATGTACACATGAGGCTGGCATGGTATCAGAAAAATGTGCGATGTGTGACTGCTGTGTGCAGTTATTCCACAACAAAATGAAGTGTGGTAAATATACACATTTTAAAGAGTGCATATGATGTTTAACTCAGTTTTTATTTATATCTTCTGTTCTTCATGCTTCACTGAATGGCTGAGAACATACTTACTTGTCTTATTGTGTCAGTCAAGGTTAGTCTCTAAACAGAACGATCCTGACCTGCTCTGTTTGTTAAGTGTGGTGAGGTAACCTTTGTTTTGATTTATTGCTAAATACTTGAAATTTACTTTATTGATTGATTGTGATGCATTAACATCTTCAAATACTCTAATAAATATCATTATAAAACACATTATCATAAGTATTCCCTGCACTTTATTGAATCTCACCTTCTGGTTTAAGTCAGACTTCCTCTGATTACCATGAGTGTCTCTTCTTCTTGTTACAGCTCCATCAGCCTTTTCTTCTAAAGAAGAAAGGGAAGAGATGAAAAAACAAACAGGTGAAGAAAAAGGTAGAGAAGAATGCTGCTGAAACATTCTTGATACTATATTCATTAATACCTAATACCTAAAGGTCACATCTTATCCTCCTTTTTATCAAGTTTAAATATGACTCAGAAGTCCACAAAACATGTCCATGAAGTTTCTTGTTATAAATCCTATCTGATCCTGTATTTGATCATGTCTATAAACCCCTCTAAGCCCTGATCAGAACAGGCTGTTTCTGTGTCTGTAGCTTTAAATGCAAATGAGCTGTGTCTGACCACGCCCCTCTCTGGAAGAGCTTGGGTGGCTCGGGCTTTCTTGCACCATGCCTCATTGTTTACAGTGAGAAGGCAGACTCAGAGGGCAGAACAAACAACTAGCTGTGGGAGTGTCACCCACCTGGGGGAGGGGTTACTGCCCTTTGTGATGTCATGAAGGGGAAATCTTTAAACCGCCCATTTGAGCAGACATTTTCTGAAAAGTGGAGCAGGCAAAAGACGGAGAGAGGATGGACTTTTCTCAATATTGGGGGGTTTGTAGACAGATTATTATATTATTAATTAAAATTGGGGTTAAGGTGTCAGATTAAGGGAATAACAGCACACTGCAGAAACAGCTTTTTATTATATCTAAGACCCACATGTCTTCAAAAGAGCTTTAAAGGTAGAGTCACTTTTCCCTAAATAAATTTGACTTAAAAAGTAATTCTGCTCAGTCATAACTTGTGGGCCTTCATACATGTCTTGGTTTGTTTTGTTAACTTGGGGCGTTTCTTGGCTGGGAGCTTGTGTGTTTTCCCCAGCTTATGACAGTGTGCAGGTGAGTTATAGGATTGGACACAATTCAGCGATAGGATGATTTAAACAGCAAAATATACCACATGCAGAAATAGTGCTAAAAAAGAGAAAATATAATAGTAGTTAGTGGATAAAGCTTGTTCAAACCAGAGTAAACCCTCTTCTTGTTTTTATGCGGGGCGTGGGGAGTTGGTCTCCTTTCTGTTGGACAGGCAGGTAACAATCACAGAGAGTTAGCTTGTGCTAGTGCACAGTAACATTTCTGCTGACTCCACCTTTATAATGACTATTCTATCATAAAATATATACCTTTGGTGTTGATGGACTGTGTCCGCAGTGAGACCTCAGGATCATCTTGTTGAACATCATCAGACTTCTTATAGTAATATGGCTGATCAGGGGGTCCAAACCGCTACATGCAAACACACACATTAGAAAAGGGACTTCTTTAAGCTGAGCAATCAACCTTCCTTTTGTATTAATTCTGACACACACAAATCTCCATGCACACTTGCATTAACAAGCATACTGTACCTTGTCGGGCCACATGAAGCTAATGAAAAGAATGAGAGGAAGACCAACACAGAAGACATAGAGGCCCCAGAGCCAGGGACGCTGGTGGGTCGCCAATAGGAGGCTCTCTATGAAACCCGGCTAGATACACACACACACACACACACACACACACACACACACACACACACACACATGCACGTCGAAACATCTGTGGTTTGTTTTTGTTTTTTCATTTTGTGGCTGCACACCTGCCTTTAACTGAACAGTATAGCTTCTCAGTTCTCCATCCACTCAGTGTCAGATTGTTGTGTAAACTATAACAATTTGACTATTTTATCAGAGTAATTACAGACTTAGTTAACTAAAATTGCAATAAAGGCAGGTCTTACCTGTGCTGCTGCAGACACCGGTGTCACATTTGCTACCAGCATAATGCACAGCAACACAAATCTCCAGTAGATCTCCATGTCTGAAACACACACCTACTGACACATGTGTTCATAAGAGTTTGTGAATCCAGATCACGCATAAAGATGTACTGGTTAACGCAACCAAAGACAACAAAGTGAATGCTGATCTGCACACTATATACATACACATTCAGGTACGAACACACTGAGTGGAACTACAATGATCACGTTTTCATTTGACTTTGAGGTTCAAAAAGTCAGAAATATAGAAGCGAAAGAGGAGGAAAGCTTAACTAGATACATGCACAGAACAAGGCAAAGCAGAGTGGGACAAAAAAACCACAGACGATTAAAGAAAAGAAAGAGAAAGAAGTGTGAGGAAACAGAGGAGAACAGAGGAAGCGATAGAGGACAAAACTATATGTGAATACCTTTCTATAAAACGCAGTGATTCTCCAGAGCTCCTCAGGTTCCACTTCCTGATATCTTGAAGTCATGTGGTGTTGGACTTTGGTCCAAAGGCACTTGTTGACATGGCAGCAGGCATGCAGTTTACACATTAAAGGGTTAAGTCCTGCTTATTAACACACATACTGCACACTGGTAAGGCATTTCATGGTCAGATAGCCGCTGTGTCAAAGGGTGTCATTTATCATGGTGGAAATAAATGCTCAGCATTAGCACAGTATTTAACAGTGTTTTTAATAGTAAACCTTCATAAGAATGTCAAGACTGTGAGTGCTGTTGAAGTCAAAAGCATACAAAAAAGAAACAATTAATGAAACAGACTTTTTTTTAATCAACATTACTGTAAATACACACTGAAAATCCATTTGCAATTGTTATGGCTTTAATAACACATGCAACCATTAGAGGTCAGAGATCTGGAAACAATGACAATAGGTCCACTGGAGGATAGTGTTGTGACTAGACTGGTCTAAAGACCACTTTTTGAAGGTCTTGCCTTGGAAATCCGAAACATTTTATTCAATCTTGTCTCGGCCTTAGACTGTACGGACTCCAGATTGTAAAACAAGACTAATGTAGATCCCCGCTGATTTTCTTTCCGCAACCTTCCCAATGTTACAGTCCAAGTAAGTGACTCACCTGCTGCACACAAGATGATGATTTTTCAGTGATAATTATGGTCTTGGTCTCGGTCTTGTCTCTGTCTCGCCCTGCCTTGGTCTTGGCCTTGACTCAGTCTCAATCTCTAAATGTCTTGGTCTTGGTTTTGGTTAGTGTTGTCTTGAGTACAACACTACACTGGATTAGCACGCAGTCACAGTGGATTACACGTGAGAGGCATGAGAGAACCAATAACCTCTTTACACCCTCAGCCTCCTAAAAGAATACTTTGACTTTAAGAGTTTGCAGAGTCTGAAGTTCCAAAACTGAACAACTTCTCATAGCTAGAAACTTGTGTGACATTTTAGAGTGTCATTCATGAGAGAAGACGTATATGAGCGCACGTTTATTTAGACGCTGCAGATACCACAGAAAAAAGTCCATTGGAAATGTGTTGTGAAATTAGAGAGGCTCGATGCATTTAAGCGCAGTCAGTACAAACAGAAGGTTGGTAATCACTGGTATTTTAAGGAGTCTTATACCCCCTTCTGGAAAAATACATCATTGATTACATGGCAGTCAAGTGCAAGGGTTAAGATTTTCTGTAAGAATCAGAGTTTAACCGCCACTTGCCCTTAATGGTGCTTAATTATGGTGTGTTCTAATTGATAACTCCTTCGTGTGGACGCGAGTGGAGATGTGTTGGAGGTGTATCCGAGGCTTCAGAATAGCGGAGGTGTCGCCAAACGCCAAGCAGCAGTTTGTTTTGGTTTCATGCTGGTGCTTAAGGGGCGACATCTACTGGATCAACATTGCACATTCTTCCTTTACAGAATGAAAAATAATGAATTATTCAAACTCAAAGCAACACAGTAGCTTTGTTGTGACAATAACAATGCTCTATGCTTCTCCAGATATTTCCATATTCAGAATATGTCCTTCAGAGCCGGATGTTGATTTCACTGCGAACACCGTCACCACCAGAAACACTCTCGTTGCCATCGGCGTCTGACAGGAAGCCACTTCCTGTCACTGCTGTGGTGGTACTGTGTTCCAGGGTTGTGAGTCGCTGTTTCAGACGAAGCTGGGAAGAATTAAACTCACTCTGCAGACGGGCCAAACATGTCTAAAAAACAAAAGGTTCACATTGGTTTTTAATATTAATAATGTAATTATTTTATGACAAATAGCAGTAGTACCAACAGCATCAGTAGTAGCAGACTTATAATATGACCTGTAGCCGGTCCAGACTGGTTTCCAGCCTCTCCACCTTCTCTTCCAGCTCCTCCCCTGCAGACACGTTTATTTCCTCCAGAAGCCCCTCCTTCTGCAGGATGTCCCGCCCCCTTTGTTCCAGCTGGGCCCTGGCGTGGGGGAACTCCTGAAGCGCTTCCATCAGGTCTTGTTTGGAAAGGCAGAAAAGGTCTGAATATCCCAGGCTGCGGATATTGGCCGTACGTCGGTTCCCCATCTTACTGCCACTGATGTTCAGGATGCTGATTTCTCCAAAGCAGCTGCCTGAAGTCAGAACTGCAAACTGGGTGACTCCATCCTCCCCCACCACTGCCAGCTGGCCATCTTTGATTATGTACATCTCCTTCCCCACATCTCCCTTTAAAAAAAAAGAGGGAAAAAGTATATATAAACAAGATTTCATAAATCTAACCCTTCAGACAGCAACAACTATGGCTTGTTATCCTCAGGACCAAGGGTTCCCAAGCTTAACCATGCCAAGGACCCGATATAACATTAGTGTTGGGGGCGCTGGTGGCGCTGTGGATGGTGCACGCGCCCCATGTGTGGAGGCTGTGGTCCGGGTGGGCAGGCGGGCGGCCAGCCCAGTTTCGAGTCCGGCCTGTGGCTCCTTTCCCGCATGTCGTTCCCTACTCTCTCTCCCTGACATCCGGCTCTGTCCACTGTCCTATCCCTCCATTTAAGGTACAAAATGCCCAAAAACAAATCTTAAAAAAAACACACCAAAAAAACAAAAACATTAGTGCTGGCCCCTCTTGAAAAAATTCTTAAAAATCCTTTTACATTACAATGGCAAATGTTTTGTGCATCCCTGTTACTATCCCTCTCTGCTCCTCTGGTCTCCTTCCTCCCTCTGCCTGTTTCGCACCTGAGAGCAATCAGGGAGGAGGAGGAGGAGAATTTAAAGGAGCCAGTTGGGAGAGACTGTGCCAGTCACACACAACTCTGAGCAGACTGGTAAGCTTTTTGCTCTCCCATGTTTATTTCCCTTTTTTCCCCCGTTAAGATATTGGATTCACCACACATAAAAACTTTGAATTACTTCTTCTTCTTCGTCTTACAATTACATGTAATAAAATAAAATTGTGTGCAGTGGATCCTTTTATTTTCTTTCAAGCTGAGGTTTCCTGGCATTACCTGTCCCAAACAGGGCATCCACTTCTAAAAGTATTTGTCACAAACAATGTCACTTGTTCATTTTTATTTTATCTTATCTTCCCCGATCTTCCTTCAAAGTTTTCGCGACCCCCTTAGCGCACCCTGGTGGACCCCTGGAGGGATGGGACGACCACTTTGTAAGCACTGCTCTAGACTTAGCTGTAGTACTGCTGTTGATAAAAGACTAATATTAATGTAGTTTAGAAGCGTTTGTAAATACACTGTTAAAAATTACAGGAGAGGCAGGTTGGGGGAAAAACATGACAGTTACAACATTTCTTGAAATGAATCTCCATCTCCTTAAACTCTAGACAAATCTGCATAACTGCAAACTCATCAGTGCAAATCAGCCTAAGCCACACTGCCAAGTGCAGGTAGGGATCAAGTTTATCTCTCTACCTGACTAACAATCAAGACCAAAGTTCAAAGCAGGAACAAGTATTTGGTGTATGTGCTGACCCTCCAGAATTAGAGGTGGATAATATGTGCTTACAGTACCATTAAAAGTAACACTGACCTTTCGACAGATGTAGTCTCCAGGACTGAAGACTTGTGGTCGAAGTTTTAACACCAGTTCTACAAGGAGGCCTGCCTCACAGTCCTGGAAAATACGTACCTATGTCCACACACACACAGACACAGACACAGACACACACACACACACACACACACACACACACACACACACACACACACGCACACATAGAAAGAGTTTGACCATTTGACAATACCCTATAGAATATATTAATGCAGTTCAGAGGCTCAAAGATACTGATGGAATGATGTCTTTACCTTCTTCAGTGTGTCCAGGTGAACATTTATAGCGATCTCGGCTCTCAGTTTATTTGGCAGACTCCTCAGCACTTCCTGTTCATCTATTGTCTTCTGATTGGTCCAGAGGTAGTCGAACCAGCGGATGACGCGCTGCTCCAGACCCTTGCTTACATGTCTGAAGTGCATGTAGTGTTTCAGGGTGTCTACACGGCTCTGAAAGGTTACTCTAGTGGCGTTCATATTGGAAATCATGGATCCAACATTTCCAACAATGGAGGCAAAAATCAGAACACCAACCTAGGACAGAAATAATTGTGTCAGCCTGATGATAGAGTAGAACAATCAACACACTGCTGAGGAACTTACCAGGAAGTCAAATATCAGGAACAAATATTCCTCATCTCTAACAGGGGGAGGTGTCTCTCCAATGGTGGTCAGCGTGAGGGTGGACCAGTACAGACAGTATATGTAACTTCTGGTCAGGGAGCCAAACTCAGGATCTGATGCATTGGGATAAACCCAAGAGTCTGAGCCCAGTCCCAGCGCCTTGGAGAAGCTGTAATATACGCAGGCATTCCAGTGGATGATGACTAGGATGTACAGAACCAGTTTACAGATGCGGAAAGCGTTGGGGTAGCCCGTCCGCGTCTCAGTACGTTCAAACAACTCAAACAGGCGAGGCAGGCGCAGGAGCCGGTTGAATCGAAGCAGAGGAGTGTAGCTGATTCCCACAGTCAGGTACAGGAGGTCAGTTGGAAGGATGGAGCAAATGTCAAACTTACACTGAAAGGTTCGAACATAGGTTTCTCTCAGGCGCCGCACATCTTTCACCATCAACCCTTGATCCAAGAAACCTTAAAAGAAGTAAAAAGCAGAGTTGATGTCTCTAACAGTAGTTGATAAGTACTAGTTACATCAAGAAAGGTGGTTACATTGTGATCTTGATTCCCTGAGTAAACCATCTTTCAAATTTGGTACTGACCCCACTATAACAGTAGATGTGGATAACCAAAGCGGCAACCTAAAAAATGAAGCCAATAGGAACCAACTAAAGAAAAATAGTAGCATTTCCCTTTCCCTCCATGCTATCCTCAAATCAACAGCAGTAGACCTTTTGACCCCAAAGACCCGGCTGCAGTCCATTACCCCACAATATCAGCATTACACAAACTCTCAGCTTTCACACAACAACATGTTCATGTTAATGCTTAGAAGGTCAAAATTTAAACAACGTTTTCTTTCACATGGAGAATTCATATGGCAACTATCACAGTGGAAGCCCCCCCCCCCCCCTTTAAGACCCATTATCCTGGTATGAGTTGTTGCTCATGGAGGAACACTGTCAATGAATAAAATGCAGTGACCTTAACTGAATTATTCCAATGCTGATTTGTTATGTGCAAATGAAGGTTTTCAATTGCTACGAATGGCATGACAAACAGAAGCAAAAGTTTCATGGGAAACATCAGTGAAGTATTTTAAAAAAAATCCAATCTTAATAATAAGTTAATTGTTTTCACCTGTGTGAAGACGGACCGCTATATCGAGAATATAGACTCCATCACAGAGGTAATCCAGAACCAACCACACCAACACGTTCTCCATCTGGAGTTCATCAAAACAGGCTCTGCAGAACATGGGAGAAAAACTTGACATGTGAAGTGACGTTTTATGTTTAATTTCGCACAGCATTGTGGGTGTTCAAATACAACTCAATTCCTGAAAGGATGCATCCAAACCATACTGCACAAAACCCGGAAGTTAGTATCCATGCTGACATGTTCAGTCTACTGAGGTGGACCTAAGAAATGCCTACTGAAAGACCACGAGGGTACAGTCTACTGAAGCCCCCTACTGAAAAGTCTGCACTCCATACTGAACTCTGGCTTTTCTGAAAGGGACTTTTACCTTAGTAAGATTTTGTTTTTGTCTTTTGAACTTTTGTTAGATGTAATCCTTTTTGATCTGCAATTGGGTCCAAATCCTAGTATTTTCCTCATTTGTGACAAATAACTTATTCTTCATTCATCCTTTTCCGTCTCCAGCTGCTTTTTTGTTCATGTAGCGTGTTCTCTGTTTCATGTTGCATCTCAGCTGTGTGGAGCTGTAGTGGTTGTTGTTTTGACATTTCTATTTAGTACCAAAATTATCTAAAGAAAATGGATCCATGGTGATAAAAGAAGTAGAAGGAATAGAACTACCACATTTTTTTAATATTAGAACAATAATAGATCCTAACCTGACGACTAGTAGGGTCCAGTTATAGAAGACTGCAGAACCGATCACCATCAACCAGTGGTAGTATGCATCATCAGAAGGGGACAAGACCACGACGTTAAACTTCTTCCTCCTGAAAGAGTCAGGCAAGCACACATATTTATGAGCAAGTGTCAGTCAGACTATTCATGTGTTCATATTTAGCCTGTTTTTTCTGATGTTCTCACTTGTATCTGGAGCGCCTGATTTCATGATCTACATCAGAGCCAGTGTGGCTGAACCTGCTGGGCGGGGCTTGTTGGTCCGCGTTGGCGGGGCCTCTGAAACGCTCCAAGAAGGAATCAGGCCGCTCCGTCTCCTCTGCCAAACTCTTCTGTGCCCATTCTCTGAGAGTCATCACCATGTTGACGATCCTGAGGACCGGTAGACAGACAAATGGCAATGAGACCTAAAGTCATACTTATATAATAATTAACAAAGTTCTACATTCAAATGGAGGTTAAGTTATATTATTAGCTGTCATACCTGGAGAGAGCACCACGTCCATTCTGGGAGTTAATATCCCTTCTGTCATTGGCCACCATCCTCTGGAGCTCTGATGAAGTGTCATCACACATGGACTGTGCTCTACTCACACACACACACACACACACACACACACACACAAAATCATAAATACATGAGGAGAAATAATAAGCACAGCTGTAAATACAGCACTGACAGAGTATATCTTTGTAATGTGAACTCTATTTAAAGTCATGTTTCTGTACACATGATGAATCCAAAACTAAATATGTTCTCTTCTGTTTTGCCCTCTAATAATAACTTCTTCTTATCTTTAATAGCTAAATACCACTTGAATGTTTATTAGAAAACAGAAAGCAGAAATATCTGGCGTTGAAAAATTAAACTGATGTGGAAGAGGAAAATGCTGCAGTTCGTCGAGTGTCCACTAGAGGCTGACTGCTGAAGCACAGGAAGTCACATACACACCCCATTCAAAAAAGCCAGTTTTTACAGCAGAAATGAACACATTTACAACCTGGCAAAAAAATAAAATAGGTCTGATTAGCTCATGTCTCGATCGGCACACACCGCATGGGGGGAATTTTTGATAACTCTTCCATTTTGATTTTATGAAAGACTAGAGTTATTCACAATAAAGCGTGTAGCTCACCTAATTGACAGGCGGGTGCAATATAACGTTTTTACAGCAGACTTAAAACCAGGATGACTGAAAGTTACATTGAGACAGGCTTGGCATCCACCATCTATGGGACTCCAGAGCTCCCTGTAGTAACAGATGGGTGATGCCACTCAGTCGTCCATAAATACTTGCAGTCAATAGAAACCAGTTTGCTTTGTTTCTTTGTCAATGAGTACCAGGTGAAATATAAAGTGATTTATCTGAGCTTTCTTTGCTGAAAATGCTTCCTACTACGACTGCTGCTATTTGTTAAGAGATGTGAGATTCAACTCATATGAAGGTGCTGCTTTTAAACCAATAGATTTGGTTGTCAGAAGCTGAAATTCCTCATGTTTCTGCTGGGGGAACTGTAGTTTAGTCATTTAGTAATTTTACTGATTTGTGTAGCTTTATATAAAAAATGGATTTGATGTTGTCAACAGCAAATACATTTATTTAAGTCAAGGATTCACAAAACATTAAAGCTCATTTGGGGAGTTTTTAGCTGGTTATGAAACAGGCTGAAATGAATGCTGATGCCTCCGAATGAGCCACAAGAGAAAACAAGAACATCAGCGGCAACGTTTACATTTTCCACAATGTGATTTTAATTTCTGAAAACGCTGCCTGGTTGGGGTCAGAAAAGGAGATTAACAGCAACGGGAATATGCTTCTAAACACGATTCTCGATGAGTGAACACTACTTACAGGTTGAGAATAAAATCTGCAAAAAGATCAGAGGTGTCACTTTGTCCACAAGGGGGCGCCATAATCGACACAAGCAGGACGTTTCTCACAGGAGCTTTAATCTTAACATGTAAACAATACCTCTAATCCAATCTCAAAAACCTTACTCTTTACTTTCTGGCAGCCTTACCGTCAAATATCTGACAGATAGACAATAACTGTTACTGCTAAAGCGCTCTCTGATTGGATAAGAGGGTCACAGCACCTTGAGACAGGTTAACATGCAGGTAATGTTGTATGGTTTATGACTAATTGAAAGTGCTATCTTTACTGTTATCTTAAATAAGAACAATTAGGCAAATATCATGCAAATGTTCATATAGAAGATATGCATTAGGGAGCAACGATATAGCTTAGAGGTTATGTCCCGCACCCCAGATGCTATAGTCCTCGTCACAGTGTGTGACGAGGGGCCATTGCTGCATGTCATCCCACACTCTCTCCTCCTTACATTTCCTGTCTTTCTTCAACTGTCCGATCCATTAAAGGCAAAAGGCCCCACAAATAACTTTAAAAGAAAAGATGTATGAAATATGTGTGTGTGTGTGTGTGTGTGTGTGTGTGTGTGTGTGTGTGTGTGTGTGTGTGTGTGTGTGTGTGTGTACCTGCTTGGTGTGCTGTCAGCTCGGTCGCTCTCCTCCTCTGTCCATGTTTTCACAGACAGCCTGTGGGAATCCTGCACTGGACCTGTCATACTAAACACACACACACACACACACACACTAGCAAGATTAGCAGCTTACTTTGTTCATCACAGACAGAACCAAAAGGCAGAACAGCTGGACGATCACAAACAGTTATATAAGAACTAAAACTCACTTTAAAGACACATGCAGACATGGGCTCAGACTGCCAGTCTCACATATAAATGAAAAAAAAAGGACTGATGGGCACACAGTCAGATGTTGGAAGGTCGAGAATGAGGTCGTCCTTTTTCAGGCATCTCCACGGAAACCAGATGAAATGGCAACAAGCTGTACAGTAGTTATGACAACAGCTCATGATAGGCAGAGAAAGAGATTTAAAGCCAACAAACCTGATAAATGTCCTCAAATCTTATTTCATCAATCCAGATCAGTGTGCGTCTTCAGTCGAGCAGCACACCATCTCCGTCAGGTGATCTGGATCCACAACACAGAGGACAAAGACTCGTATGAGGGGACAGATGGACGGTTGGATGGAGTGATCAAATGTAAAAGATGAAAGGGCTCATCACACAGTACTCAACAAAAGCATCATTTCAATTGCAAATCATTTGTGCATGTGCACCTTTTCACCACCACGCTCATCTGAATTCAAGAGCCCTATTTGAAGTGGCCTCAGAGCTGTCTTTGTGAGCTTATTTTCTCCTGATTACTGGAGAGAGAAGTGTTTTGATACACACACCTGCATGTGTGAACCAAGACGTCACAGGACACACTAACACACACAATGATATAATGATGATGCAGATGGTGGTGGTGATCGTCTGTCCATTATTGCTTTGGTTTTATGGCCAACAACTGGATTGATTTTGATTGATTGAGCTCTGACAAACCTTCTTCACAAAGCGTGTTCATTTAGTGACTGGCTGGTGAGCACAGCTGCGCTTGTTAGCTGCTTAAAGGTCAAAGGTTTTCAAGCATGTGTGGTTCAGAGATATAACTGAATTATTTGACTTACATTTCTCAGGAGGCCAGGGACAAGCCTTTAAATAAATGCTAATAAATAAATAAAATAAAATAAGTTTCTCTGGTGGATGTACGGGCATCATTAGCTAATGTGACAATATATTGACTTCACAAGTTGGTCAACTGGTTAGAAGAAGATTTACTTCATTGAAATTTCAGTTTTTACACTCTGTAGTCATGAACACACACATAGGCTGAAGTATATATATACAGACATGCACACAAACAGGATCCTATGAACATGCACTAAGGGAGAAATGTCAGAGTGATGGAGTGGCCCACAGTGGGCGCTCCTGAGCTGATGGTGGGGAGGTGTTTTTTTGTGCCTTGCTCAAGGGCACCTTGGCAGTGCTCAGGAGGTGATCTGGCACCTCTCCAGCTACCAGATCAACTTCCATGCTTGGTCTGTACTGGGACTTGAACTGGTGACCCCTCTAGTTCCCAACCCAAGTCCCTACAGACTGAGCTACTGCCGCCCCAGTAGCTTTGGGTTACCGTTGCGTTCACAGTTTTGCCCTCTAATAACTACTAAATTATGACAACAACTTCTGGGCATTTTAATTCGCAGTGGTGAGAGTTGAGCTGAGCCAGCCTGTGAGCTGTGACTCGACGTAGACGGAGCAAACTATGAGCCTAAATCCTCAAAGAGAAGATGTTCTGGGGTGGATTGTTAAGCAGAATCCATTTTGCTCAGGTGAGACATACAGGTGAATTTTTGTAACATCACCTTTACAAATCTGAGGTTAATTGAGGTCCTTTTTTTTTCGCTTAATCATATTTTTGTATTCCTTTTGGATTTTTCTATTTAAAGTTGATTTCATATTTTCAGATTTAATCTTCTCTCTGATTGTTAACGCTTTGTTTTAGAGATTTTTTTAAATCTTCTATTTAAATGTTTCTTTTTCTCTTCATTTTGATAATTTTGATGTGTGTGAACCACTTTGAATTGCCTTGTTGCTGAAATGTGCGACGCAAATAAACTTGACTTGACTCATATAAGGTTCATGGGAAATGCATTGACCATGAATAGTTCATCACAGTTGTAGTTGTCTTGATCATTTCCCTTCTGTCGCTATATTAGCCTGATGTGAACATATCTGCTACTTTGCCTGTCACAGGAAAAATGAAAATATATAAATGAAAGTTTAAGGAATCTTCTTTCCTATCCATATTTTGTGAAAAGTGTTTCTCCTGTCATGTAATGATGATGATTAATATTTCAAACATGGCTGAAGATGGAACAACACTGATGAGAAAAATAAGAGAAGTTCATAGTTAGTGATTCTCCTTTACATACATCATGTGTCTTCTTTTATATGCTTCTATGTTGTTGTTTTATGTTGTTTGTTTCTGTTGGTTGAATGTTAGGATTGTCATGTTTTACATTTTGTGTGTTTGTTGTATGTGGACTCCAGGAAGAGTAGCTGCTGTTTGTCCCTGTAATCAAAAATATTTTCTTCTACTGTAGTGTATATATTTGTTTCTTACATAAAATATTTACAATAATATACAATATTTATAAACAATATATTCTGCACTCTCGCTAGATACTTTTTTTTACTGTGCAATACACATATGTATTACCTGCTGTAAATATTACACACATTGCACATTTCACCTGAATTCAAGTTGTTTGTAGCTGTGGATGCCTGAATGTGTGCACCTTAAGGTGCGTTTTAATGATTTAGTTGTACAATTGTTTAATGACAAGATTGGCATTCTATTCTATTCTATCCTGTTGGATAGGACAACTGAAGAGAGAAAGGAGGAGAGCGTGCAGGATGACATGCATCCAAGTGTCATATGCTAAGCCATCCTGCCCCCCACCATTTAATTTTTCAAGCACAGAAAAAGAGCGAAAACCAGCAATAAAAATCTCGTCAAATAGATGGAAAAATTATTTTTATTGAACATTACTGATGTGATTGTACATATCATTGAGTTTGCTGTCAATTAAAACAATCCCTTTTCCTCACAGTGGACTTCAAATGTTCTTAGCAGGGAAACATCAGGGGGTGAAAACATAAAATGTGCAGTATTAAGACTTTAAAAAGAATTCAGCTGAATTAGCTATGGCTGTTTCTATCAGGTTAACCATCTTTTTCAAGTTTGGTGTGTTCAGCTTTCAATGAAACCATATCGAAAAGATACCGCTGCAGAAACTTTTAAAGTGTAATCATCATCATTGTTCTTTAAATGGAAGCTTTGACTTCAGATCACTTTAGGGTGCGTTAAGGATTTCTTTTGATTCAAATTCTGTACAAATGAAGTTGACTTGACATTAGTGGTCTGAAATATTTCCAGGTGTTAAAATAAATGAGACACGGAGAGATTTTTATGCGGT